>NC_138905.1:161791423-162193977 GCF_965231255.1 Vanellus vanellus | reverse complement strand
CCCCCCCCCCCCCCCATTCCTTTCCCTGTCCTCCCCGGGTTGGCCCTGAACTTGACCCCTGGCCTTGGAGCATCCAGCCCGCAGCCCCTCTCCGCCCGCCTCCCCCGGGCCCTGACCCCGGCCCGGCCCTGCCACGCTTAAGGGAGAGCGGTAATTCATCGGGTTCAGGGGTTGGGTTTTGGTTGGTTTTTTTTTTTTTTTTGGGGGGTGGTTGGTGGGGGGAAGGCAGCCAAGACCCGCCTCGCAGCCCTATGCGCGGGTGGCCTGGGCTCAGGAGGGACCCCTGGCTCCGAAGTCTTCCTCTGCGCCCCTCCTGCCCCTTCTCTTTCCTCCACCTCGCCCTCCCTCACCCCAGTTCCGCGCCCCCTCCCCACCTCTTTCCCTTTGTCTCCCACATTGAGCCTTGAGGTTTCCGAACCTCCCTGTCCCGGCCCTGAAGACAACCTGGGGACCAACTTGAAGGGAGCCCGGGGACCCCCCCGGCAGCCCTGCCCCCTCCCCCCCGCCCCCCCCCTCCATACCCAGCCGCAGCGGGCGGCGCGCCCCGGCCGACGGCCTTCACGCCCCGACGGCGCTGCCCCGACGGCTCCAGGGTCGCTGCGGCCTCACTCCCCCCGCCGCCGGTGGGCAGCGGGGGGCACGGTGCTGCCCTCCCGCCGGCACCCCGTGCCCGGCTGCGGCAGCCCCACTTGGCCAGCTCTGCTCCGGCGGCGTGACTCTCCGTTTACCGTGAAAAACAGCGTGGAGCGGAGGTTTTAATTTTTATTATTAGTATTCCTATTAATCATAAAATTCTCTCCTAACTCTGCCTGGAACCCCCCCCGAAAAGACGGAGTGATTCCCCTGGGAATTGCTGTCTCCTCATGCGCTTCTCCCAAGCCACAAAAATTGAGGCTTCGTCCATAAAAGAAGTTGTGCTCTGCCCCGGGCACCCGCAATAAGAGGGCAGCTCGCCCCTGCCTTTCCTGCCCCCGCTGCCTGCACCGACCGCAACCCTCTTCTTCACCTGGTTTGGCTGCTCGGGTGTCTTTGTGTCGCAGCCGGTGGTGACAAAAAAAAGTAAATCAACACCCCAAACCCAAAGACAAACCAACCTCCCAACGAAGAAACAGAGATGACAACAGCCCAAAGCGAAATAAAATAAAAATACGGCAGCTCTCCCCCGAACCCGAGCGCAGAGCGGCTGCCCAGCCCGGAGGTGCCGCTGCCGGTGCCGGTACCGGCGGGACTCCGCAGCGGGCAAGGGGCTGCCCCTGCCCGGCCAGACCCCCTCAGCGGGCAGCCGGGGGGCTGCAGCCGCTGCGCTTGGCCGTGGCCAGACCTCCCCAAACCCCTAACAGCCTTTTAAGTTTCCCCTTTGTTTTCAGAAACTCGTACACGTTTCCTGCCCGCTATGAAGACATAACAGGCTCCCCCAAACCTCTCCCCAGCCACACGTGCAGGCTGGACGTGCTCCCGGGCACAGCGAGGTACGTATATTTTTCATCTCCATGCATGGTTGGGCTGTTGTTTGTTTTTTTTTTTTTTTTTGTTGTTGTTGTTCGTGTTTTTTAATCTCGTGGGTCGCTTTTTTCCTCCCTTCTTTTTTTCCTTTTTTTCTTTTCTCTTCTCTCTCTCTTTTTTTTCCCTTTCTTTTCTTATTTTTTTTTTTCTTTTTCTTTCTTTTCTCCCGAGCCAGCCGGCTGGGGAAGGAACCGCATTTTACCGGCAGAGCAAGCAAAAAGTATTGTTTGTCCCACCCCGCAGGCCACGGTGCCCCCCTGCCTCCCAAACTGCAGTTCCTCCCCAGTCCTTTGCGTTTTCTATCCCCCCCCCCGCCTTTTCTTTTTTTTTTTTTTTTTTTTTTGCCCCGATCAGACCGGAGGGTTTCTCTGCCTTTAATACTGGGGGTAAAGAAAAGAAGAAAAGAGAAGAAGAAGGACAAGAAGAAGACAACCGGGGGAGGGAGGAGGACTTTCGCCAGAGGTTTCATGTCTTTATTTAATAATACTTCAAAGTGGCTGCCCCGCTGTTGTCCCGAGGAGAGGAAGCGCGGCACCACACGGACCGCCGACCCCACTTCCTCGCAGGGCAGGAAACACGAGCAGGTTCCCCCGCGTCCCTCGCCCGTGGCCCCAAACGCTTTGCAATGACGCCCGCCGGGGTGGGGGGGGGGGGGGGGGGGGAGGGGAAGTGGGGTCCTCCGAGCGGCGGGATCCGGCGCGGAGAGAGCGCTTCTCCCCACGCCGCGCCGCCGCCCCACGCGCGGCAGCCAGCTGTTGCGCCCCGGAGGGGGAAGGACGCACTTTTGGTGTTAAAATAAAAAATAACCGGCGACAGAAGCCAGGAGGAAGGGGGGTGGGAAGTAACTCAAGCGCCAGTAAGCGATTGAGCGGGTGTTTTACACGCGCGGCACCGCTCCTCACAGGACGGTCGTGGTGTCCGTGAGTGGACCCGGGGTGCCCGGCCCGCGGCAGGCGGGGTTGGCCGCCGCGGGACGTGGACGACTCGACACAGACCCGCGGGGTTCCGCCTGCCGCGGGTGTCGTGGGGGAGCGGCGCCGCGCCCCCGGCCGCCGCGGGTCCGTGGGTGGCCGCGGTCGGGGGCGTCCCGCGGGGCCAGGGGGCATCGGCCCGGCTCGGAGGGGCGGCGAAGCCCCCCTGGGAGACGGGGTCTGTGCGTGCGTGTGCGCGCCCGTGTGCGTGGGTTTGGTCTGGATCTCGATATAAAGCGGTTTGAGGCAGAAAAAAAAAAAAAAGAGCAATTTTCCTTCCAACTTTTTTTTTTTTTTTCTTTTCCCAAAGCACTAATTCCTCTGTGTGGGCAAACAGCCCTTCTCCTTTGATTCTGCGTCACAGCCCCTAGATTAAATCCCGGTTTTAATGAGAGCCGTGGCTGTGGCCGCATTAGGTGATGAGAGTTATGAAGACGATCTGACCTGTTTTGATGAAGACGATCCGACCTGTAGGGAGAGAGGGAAAGGTCAGCCACATGCAGTGGCCAGATTTCTCCTCGTTCCCGGCACATGCTGCTACAATATTGATCCGGGGAGAAAGATAAACATAAAAGCTAGATCCTATGTCCTGAATACTAATGAACGTGGCTTCCAGGTTTTAATTGTTGTTGACTTCTGATTTCCACCGTAAACATTTGCTGACTTCTCTGGGGTAATTTCCCCCGGATTTATTTTAATTTCTTTTCTTTTGTTTTCTTTGATTTTGTCTTATTTTACCCCGGGTCGTCCCCCCCACCCCTCCCAAATCACTGAAGCTGTCTCCCGTTGGAAATCTTTCCAGCAAGTTACTTCCCCCAGCAGCCCAGGCGCGACCCCCAGAAAGCCACCGCCCGCATCTCGTTTCCATGAGACGGCGCAGCGAAGGCAACCGCCGCTGGAAACGGGGGAAAGCTCTTCTGAAAGGCGGTATCTCGACCTGGGGATCCACCTTTCGCATTTCTGCTTCATTACTCCCTCCATTCCTTCGTAACTAAATGCTGCAGATGACATGGGAGTTGTGTTCTTTTCATTTTTTTTTTTAATTTTTATTATTATCTTTCTTCTCTCCCGGACCGGGCGGCAAAAACAGCAATTAAGCTGGAAGAGAGCTCTCTCTTCAAAGCCTCCCCAGTTTCCCAACTGTTCCCAGACCAGATACACCTAGGGCAGGCAAGGAGAGGTGGCAAAACGCCGTTGTCTCGGGGAGAGAGGCATTGCGGAGGCGCTTTCCCGGTGCCCGTGCAGGGCAGCCCGGCCAAAGCAGGCGGAGGAGGCTCTTTTCGGAGAGTTTTCGCTGCGGTGGTAAATGGTTAAGGATCAGTCGCTGCCCCGGCTGCCTCTTGGAAATTTTTTTATTGTTTGGGTTTTGGGTAGTTGTTATTATTTTTTTTTTTTTTTCCTTCGAGATGGTCAAAATTAGCTGTAAATCGGGAAAGCAGTCAATGAAATAGCTATCCCCAAACACGCGTTTCAAGTTTCTGTTGCTTCGCGGACGACCTAGAGTAAGCAGCATCGACTATACAGGGGCAATTAGCTATATCAGGCTGACGTTTAAGAAAATGAGGCAGATATTAAACTCCTAATTCCCGTCATTACAAATAATTTTCATGAAGGGAACTTCTAAAAGATTTTTTTTTCTCCCTTACACTTTCCAGTCTATTTTTTAACCCCTGAGTGATTTACTACGTAAGTAATTTTAGAGGATACAGTTTACAGCTTGAGTTATTAGACTGAACACCTCTGGCTGACACCACAACACCTTTTTTTTCTGCCTGCAGCTGTGAGTCACAACCCCATTTTCATACCAAACTGCTACGCATTCCTTCACAATATAGACTTCCTTCTTGCAAAGATCAAACATGCTCCAGCCAACGTGTTTATTTTAAAATACAGGAAAATTAAAACTAAACATGGACTTAAAAGAAAAACAAATGCACCATTTCTTTCCCTGTTGTCCCTCCTCCTAAAATAAAATAAAATAAAATTAAGGCGAAACGGCGTGGACCACTCCAATAAAATAAGACAGTGACAGAGCCAAACCGGTTGATTTCGACTGGAACAGGAACGGATCCTTCTGTTTGCTGTTATTTATTTATGCATTGTTGTGGCTATGGTTTTAATTATATGTGGGAATGTCAGGCCAAGATGCTGTAACCGTAGCCTCCCTTTAACACACTTTTCCTATTTGTTTAATGCCAGCGCTACAAGGCTAGAACAGGCACCATAAGGAAAATGGTTTCAATATTCTGTTTAAGAGCTTACAACAGGGAATCCCGGAATTACAGGAAAACCTACAGGCCTGCTCCGGGGAGGTGCCCGGCAGGACGGGGCAGATTTGGTGCTCCTCGTCAGGTTTCGGGGTGCCGAGAGGGAGCGGAGGGGGCGGGGGGGTGGGGGAATTGCGGGAGGAAGACGTACCCGGAGTCATTTCTGCCCAGCAAAGCGGGGTTTTAAAAGCCTTCTTGCTGCTCAGCGGCAGAGACACTGGGATGCTTTTTAATTTTGAGTAGAGTGACGGTGGATTTAATCTCAGCTCCTCGCGGTAACTGCTGCTGTCTACTCCATCAGTGACCCCACTTGGGTTTGAGCGGAGGGCTTCGCTGCAAGTCCTTCTTTTTCCACCCCCTGGTGGGTTTTTTTGCCCTTCTTTTTTTTTTTTTTTTTTTTTTTTTTTTTTTCCCGGGGGAGGGTACCCGATCGAGCTCGAGTTGCCCATCATCTTCCCCCACTCCTCCAGTATCTCCCCACGTCCTCGGAGTGATGGGTCAGGCGGGGGGAACGGGACATACCTGCCCGCATTTATTTATCTTTGGTATCCATACAGTGGAAAAAGATTATTTTAAAGAAAAAAGAAAAAAAAAAAAGAGAAAAGAAAAAAGGAAAGAGAAAGGAAAGAAAAAGCAAAGCGAAGGATCACTCGCTTTAGGAAAGAGATCAAATCAGTCTCCCTCTCGCCCTTCCAAATCGTCCTCGATCCAAGCGGCTCCGAAGCGCTGAGCGAAGGAGGCGGCGAGTCCGCACCGCTCTCCGGCGCTGCGCTCGGGGCGGTGCAGGACCCTGGGTCCCCCCGGGTCCCCTGGGATCCCCCCCCCGCAACCCCTAGGGTCAAGGGCTGTCTGTCTCCCTGACCGTCGCGGCCCGACGTGTACCCAAAAGTGAAGGCGGGAGCGGGGTTTTTCCCAGCAGGACAGCTCTCCCTCGCCGGCAGGTACCGCCGCTGCGCGAAACCGCTTCGCTGCCTGCCCCTGCCCGCAACCAGCCCGAGCGCTGCCCGACGTGCGCACCCGCTGCCCGCCCGCCCGTCTCCGCCGCCCTTCTGCCTGCGCCCTGCCTGCGCCCCGCGGGGGGGGGGGTATTGGGGCGCGGGGAGGTTTCCCCGAGTTGGACAAACTAGGCTGGCGCAAGACTCAGGGGTGCGGGTTCCTCCCCGTCTCCACCCGTGTCGTCCCCGTCGTCCCGTCACCGTCTCCCTCCCAAAAAAAGGGGGTGGGGGGCAGGTTCTCGTTTTCAGCTCTTAAATAAAAGCCTGGGGCTTGGCAAAGACAGCGAAGAAACCCGCGAAGGGCCCTTTCCGCGCGTGGAAGCTCCCGGAGTCGCCCGGGCGCGCTTGTTAATGCGGTTCCCCCGGCGGGATGTCCCGCGGAGCCCCGCGGGAGGGTGCGGAGCGCCCCGCCGGGTTCCCCCCCAAGCCCAGAGGGCAACGCCGCTGCAATCCCCGACGGGACGTGCGCTGTAGGTGCCTGGGACCCGCTCGTCCCCCTGAGCATAGCGGCCCGCCTGGCCCCAAAACACAACCCCCATCCCCCGGGAGCCTCTTCCCTCCGCCCCCGTCGGGGGTCGGCCCCTGCACCCCTCTCCGCGCTTTCTGCACAGCAGCAGCGCGGGCGCCCCGAGGAATTTGGAGTGTCTGCTGTAGATAGGCTGTCGGATCCCCGGGAGGGGGCCGGATACTGCACCCCCTTGTTTCACTCTGCCAGTGCCTTTCTCTGAAGGGGTTCGAAACAAACCGGCGCGACACCGCCACGTCTCTCCTTGTCACGGTGCTTCGCGCGTACGGGTCTGGCGGGGACGCGCTGAGCCGCTGCCCGCTCCGGGCGGAGAGTCTGATGCTCGGACACAGCGGCCAACAGACGCCGGCTGCCTCCCGACACGAAGGAACCAGACCCTCCCAGGCGGGGTTTAAAAAAAAAAAAGGGGGGGGGGGGGGGTAGCTGCGTTTAATTAAAAGCATCGACGATTCACCGAGGCATGGGGAATCCCGGTTCAAGTGGCGGGCTCGCGGCTGAAGGGAGTTTGACTGGCTAGTCCCCCGGGCTGCTCCCGCTCTCCCGGAGGGGTCCCCGCTTCCGCGGTACCGGGGTGAACGAATGCTAAAAGCCAGAGACGGGTCTTGCCCCGAAACCCCATGAACGCAGTTTTGCAACGCGACGAGGAGCTTAATTTCTTTTTTTTTCTTTTCTTTTTTTTTTTTTTTCCTGCTTGTCCCCCTCCGGGGAAGCGCTGGAAGAGGCTCCCCTTGGCAGGTTACGAAAGGAAAGTGCGTCCCGGCATTGCCAGGCTTTGGTCACCGAGCCCGGCGACGCGTAGGCACGGGGACGGACCCCGCAGAGCGCCCAGACTCCCTCGGCGAGGGGCGCGGAGCCTCCCCCCGGCGCGGCCGCCCGTCCCATCCCATCTCCTACTTCTCCCGCGGCGGCGACAGCGGGGTCCCCCCTCCCCACCTCGGCCCTGCAACCTGCCGTCCCGAATGTCGCTGCCGGGCGAGACGCAGGACTCCCACCCGCGGTGCCACCGAATGAAGGGTGCCTGAGCCCTCTCCGGGGCACCGGAACGTTTCGTGCGGCGTTTCCCCCTGCCCGGCACCCCGGCAGACACCCACGCGTAGAGGGCATTTAAACGCCCGCCGCGCTGGGGACGCACAGTGCTCTCGGGCTTTCGGGGAGGTTGTCCCCGCCGCCGGGGCGACTCCAGCAACGAGGGACGAAATCCCCGGGAGCTGCCCCAGCGCCAGCTCTCGGGAGGGACACGCGGGACACACGCAGACTGTGCCGTCACTTTGTGAAATGCGCCTGGCCGGGCTCCGAAGCCTCCGGGTAACCTCCCCCGGTTAATCCCGGCCCCTCGCCGGCTCTTGCAGCCGGAGGGACATGAGTAAGCAGGTCCCTGCCTTCCCCCAGGGCCCCCTCGGTAGCTCCCCCGGTTCTGGGAGCTCCTTGGGGCGCCTGGCTCCCGCCGCACCCCCGGGCGATATCCCGTACGCGCCGTCGGAAGAAGCGGCGGGCAAGAAACCTGAGGGAGGTCCCGGCGGGGCTCTGCGGCGCGGTGGCCCCCGCCTCGGGGTGGTGGTGGTGGTGGTGGTGGTGGGAGGTGGTGGGACGTTTACTAACACCGCGCCGAGAAGCAGCGCGGAGCGGGCAGCGGCGGGGGCTGGCGGACTGGGGGTGCCGGGGGCTCTGCCCCGTTCCCCAGGCACAGTCGGGTTGAGGGGCCAGTCCGGCGGCTGGAGCCCGCGACCACGGAAACCGAAACATTTATAGCATATCTATGAAGCAGCGAGAGCAGGGAAGAAGTTCTCTTTGTCCACTATTTTTTTTTTTTTTTTTTTTGTGTGGATAAATAACATCCACGAGCCCTTCCACACTCATAGTCTTTAATTTTGGTTTCCACGACTTACGTTATCGAGGCTTTCCAAGGGCATCCACGCGGGAGCAACCCACACAGCATGAGGGCTCCTCTGCTGCCAGCTCAGCAGAGGCTCTGCTCAACCTTAGCCCGCTGCGCTGGCTCCAGCTTTGGCTCCGGCTCCCACCCACCCCACTCGCACTAAAACACCCACGGAAACCCACACCTGCTGAAAACACAAGTAAGTTTAAAGAATGATGCCCCACTGCCCAAAAAGTACCATAAAATGTAACGGTAATCTGGTACTGGAACAGTTCCTCAGAAAAACCCCTTTTCTTTGTCTACACAGTGACAGTGAAGGGAGTAACAAGCAGAAGGGGCGGAAGAAGAGGTGGAGGTGCGAAGAAAGAGTTTTCAGGGTCAGGTTCTTGCTTCCCAAGTGAAAAACAACTAACCAACAGTACCAGCCAAAAGAAATCTCATGTATTTTATGTGCCTTCCATGGACTTGTATATTTAGCACATCTTTTATTGTCCCACCGCGCTTCCAGAAAGTTGCTATACCTTAGCCTGAAATCACAGGCTGCAGTGTAAGATTTTGGCAACCTTCCTTCTGCTACAGCTGTTAAAGGAGATTTAGCCTCCAGCAGAATTCATTCATCCCATCACTTATGCCAGATACTAAGTGACTAAATCAGCTGTTGGGGCGGTTCCTTGCACAGCCAAAATGATCAGCTCCCATGTGCAGTCCACTAGAGATATCACCACCTAAGCCAGACCGACACTGACGTACGGAAAGATCAGCGAATTACATTAAGCAAGGATTACATCACATAGAGCTCATGTCAATTTTGCTATTACCAAAGAACAGCGGAAGCTATGTGAGACAATGAAACAGCAAAATTTCTCGTTTTAACCCAAGTTGCAGGCTTGAGCATTGAAATTAATGGTTATCTTAATCCTTCATCCTAATTTCTGCAGGAGATGAAGCAATGGAAGTCACGTAGGGATTTTTGTCTTTAAAATATGTTCCTTTAATACCCTTAAATAATAATCCTTAAATGCATTACTTCTTGCCTTCACGGGGTTTAAGTGGATTTTAAATAATTCTTAGACCTTGCACAGTCCCTCTATGGATAAATACCTTTTATCCTCTGTACCTGCATGTATTTTGCTTAGCAAGTCTCATGGTGGGATGCATTAGAAATATCCAGATGAGCAACACCAGCATCGGCGGTACTATCAGGAGTTGCCGAAGAGATAATTGCAGTGTCAAGAGGCTGCGGTGGGGGACGAGTAGCAAGAACGGATGAACTTTAAGAGCAAACAGACTGTTTTAATTCAATATTCCAGAATGGGAAAGACAAATAGAGACATCCCAGCAGAACTGTTTTCAAAGACTGGTTTCTATGAAATCTCAATAGGGTTATGGGCATATCCCATTTGTTTGAGAATATTTACTTTTCTGTTGGTTATTTGAGAGTCTTTGATGTTTGCTCAGCTGACCCATCCTGATTTCTTGCCCTTTGCTGCCTGTAGGCACCTTTTGTCACTGCATGCCTACATGCTTTATATCCAACCTCCTCATGGATTAGAGTTGTCTCATGGGCAAGCAGGACAAAATGAAACCTCCAGGTTTATTTCAGCTGATGTGAACTGCTGCCAAGGCAAGGGACACTCTCCGTGCCTCAGGGACTGAGTTTTAAAAATCTCACGGGCATAGACCTAGTAAAGAACAGAGCACTCAATAGCCATTTATTTCCAGAAGGTATTTCTGCATCGTCTTAAGGCTGAATTTTATGAAGACTCACCCCATCAAATTCTACCCCCAAGCTGTGGTTTGGTTTTACGTATGTCTGTGAGGCAGTTTGCCTTCTACAACCCCCTCCAATTGTTTTAAATCTAGTATGATTGAATGCTTGATTGTGATCTTTGTGGAAGGGACTGGGAGTTTAGCTGAGAAGTAGACAATATTTTTTTTTTTTTTCTGGGATATGTTTTAGTAAAATGGAAATGTTCCCATAAAACAAGGGAATTTGAGCTTTCTTAGAAATCCATATAAAATACTGAATCTGGTAAGAATGATTCAGCTCCATGCAAGATTGTCCTTTGAGACATATCCCCATTACTAATACATGAAAGAAAACTGGATTTTAGGCTTCCGGATCTATAGAATTAACGGATTAGTAAACAAACATAAAGCTTCCACCAGTTCCTCCAAGCAAGATGTCCAAACCACAAGAAATATCATGAGAAGCGGTCCTGCTGGTTAGGTGTGTGGGCAGCCTTCAGTGAAGAAGCCAGGTACCAGCTGGCATAAAGAGTGACCAGCTTTCTCTCCCCTGGAGGTGGTTTCATCAGGTCAGGATTATGGAAAATAGCAGGGCAGGTTGGAGTATCTTGCAGGACTGCCAATCCAACATCTTCCAAGAACAGTAGATTGACACTCACAAAACTATAAGTAGGGAAAAATGTGTGCTAGCTGCCATATGAGCAGAAAACCTACTACGAGCCTCTGGAAAAAAAACCCGTTACACGTCTATTTGGGAAAAATAAAAAGCATATGCTTGAAGCTGTTATCATATAAACACGTGCCTAGAACACGAACTTTTCCAGCATGCAAATAAATTGACTTGTCACTCAACATAGTTTCTATATACTGAAATTTAAAGTAATTAGAGGACAGCTGCTGGGCTCCATTCAGAAATATTTGTTTTATTTTTATAACGCTCAGGATACTTTCTGTGTTTTCAGAGGTATTAGATTTCAGTTTGCTACAGTTAATGTAATAGAAAATTCTGTAGTCATTATTGACTCCAACTGCCAACATACAATTTGGGAATTAAAGTCCAATGTGGAAAAATGGTGATGGATATTGAAAACAGTTTGCGCTCATACTTTACCTTACAACCAATGGTTAGAACTGAGTTGGTTTTTGAGGAGTTACAAGGGGACACGTAAGCTGGTTTCAAAGAAAAGCAAACGTCCACAGACTTAGCACTGTGTCTGCAGTGGCAAAAGGAGACTGGGTTGGTCTGTGAGTTAAGGCTGGTTTGGTCAGACAGGAGAAGAGAACTGGAATTTTACTACAATAGATTTTATTACAATAAACTGGAAGTTTGTTACAGTAGATTTGGTAATATATGATGACATTCAGTATATCCCCCTGCATTATTGTGACTACTCTTTTCTCATTCGGGCCAGAATTTTCTCATTACTAAATCAGCCTGTACAATCTAAAAGTGCTCTGGCTTTCCGTGCAGGCTGAAATGAAGTGCTGTAGGGGACCCTAATGAAATCTTGGTGCAAGAGGAACCTGCCTGTTTCCATCAGGGATGACATCGCTTGGTCATGGGGTTTAAAAGGGACCCGAGTGCTCGCGTTTCCCACGGCACGGGACTCAGCATTTTCCACGACATTGAAGAGACCGATCAAATTCCACCTGGATGCTTTTGTACCTGCCTAAAGTTTACTTGCAATTTTAATTGGAGAAATATTTAACTTTTTCTTGCCAAGGAGGTGAGGGTAGTGTGCCGCTGTTGTCCTGCCAGTGGCCAGATCTCAGTACCTTCCATGTCTGTTCCCTTTTGGATGCTTTTGGTCTGAGTGTCCCCTAACTAGATGGATATAATGAGCAGTGCTCATCTGGCAGCATTTCACTGCCCTGATCCTACAGAAATCACTGTGCTGTGACGACTGATGGAAAAATCATGGGGCTTTGGAGGCAGAGTCAGGGTCCCCAAGCGAGCTGTGCCATGAGCCTGTTTTGCTGTGTGGGGTTTCCCCCTGGAAATCCAAAACCGCTTATACTGAAAAGAGATGCTCAGTCATCTCTCATGAACATGGGTGATCAGTCATTTAAAAGCTGGAGACTGCCTGTAGTGAAATAACACAGCCCTTCTCCTCTGGCGGCATCAGATAATCCCTACGAAGCCACTGGACCCATCGAGTTGGGTTAAATCTGCCCCTCTCAAAGATACAGTTAACCTTGAAGTTATCAATTAATTGGGAATCTGTTAGAGCATTTTTGTGTCCCAACATTTCCAAGGATTTCCAGTATTTCCTTTCCAGTATCTTAAATTTGACTGTCTCTCGGCTAAACAGAATCAATTTTAATTGACATAAATTTACTTTAAAAACTATGAAATACTATCATCCTGCGGAATCAGCTATGGCTACAGGTCATGGATACGAGCACAGAGCAGAAGCAGCAGAGTCAGGCCCAGATTGCCTTTCTTTCTGCAGTTTGAGGGGTAAGCACTACAGATAATCCAGATGCCCGGTTGCAGAACAAGATGAAATTATCAGCCTTTGATAGAACTGACAATTAACTTAATCCCCTCGATTTATTGCAGTGAAGTCTTCTGACTCTACTGCTTTGAGGTTGAACGAGAGACCCCAACATGAAGGCCGAGGCCTCACGGCTGTATGACGCTTCCCATAGGAGACGGGATGCATGAACGGTAGAGCAGTTTACCCTGCTTTATTGATGCACTATTTCAGTTTTAAGGTCTGTAGTCTCAATCCCATAGTCTCTGTATTTCGCAGGCTTTTGGGAACATTGATGAGAAAACACACATTGTTGTGAATTGTAAGGCAATGCACACATAAGGTGGTTCACGCCTGAAATCTGACGTGTTCTGTGTATACTTAGCTTACAGTTTATACAGTAAACACAGCAGCAAATGATTACTGGTGTCTATTATACTTAAGGTTGCCAAGTATTTTCAATTTAATCATCTTCTTTCCTGTTTTCATATGATCAATTTTCTTAAAAAAATATTCCGTGGCTTCAAATTTCCTTTCTGTGGTTTTTGCCCCTAAATGATTTTCCTAAGTCTTTTTTTTTTTTAACAATGTTCTTTCATCCACTTTTGAAGTGGTGATGGTTAAAAAAATAAAAAAATAATAAAAAAAATGTTTTCCATGTAGACTAAACCTCCCAAACTATGAAAGAGTCACAGCAAAGTTAACATGGACATAATCTGCATCGAAGGCTAGTGTTCTCCAATCAGATTTTGATTAATTTTTCATTAATTTTGCCTTTTTTTTGTAGTAGGAAGCTTTCATTTTGAGAAAGAAATTTAAGAGATTTGACTGGAAAGGCAGATACTTCACATAGGTTGTCCTCAGCCTGAAGCCTCCAGATATATTATGCTCATTAACTGTCCCATTCCTCTGTCTGCATTTTTGTTTCTAAGAAGCAGAGATCGTACCCTCTTTAGGATGAATAACTTGGAAAGAAGGAATTTACAAGCTCCACAAGTTTATTGGTTCCAGATTTCTTTCCTTTCTTTTTTTTTCCTTCCACACATAATTTGAGATGCCTTTTCCTTAAAAGTTTAGATAAATATGTTGAAAACATTAATGCCTCATAAAGGTCAAAAGATTAAGCATTCAAAAGTCAGCCAACTTCAAGAATTATTACCACAAGATTCACATGATCTATATCCATCTCAAAAGCCATAGCATCAAGGACAGCTACAAATTTGCTCCAGCATTTCAACCTGGTTTCTGACCTGCCTAAAGAGTTTGTATCATGTTTAATTCTTTGCTCAGGCATAAACTAGAGATAAAATATTTTACTGTGTTATCAAAAATTAACATGAAATTCCCCTGATCTTGGTAGAAAAGGCACGCATAAAAAAACTGTATTAAGACCATTCTGTTAGTATAAGTCTGGTATTTTCAGGTATGCTCTCAGCCATCTAGAGACTGGGCTTAGACAAAAAATGTATTACTTGTCACAGTGGCATAAACAATTTCAGGAAAATAAAGACTGTTCCATGCGTAGCAATGTAGCTTCAGGGAAAACCAACCTGTGACATTACCTTATAACAACGGCTACTAGGTATATATATTTCCAATTAAGTATGTCTCTATAGATCAGTTCTCTTAAGCCGAAACTACACACCAGTTATACAGACTGGGACAGGCTGGTAGGAGGCCATCTCTTTTGAATTAGAAGGCTGGCTACTCTTCCCTCTTTTCAGTTTAGGGACTTTCAGGACAGCAAAGCTGGGCCAGCTGTGAGGAATTAATTAATTCTGCATATTGCACTGCAGCTGGGGACGTGGGCTGCAATGTAGCTGTTTTAAAAGGGTAATTAAGCTCAATTTTCCCTCTAACCCTTATTTTCTAAGAAAGCGATGGTCAGGACAGATAAATGCTCAGTATGACTGTGGGTAAAAGCAAAACAAAACAAAGCTAAACTGAAAAAAAAAACCTGAAAATGTACAAAACTAACCTTTGGTTTGGGGTAAATCTGGGAATTAAAATTGGTCCCTATTTTCACAGCCTTAAACCAGGACTAAATCCTGATTTCCGATGTGCCTGAGAAAGCTCTGACAGAGCGCAGCAACGGCAGCAGGGAGTTGAGAGCAGACCGGCTGCTAAAATCGGGGTGAAGAGTATTTTTACCCATGACAGACATCGCTTAGCAGTTATCATGAGTAGCAATGTGAGAGAGAGCTTCTGGGATGTGGTGGTAGAAGTCCTCCTCTCTCTGAAGAAATAGCCTGAATGCTAATTTACAACTAAGGAAAAAGCGACTGTTAGGATAACTTTTTCTGGACACTCCACAAAAGTTCACATTAGTGGACAAACTTGTCTCAAATCATCTGTAGGCACATCTGCCTAGGAAGCTTGCTTTAACCTCGTTACAAATATTTTTTTGTCTTCTGTAGTGTCTTTTGCTAAGATTCGGCATCTTGAACAAAAAGAAGCCAGTACAGCTGTTCAACATGGATTTTTATATTTGCTCACTCCACAGCTGCAGCACTGGGATATTCTTTAACTGCAGTTTTTCATCATTTCTAGTATTGTCATTCAGATCTTCCAAGAACTATTTAACTCTTTTCCCATATCTATTAGAAAAGCAACTGCAGGCTTGGGAACATCGCAGCCTTCGGATACATCCAGATATCGTTTGCATTACCCGAAAGTAAGGGCTGAGAGAGGGGCGTTTGTCTCTTCCTCAACTCTGTTTATAGCTGAATGAAGTTAAATTTCCTATTTGACTGCATGTTTCAGTTTTTAATTACTTTCCTCCTTCTCCATAATTAGAAAAGGATAAAGGAAAAGGCAAAACTACTTATGTGAGGCAAAAAGCAGTGCAGCCTATGAAGGAAAAAGACCCACCTCCTATGCCTAGCAAGTTTTAAAGAAAAGTTAATTTAATCAAATAATTTACAAAATAATAAATTAAACACAATGCAGCTTGAAATATGTTACTGATAGAGAAAACAACTGTCCTCCCTCACGAATTTTATCGACATCTTCAGAGCACCTTAAAAATGACAAAACCCTTACATTGCATCTATGAAGTCTACTGCAAGGTGCAGTACAGGAAAAAAGAGCAGGCTATTAAAGAAAATCCAGCCCTTGGGGAATATTCTAAGGAGGCAGGAGCACCTCTCCTTCCAAGGAGCAGTGTCCTCGGGGATCACATGGCGCTCGGTGATGAATGCTTCATAATCACCACACCCCACCTGGCAAAGGGTTTTGGACCGCAGCGCTGGCAGCGGCAGCGGGGTGAGCTGGCTGCTGCGCTGCTGAATGCGGCACGGTTATGATAACCCTGGTGCGATCCAGAAAGGCGCCTTGTTGCTTCCTGAGTAGGTTTCACGGGCGGATTAGGTGCCTGGTCACATAGAGGTTAAAATTAAATGCTTCACTTCAAAAGACAACCTACCAGATCCCCAATATTGGTCAGCACGGCTGGGTCAGAAATGCTGTGCTTTAGCTCTCACCCCTCATTAGGGCTTCAGCAGCCTGATTTGCTCTGAAATGAGAGTTTGAATTTGTGTTCAGAGAGAGTCTGAGTGGTAAGGGAGGCGGGCTGAGAGCTGTTGTAGGGTCGAGGGGTACAGCACGACTGTCCTGGGGAGCCTTGTAAGTGGAGACCAACTGAGTGGGGGCCACATCCTCTACCCCTGGATTGCGGCAGAAGCAGGAATGCAAGAGTTATGAGGCCAGAAGGAAGGCAGGCAAGAAGAAACATCAAATAAAAGCCTAGGGGGTAGGGCAGTCAGCCAGAAGGGGGAAGACACCTAGCCAAACACATAAATAATCCTGGGAAGCCAGAGCAGAACTCAGTAACTCCCCAGTGCCTGCAAGCCTGTGGTTAAGCAGCTGAGACTGGACCTTTTGAGGCAAAGGGCAGCCTATAGCCTGGTGTCCCACCACTTTGTCTATGCTTTTGTACAGCCCTACACGCTCTTGCGTGCAATAAGCACTTTCAAATGTCATCTAGCACACTGGTGACATCAGGAGAAGCATACAATATGTCTTGCAGTTAGGGATTTTTTACATGACTTTTTAGATTGAGGTACATTAATCACATCCAAATCCTATGCTGAAGTGCTTTTCTGGACCTCATCTGGGTATATGCATAGTTGTAGCATACACATGTATATTTGGAGTACATGTTTGGAGACATAATAAATCAGGCACCTGTCTTGGACAAAAGGCTGCAAGCCCTGGTGTGACATTCTCACCCATTAAAGCTGATGTTGCAGTTTGTGTGCTAGTCCAGGCCATGGTTCCCTCTGCAGGGAAACAGGAATCAACTCATGGTAGCTTCTCCAACTGGACAGGGACTATAGCCAAGCTATAGGCTGAAAACGTCACCCTAGATCAGTGAGGTGCTCTGGCCACCCCCTGCAGAAGACAGCCTCCAGCCATCCTGACTGCCTTGCATAGGGATCCAGCTGAAGAACAATTCTTTATTGAAAGCATGTACTTGTGTTATTTTTATCCCTAGTGCAATGGTGCAGTAGATAATTCCAGTTTTGCCTCATTATCTAGCATATCTGACAAGCAGAGGCCGACATATACTTGAGGAAGCAGAGCTGAGAGAGAGTATTTAGCCTTCATGCTGAGAGTTTCTTGGATTCAGCAAACTTACCTTTAATTTAACATGGTGTTAAATACAGAACCTACTCAGCTAAGAACCTGGTACGTTAACATCTGAGTAGGGGTAAGCAGTAGATTGTAGGTACGCAAAAAAGCCTTGCCATAGACTGCCTGTAATTTATGGTAGGGGGAAATACAACACCCAAATGAAATATTAATCCTGGAGTTGGAAGGGGTATTCTTTCTTTTTTTTTTTTTTTTTTTTTTTTTTTAAGTAATATGGATAAAGGCCAATATTTCATATCTGCCTCTTGTAAATGGAGGGACCTAAACAAAATTAATTTCCAGAAAGGTTGAAAGCCCCACTACTTTTAACTCCAGAGTCAGTAGCTGTGGTCTTCAGACCTTAGCCAGGTGTACGCTGAAAGGCAACTGAATGCTTACATTTAAGACATATTTCCAAATATGCCAAGTTTAGTATCTCTTCCTGTAATGACAAAAAGCAAAGAATACCCACCCAAGGAGAAATGAAAAATGACTAAAGTGGAAATGAACAGATTTATCTCCTGCAAGAGGGTGATATAGCTCTGAATATCTGTCCCAGAAAAGAGGTGGAGGCAGAAACATAAAAACGGTAATACAATACTTTGTCATCAACAGGAAACTACTTTCTCACTAACTGTGAGAAATTTTGCAAAAGCTATTATGAGATTAAATGTGGAAAGTACTAAGAAAGACACAGTGTAAGCGCATTTTATGGAACAAAGACCTTATTGCCATAATGTCCTTAAAAAATTTAATACTCTGAAAACAAGAAATATTTTAGATATATTAACTTAGACCTTTAACAAATTTTTAAACAAATTCAGGGGCTTACGAAGCCTACAGAGTCCGTAAAACAATAGCTGTAAGTATATTGGGGAAAAAAAAAAGTTATTATGCCATTATTTTCTGCAATAATACAATATTGGCCTGTGCCATGTCCTGACACCGTTTCATGTGTGGCGCACTCACTAAAGTTAATGGGAATTCTGGTGGACTAATGGAAGGATGAGGCCCAAATTACATCTACAGGGAGGCTTACAAAGAGGAAAAGGCCATTCGTAAAGGAATCAGAGTTGAGACGTTTAATTAAGAGCCATGAGGATGATCCGACGGCTGGAGCACCTCTCCTATGAGGAGAGGCTGAAAGAGTTGGGGCTGTTCAGCCTGGAGAAGAGAAGGCTCCAGAGAGATCTGATTGCGGCCTTCCAGTACCTAAAGGGGGCCTACAGGAGAGCTGGGGAAGGACTTTTTACTAGGGCATGTAGCGATAGGATGAGGGGGAATGGCTTTAAACTGGAAGAGGGCAGGTTCAGATTGAACATTAGGAAGAAGTTTTTCACTTTAAGGGTGGTAAGGCACTGGAACAGGTTGCCCAGAGAGGTTGTTAAGGCCTCATCCCTGGAGGTGTTCGAGGCCAGGCTGGATGTGGCCTTGGGCAACCTGGTCTAGTGGGAGGTGTCCCTGCCTATG
This sequence comes from Vanellus vanellus, assembly GCF_965231255.1. Lineage (NCBI taxonomy): Eukaryota > Metazoa > Chordata > Aves > Charadriiformes > Charadriidae > Vanellus > Vanellus vanellus. The sequence goes on along the minus strand of NC_138905.1, from coordinate 162,175,511 downwards.
GCAGGGGGGTTGGAACTCAATGATCTTCAAGGTCCTTTCCAACCTAAACCATTCTATGATTCTATGAATTCTCTGTGTAAGCAACATGAAGTTAGCTTGTGTAACATCATCCAAGTCCAGAAGGAGTGGCAATAGTGGACAAGTTTGCTGATAAGAGCAGGTTCTCAGCAGAGACTGACACAGGCAAGCGTGGAAAAATTTCCATAGTAAGTTTATAAATTGATGCCTACTGATGAGTAACATGCTAGAGCATAAAATTCACGATCTAGTCCTGTAAGATGTCACAAATATATGTGACCCTTCACTCGTTTTCCACCCAAGTTGGTGGTCAGAGCTCTCAGCATTTCGGAGGAGCACTCAGCACCCTGCACAGCTGCAGCCTGAGCACAGGCTCTGCCATGGGGCAGGCGACACAGCACTGCCCCACAGCCCTGAACCCCTCCACATGGTCCTCAGGAGACACGGCCATTCCCCACACAGGTGAGACCTGTGGCAGCCTGCTTTTTTTTTCAAAGCAGATGAAGAACGATGATTCACTCTTCTGCACAAGGTACAGTTTTCAAGGCTTGGCAGGTCTGCCCAATTTCAACTGACCTCCCACAGGTCACTCCCAGATACTTTTCAATAAAGAACTATTCTGTCAAATGTTATTCTCTTAGCTGCCTTAACTCCCAGCCTTTTTGTCCATAGGATAACAGAAAAACAGCTTGCAATCTTTGTAAAGTAAAAAAAGAAAAAAAAAGTATTTTAAACAATACTTTTCACTGTCTTGGGGCTGAAAGATTGCTGCATTGTCTTGATCAAAAATACAATAAAAATTGCCTTTGAGCAGACTGTGAGAAAGCAGATGTTTGAGCAGAATAGGCTAGTAGGAAGTTGTATGGACTAAAAGATGGGGATAACATGAGCTATATCTCTGCTACATCAGCTGAAATAACTCATTATTGACATTTGGTCTTTGAAAATGTACTTTCTTGTCCACTGAAGGCTAGAATTGTGGACTACAAACAATATTTAATGAAGACTCGGACACAATTCTATTCCTTAAGTAATGCAAATAAGAACAGCTGAGGAAATAAAACATCCAGGTTTAGAGAAGAGTATAGTGAACTTAATAGTCCTAAAAAAAGGTCAAATTGATCTCAGTCATCTTCTCAGATAGAAGCCTTCAAGCAATCAGAATCTGTGCAAAATTTAGGATTCAGAACAGAAGTTATGAGGGATGTGATCTTTGGTTCTTGTGAGGGTTTCGTTCCTAGGTTATGAGCACCATGGTTTCAGAGATAATGAAACATGTCTATCACACTGGTAGATGAAGTTTGAAGTACAAGGTGAAAAAAAGTAGAAAAGAAAACAGACATAAAAAGAAACAGCAGTTCCATATGGTAGAAAACTAGTTCGACACACAGGAACCATCTGTGTAGTCCTGTCTGTGAACATAATCACAATGGAGAAAAGGACAAATGTGACTTTTTTTAACAATCTCCTGATCAGAAGGTACAGTGCCCAGTCAGCACGGGAAACCACAGTTGTTTTGGGTTGGTTCTGTTCATGTGAGACTGATGCTTGCTATTCTTGCTCCTCATTTAGGGTTATGGTGAAAACCAGGTGTTTTGTGGGGTGCAGCAGGAGTGGGGTTGTCCCAAGAGGGGGCCGGGGAGTCGGCTGTGACCCCCGATAGTTGCTGACCCATGGGCACTGAAAGCCCCTGCCAGTTTTGGGAAGCAGTGAGCCCAGGAGACAAGCTCCCCATAGCACTGGGCTCAGCCCTGACTGGAGACAGTGCAGAGATGGGGCTGGAATGAGGCATGGCTAAGCCAAAGCTGGGTCCAGTACCCTGAGTAGAGGTGGTCAGCATGAAGGTCCCTGGAAAGGCCATTGAGAGACAGCCTATCAGGTTCCCGAGGGCTTGAAGGTGCCCTCAGAGACCTGACACAGAAGTCACAAGTCAAACCAACAGCATTAGTCTGCTCAGGTATTTGAAGCATTTTGGGTAAAGGCACTTTTGGGGGCAGTTAATTGAGCAAAAATGCGCCCTACTGTCATCTTCTCCACTCAAGCACTTGCTAGCACAGCCCAGAAGAGGTGCAGAAAGAGCAGTCATAGGTGGCTGAGAGCAAGGAAATGGCCTGTAGTCCTTTGGTTTCCCCCGTGATTAGGAAAGCAGGATCTCTTACGTCACCTCTAAATAATGAACACACCACGGCATCGCTGATGTTCCTTACCTCCTTACCAGCACAGCAATGCAGGCATGCTCCAGTTTTTGGCTGGTTGCTCCGGTTCCCAGTCAGGGGACAGTCCACCCCAGCTGTGCAACCCAACACCCAATTCTGCGTGTGGATCTCTACTTTCCACTTTTGAAAACTCAGTCCAGATTTCCTTTCACTCTGGGGCTTCATACGCTGTGGCCGTGTTTTCAAATACCAAACACACTGATTGCATTCTGGAAGGGTCTCACTGTAAACACTCAATGAGTTCTTCTTGCGGACTCCACTGTTACAAAATTACAGATGACGTGGAAATGAAAACAGGTCAAAATCAATTACAAACATGCAATTTCTGTTAAGAATCCATTTCTCATCATATGAACTCATTTTTTGGGAAGTATGCCAAAGTATTGTTTCGAATTTATGTCCATCTCTACCAATGTGGGATTACAAATATGAAAAAGACGCCAGATCTTATCGAAGGCAAAAGAATGCGGAAATAAGGATAAACTTTTGGGTAAATCTCCTATACTGTATTTGGTATCTGTGTTTGTTACTGGTTGTATGGGATATTCTGGACGTTTTTAATTCAAGTCCTTATGGGGGTGTGATAAAATGGCTGCTATTAAAAACTGCCAACAGTTCAAGTAATGCATGTCCAACAAGTAACAAAGATACCATATGCTGGCACAGCGATTAGCAAGAGCCCTCATTAGAGGCTGGTACTGCCCTGTTTCTTGCACTCGACTTTCCTTCCTAGATTAAAATTTACCACTGTTAAATCTTCCAAACTGGACACAATATTTCTCAATGGAGCAGAAGTCCTTCAGTGGCTCTGGATGACTTGTGAGTTCTCCTACCCTCTTGTTATATACATACACTCATTTATTCTGAAGTGTCCCTAACTCCTAAAAAATATTTTATCTAAATATAATATGTTGCCAGTAAAAAGACTAATATACTAAAATATGTCAGTTTTCAGAAACTGAAAACTACAACAGTACCTGCTGACACGTCTTTCCTGTGGCTGCTTTAGGCAACTCAAGAGCAACTGTAATTAGGGTGTTGTAAATTGGAATAACTCTATTGATAACAGTTGAATTCTTGTATCAGTGTAATTGGTATAAAAACTCCTTGCTCCCACCCAAATAATTTTTTGGATGAGAAACTACTATTACTACAACAACTGATAGTAGAAGCAGAGGTGAAGGGATCAGACAGTTTAGACTATGCATTATAAACACTTGTAGAAGAAGAGATTACGCTACAAGAGACTACTTGAGAGCATTATTTGCAGAAGGCTGCTGTCAACAACATAACATTAAGCATGGCTGTAGTCATCTTCAAGGTCTACTGTAAAAAGTTTCATTTTCCTTGAGAACTGCTTCTATAAGGGCGACCCTACAGAACAGTACAGAGCACTACAGGACTACTAAGTCCTTGGGGACGATATCGCAGTCTCACTGGCACCTGTCTCAGATAAAAAAAGGCTGTCCTTATTGTTCAGGAAACTATTATGATTCTGCCAACAGCAAATATATTTAAGCAAAGCAACTGGTGCTGTAGTTTGAGAGGTAGAAGAGTTGCAAAACACATACCTGCCTCTTCCCACAGTTATGAAAGGGCTCCATACCAAAGAGGAATCTCTCAAAGGGCAGCGGACAGTGGGATTTGAGCAGGGTCTCCTGCTGAGGCATCAAGGGATGGATTGGGGGAGGCTGTGGTGGCTGGGCCACCACGGCATGGAGCTGCATCCGCTTCCAGAAGCACCCCATGGAGCTGCACTGTCACCTGCCTCTGAGCTATTCCTGCAGCTTCCCTGTCGCTCAGGTCTCTGAGGTGTGTGGGATCCATCCCGTGGCCCTCAACCCCATGCAAGCCTGGGTGTGGGGTTCGTAGGGTCACAGTAGTTGGTCCTCTGAGAGGGGACATTTTAAGGAGCAAGGTGTTCTCTTGTGTTTATCAATATATTAGTCTGCAGCACTTATTCCACAGCTACATGCACTATATCAAGCAAAATAAAATAGCAACCATTTAATGTATTACATCTTAAGTAGCAATTTGGTATTTCCTACAGGCTTTCTTGTCAAAATCTTGAACTGATTTCTACTTTATTCTCTCTGTCCACAAAATAAAGCTATGGTATTGACCTGAGTTGTTTCTTGCGAGGATTAAACAGCTAGCGTTTATATAATATTTTAAAATGTTACATGCTGTTTTGGTTAATAAGTCGTGATCTATGTTAGTGAGAGCATGATGAAAACCAGCCAAGCCTCTACTGTACAAGAGTACTGTGCCGTACACCTGCGCAGCAAGCACCGAACATGTTTTATGCACTTCACAAAATGGTAATATTTTGCTTTTATAAGCTGCATTTGCTTCGTCCACAGTGCATTTTGTTTTATTGTCCTGCTGGTATTTTGAAATTCATAAACAAGTCTCGAAACAGATTTAAAACCTGCTTTAAAGGAGTAGTTCAGCAGTAGAAAACAACAGAGCCTCTGTCTCCATATATCTTCCGCAGCATTCAGCCTCTTCCCTGAGGTGTTGGACTTCAGACACATTTTATTAACATTCTGGAGTTGTACCCTCCTGACTAACCAGCCATTAGCTGGCTCACTGATCCTTAACTGCAGATCACTCTCTCTCTTATATAGGCTGCATTTCCCTTAGGTTCCAAAATAATTAGTCTCCCGGCTATGGATGTGATTTCCGTTTAAAGGAATGCAGAAGAAGCACCTCAGCCACTGCTGGCGAGCATCCTTATTCACGCTACGCTCCTTCTCTGGTTGATATTCATAGAGCACCAGATTCTAATTCTACTTAATAATTAGGCTAATACCAGACGTACTTACATTTGCCTTCCAGCTCAATTTTCGGCGCAGTAAGCAGGGAGTTGCACGCACAGAGCTCCCATAGTAACATGTTATTGTTAACCAAAGTTGTGTGCGTAGCTCCATGTGCTAAAAATTCACCGAGGACCAATTCAGCTGTCAGATACACAGGGGCGACTCCCATGGGATGTCAGTGGAACGTTCAGAGGGCAGAATAATCTTATAAAAATATAACAGTGTGTTACGGTAACGGTCACCCAGAGCTCTGCTAGGTCAGTGCTGTGAGCTGCCCTGATTTGGATCACAGAGATAAAATCCCGAACTCTCTCCTTTGTGAGAGGCCCTTTGCTGAGGGCCCTGAGGGTGTCATCATTACAAAACATTTGAATATCATTCCTCAAAACACGCTCTACTGTAAGGTGTTAGATACCTCAATACTCAGGAAGTGATGGTGCTTTCTGATAAGCTGTGTGACTGTAACCATCACTTTGGAGGACTGAAATGGAGAAAATCTGCTCTTTATGTCAGAATACAGAAAAAATACTGCCAACGAATACCACAGGATCACCTTTAGCTCTTTTTGTATCCTAATGCCAGAATAAGACAAGATAAGCTCAATGCAAATAATAATATCATAATATAATAAAAATATTTTATTCCATAGCATATTCTGTTAACCTCTTCATGTAGGAAAGGAAAAGAAAGGCAATAAAAATGTGGTGCCTGAAAAGTTACATATTGCCTAGAATCAGAAAGAGCCAGTGGACTTTCCCTGACCGTTTAAGAGTCTAAAACTTCACTAATGGTTTTGGTTGCTTTTGTTTAGTGGCCTTCAATTCATTGACTGTATCAAAAGCAATCACAGTAGTAATACAGAATTTTTTTTTACAAAATGGATACATACCTAGTAAGTGACTTGCTTCTCATGCTTACTGCACTCTAATTTTAAAGACTCTAGGAATATGTTTTAACCCAGGTTACTAGACATTGTGAATAACTGCGAACGAAACATGAGTAAGCAAACAGTGACAGGTCCCCACAGAAAGTACTGAGCGATTTTGGTTCCCTCTGCACCCATACGCAGAGGTATGAGGTCTGCTCCCCTCCTCGTGCCTCTGTTGGCATGTTGGTGCCTTACTAAGGGTAGGCAGGACTAGGCACAATCCGTCCCCTCCCCAGATTCCTGTGAGTCGGTGTGATTCTGCACTGTTTCATGTCCAATTACATCTGCCATTTTTAAGTGCCTTCTTGTATCCCAGTCAACCACAGCTGTAAACGTTATAATTTAGACACCTTACCTTACTTGCAAATACCTCAATGTAACTTGAATGTGTAAATACCAGCCTTGCTTTTGCAAAAGTAAGCTAGAAAATAGCATTTTCTTTTGGAGGTAGAAGAAATTTTCTGTTTTTCTCTGGACACATGCATACACCAGGTCTGACATACCTATTTCTTACAAGTATGACTGGTTTTCCATTCAAGCACATGACGCCAGGGAGGGAGTCTTCTTAGCTCCCTGGGAGGGGAGTACTTGGGCAATCTGCATATTTACTTCCTTTCCCCCTTTATTTTATTAAATTCCATCTTCCTTGATAAGTCATTTTAAAATGTCCATTTCAAGCATTTGCTTTGATCTGTCTTCCTGGTAATTAAATTGCCTGCCTTTAAATTGCCATAATTTAAAATAATCCTAATTAAGACAATTTCCCCAAACTTCAAATACTGGTTTTGAATTATAGTGTGAAGAGAATGAATAATGATTCTCCGTGTATTCACTTTAACACTGTCTACTATTCCTGTACAAGGAAATCGATTTTCTCACCTGTCATGTTAACTAAGGGCACAATCCAGCAAATTCGTACTTCTGCAAGTAGGTCTTAGTCACACAGCAATTCACTGGAACTAAGTACAGGAAGATTTGCTTCTGTGAATAAGGATGTCCAGGATAAGATCATTTGGATAAGTGTGCAAGTGTGTGCGTACACTGAGTAAGTGTAAGCCTGTGCAATAAGAATTTCCCACTGGTACTTTAGAAGATGTCCTGTGAGAAACAGTAACTGCAGTTCACATAGGAAGGGTAAATTAAGATTTTTATAGGTTGAAATAAAAATCGTTATCATGGATACACATAGCTGCAATGAATCACTTTTGATCTGTTTTTGTGTAATTTATGATCAGATGATCTGGCTGTACCTATTTCCACTCTTGAGAGAACCCAGTAGTGCTCGTGAATACAAAGGGGTTAGACAATGCTTGTATCTCATGAAACATATCTAAAACAAATCAGTACTTTATTTTAACCTACTACAAACATCATGCTATGTTGTGTTTTTATGACACATACAGAGTACTAAGACAGAAGAAAGCTTGTGAGCAATTGTGACAGTCAGGAGAATGCAAAAATTATATAACCTGAATGTCCAGCTAGTAATAGTCTACGGAGGCTGTGAAACAATTATACATTACTATGTTTACCTCAGCCTTTTATATTTACATATCGGAATGCATGTTGGAGGGTTTAATTGTGAGGTTGTCAAAACTGAAAGTACTTTCAGAAAACCAAACCATGCAATATTACAGGGGGAAAAAAAAAGATGAAAAAGTCTTTTGTTCAAATGGAAATACAGAAAACAATATGTTGTTTAAGCAGGATTTTATTTTCTTCTACTCAAGTGATGAAGAGGCTTTTGTAAAGAAAGGCTTTCATCTTATACATGCAGTACTCCATCACAACATAATTACCCTAATTTGTATTCCACTGTAGAAATAGGCTTTTTCAGCTTAAACAAATTAAGCAACAATCACTAAGCATACATGACCAGCATTCTTTCAAGTAACCTGTTATCAGCTCTGGCTACAGCTTTATCTTGATAAAATGGAAATCCTGCTTATTTTCCTACTTTCACCCCCAGGATTATGCCAGTCAGATCGCCTAGAGAGGCACCGTGATTCACTGGCTGGAGCGAGGGACGGAGTATCCAGAGAGTATTTCCTACAGCCTCGCTAAATCATTATGTGATCTGGGTCAAATCCTGACTGCCTTTGGGCCTCTATGTAGGAGACAGCCTAAGCACACACTTGACGCTGAACATGTGAATAAGCTGGCCACACTCAGAAGGTCTTTTAAACAGATGCGTGCGCTCCCTGCTGAATAGAGGCTCTTATGCTGCTCTTTTCCTCTGGCTTTGGTTGATGTTACGTGTCCTCGAGGATGACAGGGCAAGCTCTACCTCCATCTGTGTTTACATTATTTGTCCTTTAGCTGTGTAACTAGAGATATCCCTGCTGTTTGTACATATTCTTCTAATTATTTATCAAACTCTGACCTGGTGGATCACTACCAGTGAGGCTTTGCCTTCAGCACCTTCCCCTCCTCGGTTCCTCCAGCTATGACCCTATGGGGACTATAACGGGCATTCCAAAATGCTGGACAGGAGCCAAGGCCAGGGCATCAACCGACACTGTCCCAGCAGCGAAGGGGATGACTCCTAACTCCACCGGAGCAGCACTGCTGGCCAGAGAATGGGTAGAAGCAGTGGGAGGTGCCGCTTTGAAAGTGATTTGAAGGACCAGCAGTGTCACAGCAAAACCAGGGTCTCTTTTTCCCCACTGCTGAGTCTGGATGAGATGAAGTCTCACTGCTGCCCAGTCCCCGAGGTGTAGCTGTGGGGACGGTGTCTAGCTCCACATGGGCTTGCTAAGACCCTTACAGAAAAAAAAAAAAAGGAGGAGAAGGAGAAATGGGGAGAGGCAATGAGGCCATCCCAGAGCTGTGGTAGGAGGAGGAAGGGAGGTAACCTGTCTGCTGACAAGGCAGCAGTGACCAGAATTTGGATGTTTCCCCAGAGAATAAAAAAGAAGTTGCCTTTAGATCTTCCTTCAGCCCTAACAGAGCCTGATCCACCACGCAGAAATCTTTCCGAAGCAGGTAGCTCCCAGTGGGAATGAGGTGAATGGGAAGAGAACGTATCCACCTTCAAAAAGAGTGGAAACCACTGCTGGCCCTCCTGGAGTGCGGGAGAAACAAAATTCACCAGGCAGGCATGTTTGTTGGATAGCATTTTATCAGCACATTCGTTGTGATCTCCTCTGGCACAGCTGAGATCAGCTGTCAGAAACACAGGAATCGGCAGTGGTGGGTGGGGAATGCTACCTTCCCTGGACCTCTCCCATCTCCCTCTCTTTCCCTGTCATCCCTTGCAGGACTTTCCTTTCTCCAAGAATCTCAAAAGCCCGTCAGAGAGGAGCAATCATGAGGCTGCTCAATGAGAGAAGGTGATCTGAGGGTGACCACAGCACAGGCAGGGCAGTGCCCTCACCATTAGGGCACAGTCCCACCATGACTGGGCAGGGCAAACAGAGCAAGGGTCGTGATAGTAACAGGTCCCATCAACAGCACAACAATCTTCAGACAAAAGCAACATAACAAGTCAGGTCTGAGGTCAATCCAGGAAATCTGAACAACTCAGGAGCACTGGACCGGGCACTGGCACATCCTATGACACAGCTCAGAATGGTGAATAGGCTGAAATGGGGCTCCTGAGCATGGGCAGAGGATGGGGGTTGAGGTCCCCAGTTAGTCTGATCAGGGCAATTAGGGCTTATGGCTGCGCTCAGGGCTCAGCACAGCGTTCTCTCCCATCATGGTGTGACCTCATACCTTACTACACCCTGAGCTTTGAGGAGTACTTGCTATAAAAAGCTCTGATTTTGGCCAACCCAGCTGATTCTGGGAGTGGTCCTCAGATCCGTAGCTTGGCCAGTTAGTGAGCTTCTCCCAAACTGTTTTAGACTCTGCCCCAAATTTACTTCACTTGGTACTCTGATTGGCCCTGCAGTATGATTGCTGGAGGGGCAACGTGTTCACAATGGATGTGGTTTGGGTAATGAGGCTTCAGGAGGGGAAACATGAAAAATGGGGTGAATCTTCAGGGATCATGTAAGCCAAGAGCCAAGGGTCACCATAACCCAAGTAAGGCAGTCCCACAGCAGCCCAGGTGGGTGGTGACAGCAACAGGTCCCATTGACAGTCCGGCTATCATCAGGCAGAGACAAGGTCATGAGTGGGTTCCAAGGCCAATCCAGAAAATCCGAATAATAATTTAGGAAGAGGCTGCTCAGATCAGGCTTGATGACCCAGACCTGAGTTGAAATGGAGTCTATGGTCTGATGGTATGGGTGTGGTGAGGCTGACCAGGACAATTAAGGGCTTGGAGACCAGCACAGCCTTCCTCAGTCACCTCTCTGAGTCATGGTTTGAATGAATAACAACTCTCTGTTTCCCTCAGAGACAGCAGAGAGAGAGCAAGCAGTGGTGGTGGTGCTCTTCCCTCAGTGTTTAACTTATTTATGCTCAGGGGCTCCTGAAATCAATGCCTCAAAAGCTGGTCTTTGTTAATTCCACCACCCTTTGAACTACCAAAATCCAGTGCCTTCTAGCACCATATGGTGAATGCATTGTCCTCCCTTGTCATCACTGGATCCAAGGAGGAATATGAAACTGTGAGCATCGAGAAATTGATACCAGAGCAAAGCTGTAAAGACTTAGGGGGCTTAAATAGCCTTCGCAGGCAAGTGAGGACCAGCCAAGAGTATCTGCATGGTTGATATGAGGATTATCACCCATGTGTCATATGTCATGCCACATACAGAAGATACTGATCATTCTGAGGGAAATGGGATGTAATAACCCACACAACTGAGATCCCTTTGTGTCTGACAGCTGTGACTAAATGAATACGCTGCTTGACCTTGAGATTCAGCCTTCTTGAACTCCTTTTCACAAGTTTGAAATTCCCGGTGCTTATGGCAGAAACCAGAAGGAGATGGGTAAGAACATGTGTCTTTGCTGTTACAGCAAGACAAGATGTGACCCACTGGAGATTGTTTCTATTGCCAATTCTGGGTGCCACCATCAGGAACAGATCTGAACAAATACTTTATCTCAGGCCTGTTCCCTTTTCCTCCCTTGGTATTTCATTTCCATCTCTGTACTCAGGGAAGTTGTTGCTCTATGTACCCAAGAAGAAAGCTTCTTTTCCTCTCAATCAAACCAACTTGCCTCCCTCTGCTCCAAGCTTTCATGCCATGGCTGGAATCCAAACAAATGATTTAGCTCTGCTGACCTTATTGCCTCTTTTAAGGAACTCCATCATCTCCTTTAGCTTGTCCATGCCCAGGAGTAGCAAATTCTAAAAGCAATCTTGAATTTAAATGTACCATTCTGTTTACTGAGCAGTGAACCTTCAGGCAATAAATACTACAGCAGGAATTCACCAAGACTCTGTTAGGGCTTGACAGCCCAGCCAGCCATTGCGCAAATCTTTGTTAGTCCTGACAACATGTTTGGTTTTTTTTAAATCAAAGGAATTACAAATTTGTTTTTAATCTTCGGGGTTACTCTTAATGCCTTAGAAAGGATCCAAAGCTATTTAAAACTGTATTCACATTACAAGCAGGCAGTAAATTTCAAACTACTAGTCAAGCCCATTGTCACTCCATGTGAACAACGCCACAGAGAAGAGGCCCAGCAAAATTTTTGTACATGTACTGGAGTTCTTTAATGCATTTCAGACAGAGCAAGTGCTCTGGACCTCCCTGATTTTAGAATTCACTTCTCTGGTTCCTGGACAGATGACCCTCCAGTCATGCAGAACTTCTGGAGGCATCATACAGGTGCTGAGCAGCAATCCTAGTGATTGTGCCATTGTGCTGACTCCTCCTTGGTCCTACAAGTGTGGCAGCTCCAGGAGTTCATCAGCAAGGCTCCAAGCCAAAGCTTATTTCTGTGCAATGGGGTGAACAACAGTGTGAGTTTATATTTGCTCAGACCTGTGGAGCCATCATACTTTCCCGGTTCTGTAACGCCCTTGTCCCCAAGGCTCTTGAGGAGGAAGTAAGACCTTTACACTGGTGCAGTGTGAGTCCTCCCCAGTCCACGAGTCTCTTTCAGTATTTCTTTAGGGTTGTGTTTACCTCCAGGCTACACTGGAATACATTTTTGGGTTCTTTTTGCACTCTCTCTGTGAATTTCACATTCTCATCCTTTTCCTCCTTGAAGAATTCTCTCCAGTTGTCTGGATCTCTGCCACTTTGATGCAGTCCTGCAGAACCCTTCAGTCCATGAAATCACAGGAAAAGCACAATTCCCACAGAGACATCACTCCGTGGTGCCAAAGCAGTTGTGATTCCTGTGCTAATCTCTTAAGAAATTTCATTAAGTGCTATCACTTCATCACATCCAAGTGCGATGTCTTCCTGAAATGTGCACGTGCCCTCCTTGATAACTACTGCCATTTAGGGCTGCATCTCACAAGCTGCTCAAAACGCTCTGCAAGTCACCCTGCTTCCCTGCCCTCCCCTGCCCTCCCTGCTCCAGACTTTGTGCAGGCTCCAGCTAGCTCTGAGGCAGGTGGTGCTTAATTCCTATTTTTTACATCATGCTTCTGTCAACAGGCTTTTAATGTTCTGAGGATGTGAAAAAGTTAAAAGTTGTGTCTGATTCAAGTTGTCAGACTAGAGAAAGCCAGACATGGTCCCCAAGACAAAGGGACTCTCACTCTGCTAGTGCGGGAGCTCCTGCATGTTTCCTGAATCAGCCCTGCATTGCAGTGAGCAACTTTGCTGGAGTGTCGGGGCACTGAGTACATCAACGGGCCTTAATGGTCCTGACCAGCCTCACCTGGGGCCTCTACCCACATCCTCTGCCCATAGCCTGGGATATCCATTTAAGCCCAGGCCTGGGCCTTCAGCCTTGCTTTAAGCTATATTGCTGAAGTGTACTTGTCTCCAATTCCTGTCTCTTGGCTGGACCTCGGTCTACTGTCACAGCTTTGTCTCCAGCCCTGCCTCTTGCTGCTTCCCCCTGACAAGAGTTCCAGGACAGACCTGAGTCCATCACTTTGCCTTTGGCAGTCTGGGACTGTTGATGGACCTTGATACCAGCACCCAGGTCTGCCCACTGTGTTCAGATCCTGCAGGACTGTGCCCTGGTGGTAAGGGCTGCCTGAGCCACCCCTGCCTGGGCTCTGAGGCTCCTCTGGGGAGGCTGGGGGCAGTCCAGGCTGCCCCTAAAGACTCCTAATGACTGGATGGCTGGTGAAAGGGCGAAGTTGGGCCGACCAACAGCAGGAAGCTGGGATGAGGATGAAGCTGTCAGTGATCAGTGGGGATCAAGGCATCCATGAGGCCAGGGGTTCAGGATGTCCCTGAGCAGCATAGGAAGCTGCAGAGATGAATTGGTCCAAGCTGGGGAGCACTGGAGGCTGGTGGTCAGAGTGGCTGAGGTAGCACCTATGATAAACCTCAGGGGCCTGGGGATTTCAAGCCCTCCCTGAGCAGCCTCAACAGCTGGGGTGATCCAGGCTGTCCCAAAGCAGCCTCGAGGGCTGTGTGGTTACAGAGGGTCAGGTTGTCCCTGGGGGCCAAGGGGATCACAATGTCCCAGAGCAAGCCAGCCTGGCTTGGGGATTAAGCCACCCCTGACATCAGGCAGAAGATGAGGTCAAGCACCCCTAAGAATAGGCCCGGGGTCCTTGGGTTGCCCCTGAGGCCAGGGAGGTTCAGGACTTTCCTGAGGACACCTGATGGCTGGGGAAGGTGAATGATGCTAATTGGCAGGTTCATGCTCCTGGAGAAACAGAGGCCACGTGGCATGCTCGGGCTTTGAACTACCGCTGAGGCCAGGAGGCCAAGATAAGGATTAAGCCATGCCTGAAGCATGTGTGTTGTGTGTATGTGTCAGGGCCACCCCTGAGGAGCCTTAGAAAGGGGAGAGCGTTCCTGCTACCCCCAAGGAGCCCCAACAAGCCCCAAAGCCTGGGCTGCTGGGCGTGGGGTTGAAATAAAGGTGCCCCAGAGGAGTAGTGAGTTGGTAGCTTGAACCCCATCTTAGTTTCCCAGCATCTGTGGCTGAGGTTTGGGGCTTCTCTGGGGTGCCTGACAAGCCTCCAGCTCTTGACTCTCTTCAGTGAATCTGGCACGAAGGATCTTTCCTCACGGTCAAGATTTTTCTCTTGGTACTTAGCAGAGAGATATATGGAGATATTGACTTGACTGACTCTAAGGCTGAATTTCTGTCTCTCACAGTGTGTTGAGCAGAATGCTGATAGAAGCAAAGGCTGTTTACAGAATATATAACAGATACTTCAAAGAGTTTTTCTAGCTTTGAGTTCTTCAGTCACAGGCTTTTGTGCATAATGCATTTCATGTTCTATAAACATGATACAATATATTCCTTATTAGATAAAGGCAGTAGGATTACAATTACTCCAGTTTTCTCCCTTGGTTACAGCTTAAAATTGGGTGACGATATAACAACTGATGATTCCTGTCTAAATTTGGTATTATGCTAGAAGACGAAGGTAACTTTCTGCTGTAAAGAAGAGATCGAGGAAATTCTCAGCATTGAAAGCTACAGTTCCCCAGGATCCCTTCAAAATAATGAGAGAATAAGCTGCCCAGTATTCTAGCCTCTTATAAAGCTGCTTAACTTTGTGCATGTTAATAGCTTTAGTAACTGAGACAGGAGTGTATATTGAGAGTTATGATATTACAAATGTGCTTAGACATGCAGAACTAGGGGTTTTGGTTTTTTCCAAACTCATATATACTTTAATTATTCTAGATATTTTATTTTTGCAATTTCATTTTTGTTTATCTACAATTTCTTTAGCAATGGTGATGTCTGTTAACCTCTCTTTGGTTTTTGAAGTGTTCAACAGTAATTTTGTATAATCTTGATCCATTAGATATCTTCCTTTTCTTACAGGAACAAGATTTTATACGTCATGTGCGGTACCCACTTAGATATAGAATAGGCAAAAAGACCATTAGCAAAATCTGTCAGTCAAAATCAAATCATACTAAAAGCAGAAAACTTCATGTGCAAACGGAAAAAGATTAGCATTCTTGAGTTGGTTTTTTTTTCCCCAGTCCTTTCCATATGCGAAGAGCCTTAGCTTCACTTGGAAACGGGCTTGCATTAAGCCGTTTCTCACTGTATCAGGCTCTTTATGCGCCCAGCTGGCTGCGAAGTTTCTCTGTGCTGCGGTGCCTCTGTGTAATCCCAGCCAGTTTCCCTTTGCAGCTGTGGGGGGCCGCCTTTGATGTGCCTCTGTAGGTGGCTGCCGAGTCCTCAACTGGGGCCTGCAAACAGAATCTCTTCTGTAGAGGAAAAGAAAACACCGCGGTGATGCCATGTGACTGTTTGCTTTATGCATGCAGGAGGAACTGACGTCAAGTGCCTCAGGATATTGTTCTCATGCAATAACATGATGTTGTGGTGTGTATCTCTGTGCATCTAATATATCTAACGCAGGGCCTGCAGTGAAGGACAACGTGGTCTGTACCTCCCTTCTGCTCTTGGTCTTTTACTTTCAAGACTCTCCGTGTGTACTGAAAAGATATGCTGTGTCTGCTTGTGACTATCAACTGCAAATGCGGTGACTTCCTTTAGACGTATTAAGAACAGTTTTCTGGTGTTGTTTCCACCTGTGCAGTTGTGGTAGGCACCATGAATACAGTGGAGCAAACACATAAACGTGCAACAGAGGTGACCAATGCTAATTTTATTTTTGCTACTCACTTGGGAGGAAAGGGAGAAAAAGTCATTTGACATACCTCCGGCATGCAGCAGAGATTAGCCTAGTGTTCTCCTTTCTGTTATCGTAGCTTTCACCTCTTTTTCATTTTGAACATAAGTACTGATAAAAGAAGTTGAAAAAGTGATGCCAAAAGGAATAAAACTGGGACAAAATTTTCAATATTATATGTAAATGCAACTAGGAACCCATGTTCCACTAAGAGGACCATGCAGCAAGAGTCCTATATTTTCAAACTCACGTTTGGATGAACCCAGCTGCCCAGCAGTTTTTCTTCTCCCCTGTGCCTCCCTGTGGCATGGGAATATATCACTTGTTCTGGGACATCCTGGCTCTCACTGCATGATGTGAATGTACTCGGAGCCAGAGAGAACTGGTTTGTGTTGGACGTGACCTTTAATGGCCATCTAGTCCAGCCCCTTTGCAACGAGCAGGGACATCTTCAACTAGATCAGGTTGCTCAGAGCCCCGTCCAGCCTGACCTTGAAAGTTTCGAGGGATGGGGCATCCACTACCTCTCTGGGCAATTTGTTCCAGTGTTTCATCACCCTCAGGGTAGATAATTTCTTCCTTATGTCCAGTCTAAATCTACCCTCTTTTAATTTAAAACCATTACCTCTTGTCCTATGGCAACAGGCCCTGCTAAAATGTTTGTCCCCGTCTTTCTTATAAGCCTTCTTTAAGTACTGAAAGACTGCAATCACGTCTCCCCAGAGCCTTCTCTTCTCCAGGCTGAATAACCTCGACTCTCTCAGCCTGTCTTCATAAGAGAGGTGTTCCATCCCTCTGAGCATTTTTGTGGCCCTCCTCTGGGCCTGCTCCAAGAGTTCCATGTCTTTTTCTATGTTGGGAGCTCCAGACCTGGATGCAGTACTCCAGGTGGGGTCTCACCAGAGTAGAGTAGAGGGGCAGAATCACCTCCCTTGACCTGCTGGCCACGCTTCTTTTGATGCAGCCCAGGATATGGTTGGCTTTCCGGGCTGTGAGTGCACATTGACAGCCCATGTCAGGATTTTCATCCACCAGTACCCCCATGTCCTTCTCAGCAGGGCTGCTCTCGATCCCGTCATCCCCAAGCCTGTATTGGTACCGGGGGTTGCCCTGACCCACATGCAGGATCCTGCACTTGGCCTTGTTGAACCTCGTGAGGTTCACATAGGCCCACTTCTCAAGCTTGTCCAAGTCCCTTTGGATGGCATCCCGTCCCTCAGGCATGTCAACCACACCACTCAGCTTGGTGTCGTGCGCAGACTTGCTGAGGGTGCACTCAATCCCACTGTCTGTGTCACTGATGAAGATATTAAACAATATGGGACCAGTTTACTGAGGACTATAAAGGCATCGGATGAAAACGTAAGGGTTGTTGTAATGTGTGAGTTGAGGGAGTGATGTTCTCTAGTAAAACCTAATAACGGTTAATGCAGTTACACAATCATCTGACTGTATAGGAAATATCCTCTTATCCTGCTCGAGGACCTAGCTTGTGTCTAAGTCTGAGGGATTTATTCCTAATATAACTACGTATATTGTCCATATACAGTTTCCCTATGGATGTCATGTTTTTGCTGTCTTCTCGCCCTTTCAAAATCTTGTGGCAATACGTCTTGGGTGTGTTGCAAACTGCCTATGTCATCCTCCTTTTCTTTAGCCAAGAATAATTGTCTTTCAGCTCTAGAAACAGTAGTCTTGCTCTGCTACTGTAGTGAGGATAAAGAGGAGGCTCAGAGGACCCTCCTTTCCCACATCACCATTGTTTTAATAACACTATTTAAAGAAAAAAACTGTTGTTCCTTTGCCTTGTAAACACTGATTTGAACATCTTCGATCGCATCTTTTCTACATATCGGTGTTGTGGGCAGCTTTGTACCTCCATTGTATTTCAACAAAAGTCCAAGATGGTAACAGTGATGCTTCTTAGGTACTTTCCTCATCGCAAAACCCTCATAGCATCTCCAGGGATGGATGACAACTTACTTGGTGATTGGCACCACTCTGTCACCTCCGTGAGCTGAGATCCAGGATACCTGCAGCGGGGAACCTGAGCCCAGCTGCACAGGCCATTTTTGGAAGATGCTGACTTGAAGTATCGTGTGCCAGAGAGCTGAGCAGCAAGTGGTTCCTGCAAGTGATCAGAAACAGAGGGCTAGCGGCATCCTTCTCCTGACCACCTCACTGGCATTTCATAGAGCAGGAGCTTGGACCGGGCTCTGCTGGCACAGTTATGCTCCTCACCTTCACCGCTGGGCAGCCCAGAGAGTGGATGAAACTTCTCCCTGCACTGCTGTGCCTGTGCTGCTGTACCCCTTTGCAGCTGCAGACAGCCCTATAAGTCCGCGTGCCCTCACACTGTCACCTACAGACAGACCCAAAATTCCACACTGCTACAGTTTGAGGAACCCACAAAAATGTATTGTTGTTTAGAGAATTATTCTATCACCCACTGACCCCTCCCCACCCGGGAAGGGGAATTGGGGAAAAAACAAGGAAACCCGAGGGCTGAAATATAAACAGATTTAATAGAATAAGACTAGATAATTAACATTACCAATACGAAGGAACCAATATTTATACCGAAACCAATATAAAATATGTGAGGACTATGCTCAGCCCATTCTATCTGTAGGAAGCTGTGCACTCCCAGCAGTGGACAGCAAATGTTGGACACTGTGAGTGCTACGGCTTTGGGAGGAAGGGAAGGCCTCAGGTGTCTAGCGCCGGGGTACGAAGTTCTCAGGGTCGCAGCCATCATAGAATGGTTTAGGTTGGAAAGGACCTTGAAGATCATCGAGTTCCAACCCCCCTGCCATAGGCAGGGACACCTCCCACTAGACCAGGTTGCCCAAGGCCACATCCAGCCTGGCCTCGAACACCTCCAGGGATGGAGCTTCCACAGCTTCTCTGGGCAACCTGTTCCAGTGCCTTACCACCCTCACAGTGAAAAATTTCTTCCTAATATCTAATCTAAATCTACCTTCTTTCAGCTTGAAGCATTGCCCCTCATCCTATCACTACATGCCCTAGTAAAAAGTCCTTCCCCAGCTCTCCTGTAGGCCCCCTTTAGGTACTGGAAGGCCGCAATAAGGTCTCCCCAGAGCCTTCTCTTCTCCAGGCTGAACAGCCCCAACTCTCTCAGCCTGTCCTCATAGGAGAGGTGTTACATCCCTCTGATCATCTTTGTGGCCCTCCTCTGGACCTGCTCCAACAGGTCCATATCTTTCCTATGTTGGGGGCTCCAAACCTGGATGCAGTACTCCAGGTGGGGTCTCACAAGAGTGGAGTAGAGGGGCAGAATCATCTCCCTTGACCTGCTGGCCACACTTCTTTTGATGCAGCCCAGGATATGGTTGGCCTTCTGGGCTGCGATCGCACATTGCTGCCTCATGTTGAGCTTCTTGTCAATCAGCAGAAGAGAAAAAACTCCTCGGCAAACTTTCTAATTTATACTGAATGTGACCTTCATGGTATGAAATAATCCTGTCAGCAGCTTGGATCAAGTGCCGGGGTCTATGCTCCTCCTCGTCCCCGCACCTGGTGAGCTCGAATACACTGAGACCTCAAAAAATGCATACCAGAGCTGGTATATATATATACACACTTTATATATATATATAAAAATACATGTATGTAAAATATACGTGTGTACATATACTTTATTGGAAAAGTAAAGATTACTGCAAGAGAAGTCAGCCCTGCGTGGCTCGGACTAGGACACAGGCGCACACAAGCCCGCTCCTCTTACCGATGTGCCGGAGAGACGCCCGCCGCCCCCGGGGCAGGCGTGCCCCACCGCACGCCAGCCCACGGCCATTCACACCAGGGCCCCAACGGCGACGCCGCCGCCACCGAAGTAACACCCCCCCGGGTGCACCCACCCAGAGACGAGCGCAAAACACAAGGCCCGAACGGGCAGCTGCCGCTGCCCGCCAGCACGCGCTGCCGCCCGGCCCCCTCGCGTGCGCCCCCCCCGTCCCCAGCGGCACGCGGCCGCGCTTGCTCCCTCGCGCCCGCGGCGCCTGCTTGGGATTGGCTGCGGGCGGGCCCGGCCCTTCCGCCGCCCCGGGTGAAAGGGCGGCCGGGCAGCGGCGGTAGACATGGCGGCGGCGCTGCGGTGGGGGGCTGCGGGTGGCCGGCGGGCGCTGCTGAGGGTGAGTTAGCAGCCTTTGAGGGGCTACTTTCCTTCCCGCGTCCCCGTTCCTCTGCGCGCTGCTCGGCGCTAAGCTGTGGGGCCGCTCTCCGAGGAGGGTTGGGGGTGCCCCTGTGTTAAAGGGCCGGGGCGGGTTCGCCCTCCCCTGTGAGGGGCTGGGGCCGCCGGGCGCGTGCTGTCCCCCGTGTGTGGGGCCGGGGGTAGAGTGTCCTTCGTGTCGTGTCCCCCGCTTTGAGGAAGGCTGCGGATGGCGCGGGGGGAAACGTTCCCATTTGAACGGTTTGGGCTGTCGGGGGGTGTCCCCCCGCAGCCGGCTGGGAGAGGGGCCATTGGGGAGCGTGTGTGCGCGGTCACGTTGCCGCGGGTAGTGACAGGTTGCCGGAGGGGATAGGGGGCGGCTGCTCCTCCGCCTCCCGGAGGGCCGGAGCCGGCTTGGGCGCCCGGAAGGCGGCCGTACCCTCGCTGTTACACCCCCGCCCGGCGGGGAGCGCGGCTGGGGCCGGGCGGTGCGCTGCGGATGCCGGCTGGAAGGCGGTGGTTGTCGCCGATCTGTAAAAGCTGGGTGCTGGGCTCGGCTGCTGAGGGTTGGCAGCATCCAAGAGTCTGTTCCGTGGTGCATCACATCCGTTTGTTGCTAGGAGTGGTGGTGGTGTTTTTTTAATTTCTCCCCCCCCCCCCCCCCCCCCCCCCGCCTAATTTTCTGCTGCTGGAGAGGGTTATGTGCTAGTCCCTGTTTATTTGTGTCCTCTTCTGTTAAACAGGAGCTTCGTACACCCGGGGGTAGAGCATAATTTGAATGGCATGTTATATGCTGTAAAGAGTGTAGTTCTGTGCTATTTTTAGTAGTAAAATCTTAGCTCATAGGAAACAGCTACTGCTTTGTGAAATTGTGGTGTCTTCCCCCTCCTTTAATCCATAGAGTTATGGATCTTTCAGCTGTCACTTAAAGCTTTACAGTGTCTCTCTTATTGTTCTCGCTTTTCATGAAAATGCAATAAACTCATTGAGGAACTATACTGATGTTTTTGGTGAAGACTTTGAACTTCTTATTCCTTAGACTATGGAGTAACTGCATTGAGGCAGTTGCTGTGTTTTCTTCTCTATTATTTTTACAGATTACAGTAAAAG
The DNA here is from genome assembly GCF_965231255.1 of Vanellus vanellus. NCBI lineage: Eukaryota > Metazoa > Chordata > Aves > Charadriiformes > Charadriidae > Vanellus > Vanellus vanellus. The sequence continues at coordinate 162,154,597 of NC_138905.1, read as the reverse complement.
AAAGAGGAGATCATTTAGAATAAGAACAAGCAGCATTATCATGCAGTGTTGTGTAATAGTTGAATGACACTAGAAATAGTTTGTATATGGGAAAAATGGTGCAAAATACCTCTAATTGCTTACAATAGGAAGAACTTATTTTTTTTTTTCCTGAAAAGGAAAATATGTGTGGAGGTCTGCAAGTTCCAGTGGAGAAAAGAGGATCGACTTTCAGAAAACTTTTTGCGCTGTGTACCCCTGAGGGTGTGGGTTTGGTTTCTTTCTAGAAATGTAACCCCATAACAATACTGTAAATAACTCCTCACATGTCTTCAGGGATCATGTAAAAGAGGTGGTTTATGTGGCCAGGGCATTCTGAGAAGGCATGAAAGAGGAAAAAAGGATGTGCTTTATCCAAGCGTTTTTTTTTTTTTTTTTTTCCTCAGGAAATATGCATAGCAAACCAGTCTTGCCACGAAGGTGTATGCGAGACAAGCTTCTTGAAAAGTGCAGAAAAGAGAAATTTGAAAATTATTGGATTGAGTGATTTGGAATTAGCAGAGGGCTTGTGCGGCTTGAAGATCTTATTTTTGGTAGCCATATGCACATGTATATGTCTATATATGTATGTGTATACATATATATGTATGCGTATATAGATGTGGAAGGCTTTTGCTCTTTCCACTAAATGGTGCAGAGACTTAGATGTCAGTCCTTTGGAGCCTCACTGTGAAAGGCATACTTCATCTTCTTCCTCCTAATGTCTCAAGGCATTGTCTGATCATGTCATGATCATGTCTGATCATGTCAGTGTAAACATAGAAATGGTATGTTGGTGACACTTTAGTAAAATAAAATAATTTTTATAGCTACTAATAGCACTTGTGACTTAAGTAAATGAAGTGATTTTTAGCCCTTAGTAGCTCTGTATCAAAGTCACCTTCAAGACATCAGTATATTGGAAAAGATTTAATCAAACAAATTTGCATGGTAATTAATTTCATGTAATTTTTTATATTTTGCTAACATAGGCAAATAATATAATTGATATCTTCCAACTAATATGACTGGAGCTCTTGCATTTTTTTCAAGGGGTACTAGCTAGTCAGTTGTCCTTAACTTCTTTTGGCCATCTCATGTGGGAACCAATAAAGGACCTGAGAAAAGACAGTGGAAAAACACTGAGCTGGGCATTCAACTAATGTGTTTCTAATCTAATGCTTAGCACTTATATTTAGCTTTCATGCAGAACTGGTTCTGTTCAGAATATAACCAAAGTTTCATTTTGAGTGCTTAGCACTTCTGATAATGAAAACCTGATAATGAAAGAAGGCTGTAGTTACAGAATAAGGGTGAGAGATGGCTTTTGATACTTCAGTCTTGAAACTCTTCTACATTATTTTTTAGACTGTTTAGACAGAAGAAAGTGAAAAATACCATACATCATGAAATCAAGAGTAAACTGATAAGGATTTTATCAGTGTAGATCAGTTTTGAATGAAATGTGTGGGAAGTTTCTCTGCCATCTGTGCCCTCGTAAGTTGTTACCTATGCACCCACTGTTTTTAAGTCATCAAAGTTATCTGTACAGTGGGAGCTTCTTGCTCTCTTCTGTGACATGATTTTTGGCATGCTGTTATTCCAGGGAAGTGTGTTTTCCCCTGGTTTATGCTCACAGAAGCACTAGGTTGATGGGATAGGAAGATTGCTATCATCTGCTGTTAGGGAAGGGAGTTAAAATGGTCACCAATCTGGGGAGAGGAATGTAGCCCTAAATTTCTGGAGTTCAGTGATTGTTTCCAATATGTAAACTAGAGGCTTTAGTGTAAACTAGAGACTTTAGTGTTGATAAGCGGACCACAGGTAGAGATTTCTGGTTTTCTCCTTGGGCAGCTGGTTTCTCCCAGGGGCAGCTGTTTGGATTCTGTAGGCAAAGCATGCTGTACTGTCTACTATGCAAAAATCTTAGTTCTGGAAGAAAAAGTTAAAAGTTCATTGAAGTTTACATGGACTAAAAAAACCTAAGTCTTGTTTTGAAACACTATTTGTGTGTTTTAATTTTCTTGGGTTTTTTTGTCTGTCCCAAACTTGTGTTGGTGGTTCCTGCATGATTGTTACAGTGCTGTGATCTATTTCACAGGCACTAGCCTTGCTGGAGCTGTTTAATCTGTTGCTGTGACAAACTGTTCCAACTTTCTGCAGCTGCTAGGTCTTGATCACAGGCTGTTCCTTTTGAGCTTCTGTCTCTGACCAACTTGTGCCAGCTCTGCTGCTTGAATATCGAAGTGGATAATCTGGACTCAAATCTGGCTGAGAACAAATTTTCCTACTCCTTGTGAGTATCTTCTCAGCTGGATGTATTCCCTGGTCTGGTTTACTATGTGACTATACAAACTTTTGGGACTGGCAGAAGGGAGAAGGTACTTGGGTGTAGAAATTCAGTGTTAAAAATATAGCCTTAGGTGTATGGGTGTTCCCTTGTTTGTAGTTTGTGTGCTGTGTTGGCAAATGTGGAAAAACGGATTTTTTTCTTCTCCCTCCTAGAATTGCCAGTGGTTCTTAAATCTGGTAAGAGTGAAAGAACTTATGTATAGTGCAGTGTACCTTACAGAACCTTGTACTGCATCTTTGTTTGCAGTTGGCTTCAGGAGGATCTGCACAGTTACAAGTGCTTGGCTGTTCGGCACTCTCTGAGAGAATACAAGGGAAGGAAAAATACTCCATTAGAGGAAAAAAATAAACCTGGAGGCATTATATTTGCTTTTCTGTTTACAAGATTTATACAGTCTTGTATGAATGTACAGGTGTATTTTCAGCCTTATAGATTAAAGTTCTTGCAGACAGCTGATGTTCCAATCAAAATACAGAAAAATACATTTTCATGTTTATAATTACTCAGAAATGCTTGGAACTACTAGGAAATATACTGCAAATATAAAGGGGTTATTCGCATGATGTCTTAAGCTTGGATCTCAAAGTGTAGGTGCAAAAAAACTTAGTAGGATTGCTAGTGAAGGACAGAAGGAAGAGATAGAGTACATAGTTTTTTTACTAGCTGTAAATTCTAGCTGTTACTATTGGGCATTGCTTACTGTATTTTCTAGTAATGCTAAAATATACATTCCTTCCCATATTAGGCATCTTAAACCAAATGTTGGTATATGATGCTTTTCCTGCCTGAAATCTGGAACTCGGCATCTCCACTTCAACAGTGAGTCCTTTTACTGCCTGGAAAACTCAGTATCAATGAGTTATTTACAAGATGACCAGTATGGCTGGGAAACTTCTTTCCTCAGTGACAGACACATAAACCTTTAAAAACACATGTAAGCCATCTCTAAATAACAAGTTAGTTTTCTATTTTGCTGTTGTGTGCTGTGTCCTTAAACTACCCAAAGAGTTTTTCCTAGGGTTACATTTGGTCCCTGGGAGGCAGGTTCTCTGCTAGGCCTCAAAGGTGTGTGTGTGGTGAGTGTACTGTTATACAACTTAACTGTGTAGCTTGATTTGATAAGGCTATTTTATAACTGTTACAGCTATTCAGGTTTGAGGTCAGTTTGGCTATTGTGCAATTAATAGATAAAATGGGATGCTTTTCCAAAATACAGTACTAACACTGTCTGGTTTTGAGGTTTCGGTAGAGGTGGGGAAATTCCAAGCCAAACTCGGAAGTCTGGAGTTGAGCTCTCGTAAGCGAATAGTCTGTGTTCTTGGGCTTTCAAGAGTCAAAAGCTTTATCAAATTGAGTAATAAGTCATGACAAAAATAGGTTATACCTGATGACTCTACTGCCCTTTCCTAGTTTTGCAAGATACAAAAAAGTCACTAGGTGAAGCTGAGTTCTCTGTGGTCTGTTCTGAGGAAACTTTTATGTAAGGTATAATACCTAGGGCATTTTTTTTTTTTTTTTTTTGGAGGGAGGGGTAAGCAGTCAATTAAGAATCTAGCTTGAGGGTTAGATTAGCTTGGCTGGGTTGGTGGTTTGAGAGTTCTTTGGAGGTTTTGGCGTAGCTTTTAATGAACCTACCTGTATCAGGAGCTTGGGATCCCAGGGTGGGTGTCACCTTTGTAGCTGTTGACTAGCAGTGATCCATTGTGTCCCTAGTCATGCATTATTTACAAAATGTCTGTTTATTTTTAAGTGCTTATTCAATAGCTCATAGTGGCTGGGAACAGACTGCTAAAGAGACTTTTCTTGAAGTGGATTCTAGATTAAGTAAGCTCTTAAACCTTAGTGTATACTGGTACAGATACATACAAAACCCCACAACCCCTTTTTTCCAAAACTGAATTAGAGTTGGAATTTCACATCTGAAATGAGCAATATGCTTGATTTGGTTTAGGAAATTATCCCACATGTATTCAATTCAGGGCTGAACCTGGTTCTGAAACTTAATACTGACTAATTTTCCCATTGTAGCCTTTCTTTCCAGTTTCCATCTGTGGCACAACTTTTCTGGTTTCTCATGCGCATTCAAAACTAGCTTTGTATAAAAGGTGTTCACAAGAAAGTTCAGAAGCTTTTCTTCCCTTGCCGCCCTCCAGCTAATTGCAAGTACTTAGATTAGACCCACTGACTCTTAACAAGCAGGTTCTTCATTGAATAATATTAACTTGGTGGAGTATACCTTACATCTGATCTTCAGATTAGTTGCAGCCCCGCAAGCACTTCTGTCAGTAGTGTTTGAGAGGAGAGGGACTCAATTGGCTTAACTGCACATACTCTGGAGCAGGAGGGTATACTCTGCTTCTGCTATAGTCATCCTTGCTTCTCCCTCCAACAGGATCTAGATCACAATACAGTCACTGAAGTTGTAACAGTCCTGCTGTAGAGTTGGAATAGTGACCAGCTGGTAAGAGTGATTGTAGCTGGCAGAATTCAGTCCTTAACTGTGTCTTCCCTCTTTAATACCTGAAACAGTTTGTGCTGTCACATCCTCAGAGGAAGAATAATATAACTCTGGGGGGGGGGGGAGGGGGGGAAATAAACCCAAACCTCTGGTGGTTTTAATTCTAGCAGATCAAATAACTTGCATTTCAGGCTGTTATTCTGGATTGTATTTTCGGAGAGTGAAGTGAAAAAAATGACAAGAAACAAACAAAAAAAAACCACCAAAGCAAAATACTGAGTTGGAGAGAACCCAGCATGTGAAACAGGGTGGGACAGTTGCTTTCCACTGACTTTTTAGTTTAGTATTAAGAATATCTTAATTATTCCAGAATAACTATGTTTATCTGGATTACCTGGGACAGTGTATGCTATGCCTACCACTAGTGTCTGGCTTCTAAATGGTTTGTGAAGCTGTAGCAGCTTTCTACTCGTGAAGCTTGGTCTGAGCTGGCATGAGGTAGTGTGCTCTAAGGCTTCCTTTAGTTCTGTATTACAGGACTTGTATTGAAATACATAGTTTTTACTTTATAAGATTATATAGTATCAGCTGAGTTACAAATGTGATGCACCTCTCAGTCCTGGGCTGGTTTCTGCTTTCTGTGATGCAATGTGAAAAGTATCATCAGACTAGATCAGGCTATAGGGCTGTGTAAGCAGTGTTCTCATTCCAGGTACTGCCAGCCACTAGTACTTCAGAGCCAGTATGAGCTTACAGTAAACTGAAGATAATTGAAAAACTGAAAATTCTATGTTTACTACTGTTGAAAGGGCAGCCGAATTCTCTAACCTGTTTATATGACTGTATACTTCTTTATTTTTTTTGGTTGCCCTTTTAGTGTAGTCTGTCTTCATTTTTTTTTTTTTTTTATCCTCTCACAGGAGAGCCTTTACTTTCTACTACTTACTCAGATTTCTGCAACTTCTGAAAACAATCCTTTCAGACAGAATTTACATGTTCTGAGTTCTGGCAGTTGCCAGTCATTGCTGTTTTGTGCTTCCTACTAGAAAATATTCATTATTAAGGCTTTTTAGAGTCTTGATTCCAACCAGGTGAGCAAGTGTAGCTCTCGCAGAACTGTCTGTATTGATGCAACTTTGGTGTAGGATCATTTATCTGTCTGACTACTTTTGTTTATGGTTAACTGTAACTGCCATTGCGTTGTGAATTGACTTGCTTGAGAAGTATATGTCTGAATCTCCTTCTTGATACACTTGCAAATCTGTTGTATCATCTATTGTGTTCTCTTTGAAATAGCACGTGTATGCTGCCTTTCCTGACACATGCAAAATTGTTAAACTATAGGAGCTGTCTTTGTAGAAGATGGTTTGGGGCTGAGGTCTTGGAGAAAAAGGCCTCTTTGCCTCAGATCACTGCCAGGGGTTGTGGTAGGGAAGACTGGGAGCTGAACAAGCATCTAAAGTCTGTTCTACTTTTGCTGTCTATACTGGCCCAGTCTGTTACCTGCTCTATTCCTAACTGCTCCCTAGCAGTGAAGGGCTCTCCCCATTGCCAGTGCATACAGACACATGCATGCTCTTCTGAGATCTTCTTGGTAGTGATTTCTTGGAACAAGTAGGAAAGATGATGGTATAGGGGAGTTTATGAAAAATAATTTGTATCTAAGCTAATGACTTTGTATCTAGAGCTTCTGAATTGTTTTTGGTTACTGTTTGTTGGGTGTGTGCTTGGGGGAGGGCAGATCTTTCTAAGCTTTCATTTACTTGGTGGGGGAATAGAAGGATATGGAAGAGTTTCCTCAAGATGTCAGTATATGAACTGTGTTTTGTCTTACTGGAATACTGTAGCAAGACAAAAACATTTAACTCCCTCTTTCTTCCTTAGTGTGAAACGCTGTGTTCAAGATGGTGCCTTGTAACTTCACATAAACTATATTCGTCTGTGTATGATACAAATGAAAAGGTAAGTAGTATGGTGTGTGTTTTGTCTTTAACATTTTACTGTACCACTGACATTTGGCTTTTAGAACTATCCTTTCCCCTGTGCTGCTACTAACAATGGTAGTTCTAGTATAACCCATGTACGGTCACTGGTTTAATGGCATGTTTTTCTTTCTTTTTCTAAACCAAAGAGGAAGTTCCTTTTGCAGAATACTTGTCAAGATTAGACACTACTTCAAGTGCATACCTTAAAAGGTTGGAAAAGTGATTGTGAGCTTGGGAAAGTTACACACTGGCCTGAACATGTTACAATTATGAAACAACTATTAATATTTTGCATGATGTGGGAGGTATAGGCCTGTTAAAACATCTGGGAGCTAGAGTAGCCAAAAGCTTTTAATAAAAACAAAAGTATGCAATAGTGGCAGCATGATTGTTAGATGATCTGACACAGGGGTGAGAACTTTAAAGCTTGGAAAAAGATGGGCCTTTAAGGCCTGCGGAGAATAGTAAATCCTCATCTTGGGACTTGGGCAGTAGCAATCTGAATTTACAGTTATGAGCCAAGAAAAACTTTTCTTATGGGAGATTGTCTTGGCATGGCCTCTAAAGTAACACACTTGGAAAAATAATGTGGCTGAAGGTATGCTAGTATTGAAGGGCAAGAGTGCTGACAATTCAGGACTGATAGGCTTGCCTTTACATATCAGTGTAGAAGCAATTAACCAGAAATGAACCAATATCAGAAAACAGGGAAAAACAGTATGTACCTAGAACTGTGGCTTAAAAAGAAGTCTTCTGAAGAAATATATATTCTTAAGGTCCTCGCTTAATCAAGGTCCCCTTCCTTTTCTAAAGGCATAGTTCTGTTTAGACAGTGTAACTGGGTGTTTGGTTTCTCTTAACTAGAAGCTATGTCATTCCCGGGGGGCTACTACAGATAGTTTAAGCTTTTCTGCTTTTTCCATTCATGGCTCCTTCTGCTGTCTTTGTAATGACAAGGCTTTCATATGAAACCTTTTTAAGCTAATTAGTTGAAGTCACTTAAAGAAATGCTGCATGTTACTTCAAAGCAGCATGTGATTTCTTTTTTACTTGCTGGACTTGATACTTGTGTTTAACAGCAGGAGGAAGAATCCAGTCTCTTCCTGGTAGTGTCTTTATTGCAGAATTAGAAAATTAAAATGAATGTCATATTATCAACATCTTGATACTGAGAGTATTGTATTGCAATGTGACCGTACTTGATTAATAAAACAACTTACTTCATCAGCATAGTTCTTTGTATATATTTGAGTCACTAAACTTTTCAATGCCAAGTACTTGAGAGTTTTTTTTTTTTATTCCCCCTCAGGTCTGTATGCCTAAAAAGCTTCAGGTACTCTGAATACTGAAATTTAGATTCAGGAACAATTTATGTGAGCATGTTAGAAAACTTCTGGTTTCTTCTCTGGGTTTTGAACCAGGTCCTCAGCTAAAAAAGTCCTCTAAACAAATTGCTAACTCCTGTGGTGTTCTTACAGTATTTGTACCTCTGATAATTAAATTTGCTTGAGGATGTTTAAGATCTGTCTTTTGAGTGGGGTGTGGGTGTGCCTGTGTACTAGGCAGTGGTATGCATTCCTCAGCAGATCTGGCTGAATTTAGCATGTAAGCTTGCTGCAGGTCTTGCTTGGAGGCTTTTATCACTTAATTTCTGTATGTTGTTATCACATGGTAGTATTTTTAAACTGGTCATGTGATGCTGGCTCAGCCCTGACTTTGAAAAAGTAAATTTGGTCAAGGGCACCTTGACTGTGCCTGTTTGGAGTAGGGGAGCAAACAATATATACCCTAGTCTGTGCATAGCAGTTCCCATTGGGGTTTTGCAGTGTTCCTTCCTCTTGCATCTGCCTTCCCCTGCCCGAATTAACTAATTGACTGTGGGGGTGACAAACAGTTTCATTCTTACAGTGGCAATACTTCCTTTCCCTGCAGTCCATATGAAAAACAGCTGTTTGGTATAAGGGTGGGAGAATAGCTACTGAATGTCTTGGGGTATAGTTTGATAAACCTAATCTGGTGTAACTGCAGGCTGCCCCTGAAGGGGAGAGTCCTGCTGGTTCCCTATCCTGTTTTTTGATTTGGAGTGTGGGAGGCAGAGTAGGACTATTCGATTAGTGTGTTGAACTGATGTGTCCTGAAACTGCATCCCTGCTAGGTCTAATGCATGGAAAGCAGTGGGGGTAAGTATAAAGCAGGATTGTCCCTTTCAGTGGCAGCCTGCATTTACAACCAAGCAGGTGCAGTATCAAAGTGGACCTGTATACTTAGAAGCAAGGCCAGTGACAGCAATAACCCTTACTCCCAGCAATGAGACACTTATGCTGAGCAACTCTGCTCCTCCACCACTCTTAATGAGAAGCCCTTGTCTAGGGTGTAAGGCTTACTGACTTTCTCCAGCTTATCCCCTTCTTACAGGCATGATAGGAGCATTGAAGGTATATTTACAGCATTAAGTGCACTCCAGTGTGAAAGGTGACAGTGAATTTCAGGGATGTACAAAGTTTGATCTTCTGTTCTCTTGCACTTTGGTTGCTACTTAATATTGAGTGTGTAACAGTGTCATGGCAAGGCAGGATTTTGCCAGGCTCAGCTATGAGGAGGGGTCAGGCTGGTACAACTTGCCAAGCGTTCCTGTACAGGGTGGAAATGTTTGTCTCTTAACCTTCATACCCTAGGCAGAGAGGAACCTCTTCTCCTTATGAGTGGAATGTCTTTTAAAGATCTCCCATGACAGATGAGTATTGTATTCCAGGTCATCTGAACTGGTTAGAGATACTGACCACAGGTACCTCCCAGCATTCTCTGAGTAGAGGTAGAATCAGCTAGGTTTAAGTTTCATATAGATGCTTCCCCAAAGCAGGTTTTGGAGCTTTCATAGGTATGGCAGTGGGAGAACAATAGTGATGGTAACTTTGAACAGGAGGATGGTAACATCAGCATGGGCATTTGCTCTGTGTCTAGCAGATCTTAAAATATGATCCTTGGAGTACTGCCGTAATGTGGGGTCCTTCCCTTTGTGTAGTTTTAAAAAGAGACCAGGGAAATGTGGTAAGTGTGCCGCCTTTGAATCTCTTATGTGCATTAAAAGCCATGTGAGTTAGGCATGCTTGTTGGTGTATGTTTGGCAGTGCTTATGAATGTCTCTTCCCTGGACTTGGCTGTCTCCTAGAGCCTCTGTAGAATTCTAGTTTCTGCATAGTGTGTGATAAGGAGATCCAGGGAATCCTAGTGTGAATAGTCAATAACTTTTTCATCTGAACCTGTATATGTGCTAGTAGATCTAGGACAGCATATCTTTATATCACTTTTGAATTAGCAGAACACTTTTAAAAGTAGGTGATCTCAGAGTTACAAGCTCATGGGTGAACCAGGGTTGAAGTGGAAGATAAAAGAATGTGTGTTTCTGGAGGGGGGGGAAAACTTGTTTTGTTCATCTCAAGATCCTTATTGTTCTTTTCAGACTTTTGAAAAACTCCTTATTGCCAACAGAGGAGAGATTGCATGCCGAGTAAGTATGTAATCTTTTAAGTTATTTCTTTTTGTTGTTAATTCTGAAACAGTTGGTATTTTAAATATCGATAATTGTCACTTCTTGTATGGTAGGTCATCAAAACGTGTAAGAAGATGGGGATTAAAACAGTTGCCATACACAGCGATGTTGATGCCAATGCTGTAAGTACTACTTGAATTCAAATGGTAGATGGAATTCTTAGTAATTCAACAAGACTTGCAACTGTTATGCAGGGTTGTTGGTTATCATGGTGGACATGTTGGCAATTCTGAAGTGTCTTTGTATATGTCCTTTTCCTCCATGTGCTTGAAAGGAGGGAAACAGCAAGGGGGAAGGAGGATTGCACAAGTATTTAGCACGTTTTGTGTGAACTTTTCTGTGTTTTGCTTGTGTAAACGGTACCTTGCTCTTTCCCTGGATTAAGCTAGACAGTAACACCTGATAGATACGTGCATCAAGGGTAAGAGTGGCAGTGAAACCTAAATTTTGTTTTGCTGATGTACACAAAATGATAGCAGATGAGGGAAAGGCTGTGGATATTGTCTAACTAGACTTTACTAAAGCCTTTTACACAGTTTCCCACAGCATTCTTCTGGAGGAATTGGCTGCTCATGGCTTGGATGGGTGTATTCTTTGTTGGGTAAAAAACTGGCTGGATGGCCAGGCCCAAAGAATTGTGGTGAATGGAGTTGGCGGCTAGTCACAAGTGGTGTTCCCCAGGGCTCAGTATTGGGGCCAGTTCTGTTTAACATCTCTGGCAACGATCTGGATGAGGGCATTGAGTGCACCCTCAGTAAGCTTGCAAATGACACTAAGCTTGGTGGGGGTGTTAATCTGCTTGAGGGTAGGATGGCTCTACAGGGGGTTCTGGACAGATTGGTTTGGTCGGCTGAGGTCAATGGTGTGAAGTTCAACAAGGCCAAGTGCCAGGTCCTGCACTTGGATCACGACAACCCCACGTAGTGCTACAGGCTTGGGGAAGAGTGGCTGGAAAGCTGCCCAGAGGAAAAAGACCTGGGGGTGTTGGTTGACAGCTGGCTGAACACGAGCCACCAGTGTGCCCAGGTGGCCAAGAAGGCCAATAGCATCCTGGCCTGTATCAGGAATAGTGTGGCCAGCAGGACTATGGAAGTGATTGTCCCCCCTGTACTTGCCACTAGTGAGGCTGCACCTTGAGTACTTTGTTCAGTTTTGGGTCTGTCACTATGGGAGGGACACTGAAGTGCTGGAGTGTGTCCAAGGAAGGGCAATAAAGCTAGTGAAGGGTCTGGAGCACAGGTCTCATGAGGAGCAGCTGTGGGAACTGGGGTTTAGTCTGGAGAAAAGGAGGCTGAGGGGAGACCTTATTGCACTCTACAACTACCTGAAAGGAGGCTGTAGTGAGGTGGGGGTTGGTCTTTTTCTCCCAAGTAACAGGTGGTAGGACAAGAGGAAATGGCCTCAAGTTGTGCCAGGGGAGGTTTAGGATTGATATCAGGAAAAATTTCCCCACCAAAAGGGTAATCAAGTGTTGGAACAGGCTGCCCAGGGAAGTGGTTGAGTTGCCATCACTGGAGGTATTCAAAAGATGTGTAGCATGGTGCAGAGGGACATGGTTTAGTGGTGGTATTGGCAGTGCTAGGCTAATGGTTGGACTCAGTCTTAAAGGTCTCTTCCAACCCAAATGATTCTATGAAAAAAATGCGATGAAAAGTAGATCTTAGGAGACGGTATAGGACTTGGTATAAGTTGTTCCTATGCCTGGTAAATCCAATTTATTGCTTCCCACTTCCCAGAGGAATGCCCTTTCCTACCAGATGTGCTGAACAGGCCTACAGGAGCTGTTCCATTTGATAGGGATATTGAGATGCCTTGAATATTCAGCAGCATGGCAGAAAAGTGGTAAAATGGCTATCTAGACAAGGAAGGTTCTTGTCTAGCTACTTGTCCATTTTCAGTGCAGTGTCTTTATTTTTAAAATAAGTCACTCATAGCAAGAATAGGGAAGATAATTTCCTTTGTGATATAACAGCAAGTGTAGTTATACTTGCATATCTTTGTTGACTAGCGATAACGCCATATTATTCTTTGCCTGCAAGAACTGCTACTGGAGAAAAGACTGACAGCTGCCCATGTGTCCCAGGATAGCTGGGACAGGCAGGCAGAACCCTGTGTCAGACTAGCTAACAGGAAAAAGAAAATATGTATTTTATGCAGGACAGGACTTGTGAATATAGGTGGCAGGTTGCTCAGTGTTGGAAAAACTGAAGCATGGTTGATGGAATCTGTGAAAAGTAGTTAGAACTTAGGTGTTTTCAGAGTTAAGTGAAAGGTGAGAACTGTTGGGAGTTTTGGACTTTGACAGTGCTTTTGTCTGAGGCCTTCTGTGGTTCTAGTCCTACGTAACCATCTCAGTTCATCTAAATAGGGTGTAGGTAGAGCAAGGTACTAAAACTGAATTTTCCAAGATGGATCAAATGCCCTACTTCTGGATTTCTATGCTAAGTAATTATTTCTTTGAGGTAAATGAAGAGTGTATTTGGTTTGGATTTTAACTGGTAGCCACAACTGGGAGAGCATAGTAGCTTGTGGATGCTCAGTGGACTGTGAAATGAAATCTTAATAGATGAGTGTCAGACACCATGATAAACTTGAATTCTTTTGGAAGCCAAGGGTTAAGTGGATATGAATACAAACTACTTTGTATGATCTATGGTCCTTCTGGTAGAAGACAAGTATCTGTCAGCATGCTTCAGTTTTACCTTATGTATATGGTATCTGCTGTTAGGATAAATGGATTCACTGTTTAGCATCACTGCACAGTTTGTTCACCTGCATGAATTCTGAATATAGACTAAAAAAGCTGTTTAAAAAAAACCCCTATTCTTTCATTAGTCCATAATAGACTGAGAAAATGAATTGGCCTTTCCTCCAGTGTGTCTGGATGGCTTTGTTTGTTGTGTGGACTCTATCAGCTGGAGACTATGAAAAAAAACCCTGAAAGTAGTAAGTAAAAAAAAAAGTGGTTGAAGAATATGAGAGAATAAGGATGACAGGAAAAAGTACAACTCATGACCTTAGGGAATGGAGTACAAATAGTGCATTACGAAGAAGTTGAAAATATGTCTACTCTGCTTCAATCTACAATGCTGTCTTCAAATAGGGTCTTTAATTTGTAATAGTTCCTAAAAGATAGGAAATCCAAGTTAGTATCTCAGAAAGACACTAATATACTCAAACAGTTAATAAAGATAACATTAAGTGTGTTAAATGAGATGCTGATATTTTGAGTAAATGGACTGGAGATGAGGCTCTAACAAATGCTGTAAGGGCGAAATAGTGTCTGCTTAGCTCTTTATCCTTACTCAAAGACTGATCAAACCTATCTGCACAAGGTTAAGCATTAGCTGTATGCATTGAAGAAACTCCAAGTAATTAAAGGAAAATGAGAGAAAGGCTACTTGAAACACTGTTCTGTGTGCTTCAAATAGGGTAGTGGTATTAAGTCTAAGCTATTTTTCTTTTGGTCTAATAATACATATGTTGGTTGTCTACCATACATCATTTAATCACTGCCTTGGGTGCTTTCACTGGGAAATGGTTTAATGTAATCTGTCTTAATGAGTTGGTTACCTCCAGTTACTAATTGTTTGTGGGAATGAACTAGCTGTTGCAGGGATGTGTGTGACTGCCAGTTTGGATGATCTCAATAGATGAGTCCAGAGGCCAAATTCTTTGACTGTGTTACTTACCATTAAAGTAACAAACCATGTTTGTCCTGTGATGTTCACTTGTGTTCAAGTTCCATCGACAGTTAATTTCCTGGTTGCTCCAGTGGTAGCACAATCTCAAACACTCTGAAATCAAACTTGGAGCTAATGCAACCTGCCACATGAATCTCTGTCCTCATGTAGCTAGAAGAAACCTGTTTGCTCAGTGGTGGGATGCTGTAAAAAAGTTGTGAATATCCTCTTGATTTTGTGCTTGGCAGGATTAAGCAAGACATTCTTCACTCCTTTTAAGACTTTTATCACAAAGACAATGAATATCATAGGCAGCTATCCTGATGATGGTAGTCATTGAACCAAAGGCAGAAATAAACATAAAAGTATGTGGTTGAATTAGTTGCCCATCCCAAAGCTGTTTGTCTTTACTAAAAATAGTGGGACCTGGTTTTAAGTGAGTGGAGTAAGTAGGGATGGCTTATAAAAATATTTTTGATTAAAGTGTTTTGAAATAACATTAATTGGAGTAGGTAAACTTTCTGTTTAGAATTTAGAGTAACCTTTGAGATGTAGTAATAGCCCCTTATTACACTACTTATGTAGCTACTTGCTGAAATATGGGTAGTCTGATACTGATGATACTAGTTTATTTTTATAAATAACTTTAAAAGGAGGGCGAACCAAGACAGTCTGTTACATCTGTTTTCCCTTTCTATCATATTGGTTGAAAACAGAACTGAAATTGAACTGAAACTGGGTTTCTTGAATGTGCGCACTAAATATTTAAGGAGGGGGGGAAACAATCACAAGGAATCTAGCAATTGGGGTTCTTCTGTGATAGCTTCTAGTTTATTCCCCATCCAGTGTTATATGCATAAATGACCCAAGCGGGCATTTTCACTGGTGTTTGGATGGGAATGGTATACATAGTCTTAAAATCATTGGTCTTTGAATAAAGGTACTGTAAGATTCATTAGTGAATAATCTTATCCTAGACCTTTATTTTGTGGGTTGTTTTTTGTTGAATATTCAACTCTTCTTCCATTTTTTTATGTTAAAATTCTCTGAAATCCTTGTGGAGCTTACAGTACTGAATGGAGGTGGTGGGAATAGCTAAAATATAGACCTTCAATGAAACAACTTTTTCTTGTTCTTCAGACTTAATTTCTGTGGAACATAATGGCAAATGTCTTGTATGTTTGAGAAATAGTAATTTTGATATACCAATTTTACTTAGTAATGAAAGGTAACTAGGCTATAACAGCACAAAGGAATTTTCATTTCAAGAAATTTAAAATTTCCCTGTTATGAGCAGCAAGCAGCAGAAAGGACTGCTATAAATTGAAAATATGGTGAAAACTGAACAACCTACTAAGAGCCATATAAAGCTTACCTGAAGAAGGAAAATACATAGAGCAAAAATACTGTTTTAATTTAACTTACGAAGTGACCAAAGATCTGAAGGATTTCTATAGGTTAGAATTGTTAAGGTGATGGGGAGGGAATGCTAGCAAAGCTTAAAAGGAGGTGGGTGACTTCAGAGACTTTTGGGTGTTTGTGTATTAATGCAAAGTTACAGGGAGCTGGAAATGGTATTAAATGAGATTGGGTTACTTCTACCTTTGTGGAGGTGGGAGGGGGTGTGAATTGGGGGGAAAAAAGATTATGTCCGAAGTTATTTATGCAGCGGAAGAGAAGTTGTTGCTCTAACAACTGTCCTGAATTAAAATCATTGTGGTGGTTGGGGAAAACAGCCTGACAAAATGGCTTCTGAGACCCCCATAGAGCATACAGTTGCTCTGGTGGTACAGAGTATGTTGGGGAAAGTAGGTCATAATGGATGCTTTTTAAGGTCTTTAAAATCCTGGCTAATACTCTTTATTGCATTTGTTATTTTGGGGGAAGCAGAGGAAAGAAATTCTATACTGTTCAAAATGCTGATTTTTTTTTTTTTGAGTTCAGCTTGCAAAACACTAATTCTTTACACTTGGATAGGTAAAGTGGGGAAGGACCAATGGAATTTGGAAATTTAATTAAAACATCTGGTGGAATTATTTTTGGGATGAGAAAACAAGCAAAGAGTTTCGGCTGAACAAGAGTAATCATATGTACTTTTTCCCCCTGAACTGATTGGAATAGAGGGTTAAGATGAAAGAGCCTCCTCAACCATAAATGTAACACTGATGGTGCAAACATTGTCAAGGAAAGCTAGAGAACTATTGTAATGCCTAATGTAATCAGCTAAAAGTATGATAAATGAAGAACAAGCTTTCACTAATTGGATCTGAACAAAAGAAGGTATAGCATAAAGCAGTGAATGAGATATAATTTTATTTGGCATTTTTTAACACAGCAGGGATTCTATAGCCATATGAAGCAATGAACTATAAATGACTGAAAAAATCCCATGGGAAAGTAATGTAAACTACTAAAACTTTATGGAGTAGTGGACAGTTAGTTATACTCCTTTAACATATTTTTTTTTCTTATTAGTCACTTAAGACTTCAGGTGTTAGTGTATTAAATTGCCTTAAGCATAGACTTCTCCAAAGTTTTTAGCTTTTGCAGATCATCATCTTGTTCTAGATAATATAAAAAGTCATGCAAATGCTTTTATTGATGCAAAAGTAATTGCACAGATTTCAGCTGTTCTCCAGAAACCATAGTCTTCTGAGTGAAGGAAAATGGGGGGGGGGGGAAATCAAATGACCTGGGAATGGAAGATCTATATTCCTTTCCTAACTTTATTTCTTTTTTTGATCTTGGAGTCTGAGGCGGTATTTCAGAAGGAAGTTGGGGAGAATATGGTTTAGGGAAACTGCAAAACTGACTAAGCTTGTAAGCTTCTATACTAAGTCTGTTATTCATTTGAATGACTCTGGGCGAACAAGTTGAGCTTTTGGCTGAAACAATAGAAGCTTTTTGAATTTTCCTAAACTTCCCTGTAGCTTAATAGGATGCTGTCAGGGTCTTTTAAGAAATTTAGTTGGCAAAAATAAATATTATGGGGGAAACTTGGCATTTTAAGTTTTAATCTTAAACTTCCATTTTTTTTCAATATTTTTTTATCCAAAATGGAGGACTTTTCCTTACTTGTAAGTAACTTACAATACAGAGGTCTTAAAGTTTGTCCAAACTCATTTGCTCACTTTTTTTGCTGTTTACTTCTGTAAAATATGCAAAGTTTTCTTCTATCATCTGGTACAAAATTAGAAATTTTGACAGCTCATTGCCTCCCAATGGCACTTCAGGAGTTTGTGCTCAAATAACCTGGGGAGAGATCTGTTCAAGTTCATATGAAAAGGAAACTCTAATATTTTAATGCCTTGTTCAAACACATGATTTCCAGGATGTTGTCTAGAGTGTATAGAATGGACTCTGCCTCCATGTACTGTCTGGAGAAATTAACTCTTCATAAATAGTGCTGTTTGCAAGGTGTGCAGAATAGGAATGTACCAGATCACACCAAGTAAACAGGGTCAGGTTTGCAGTTGGTGTTCCCTTCTTTCAATGTATTTACCCTTTGTTTTCAAAAATAAGACAGCATGTTTTGTGTTTCCTCACAAGAGGGAATGGAAGTGATGTTACTATCCTGTCCCCTTGCTTTATCAAGTGAACTACTGAACAGTTGTATAAAGCATAAGAGATGTAAGTAGTGGTCGTCCTGTGGAGACTCAAATACTTCTGTGGGAGGACTGTGCTTTTGTTCAAAGCTATATCTTGCCTGCTAAGTGTCATCTGCTTTCTTTTTAAAATTTTATAATTGCTTTTAAGCTGAGTGGATTGGTGGAGGGTGCTGTTGATGAGGAAACAGCCAATTTTTCATTGTCTATGAGGAGCAATGCAAGCTTGATCTGCAATTCTAAAAGTTGGGGACCTCATCGGAGCTCTAGAGTCCTAAAGTTTCAGCCTGTTTTCCAAAGACTGGCTGTGCATTTTATTCAGTGATAGGATGATGTGAAATGCACATATGACCTTTGGGATGGGTCAGGCTTCTTTTGTGTAGTTTGATGGCTAAGCTGAAATGTCACTTGTGTTTTGATTCTGGTTCAAACTCTAATCTTAAGTAGAAGAAGGGTGTAGAGCAGAATGCTTTAAGCATTATGCTGCAGCCCTTTTGGGGATGCTTCCTTGGAGGTGGGAAGTATGTGTTGGGAAAAGGCAGTCGAACCCAGATCTTTTGACCTCTGGGGTGAGGGTTATTTAATTACCAATCTGATTTATTTGAAGGATCAATGCATAGATTAAAAATCATTTATTGGGATAAATCTTATTTTGGGGGAGGTGGTTGTTGTCTCGGAGCAGGAAAATGTGGAAGCCTAGGCAGAGAAGTTGTGGCTTAAATGTGCAGGTGCTCAGTGCTGTAGAGAGTGAAGCAGTGGTTCTGTGTGCGCTGATGTCAGTAGGTAATGTAGAGTACCAGGATCAAATAGTTCATGCTGTGTTCAAGGACATGGTGTCCTTGCTGCCTGCCTTTTAGCATCTCTGATTGGTTCCAGTCTGGTGTGGTGGACACAGTGCCTGCTAGTGGTGGTTTGGTGTGCTTGCTGGATAAAAGCATCTGTTGTTTTAGTGGCTAGCCCAGCCTAAAACCATGACACCGGACTGCATCTTTTGGTGGAGTTTTGCCTGGAAGACATCCAGGTCATGTGCTTCAAGGCAGATGTGTGTTGGAGAAAAATGTGCTTTGAGTGGGGATGATGGAGAGAGTAAAAAAAAAAAAAAAAAAAAAAAGGCAGTCCCTTTTTGAACTGAAATGCTAATGTACCCTGAAACTGCTCTAATTGCTTGCATGGTACTGTCCTTCTGGGCCCTTTCTTGCTGTAGCACTTTTCTGACCTTGTGCTGAGCTGTTTCAGTGCTCTGAACACACCAGACACCTTATTTGTCAAGTTAGTTAACACTTTTTCTACTGATTTAGCATGCTGAAATATTTTGGTGGAACATCTGACAGATGCTGGATCCACGTATGGAAGCAAGATGAGTTGGGAGTAGGTCAGCCATCAGTTAAACTGACTTCTATTGCCTTGCTGGCTGCAGGGCTCTGGCACTGTACCCAGAGCTCAGGGGTTTGGAGAGGTGTACAGGCACTTCAGTGATCAACCATAAAGTCTAGGTGACAGGCTGAGCAGGGCTGAAGTCACTAAGCTTCCCTTGTTCTGAAGTCTTGCCTCCCTTTCCTGGGTGGCACAGGTAGAGTAGGCAGCTCCTTCCTTTGAAGCCACAAGCGTTTGCTGAGGACACCACTTGAAATACTGTCATTGGCAGCTCTGGATCAATGGCTTTTGCTGCTGTAATGCTGGCTCAAACTTACTGTGCTTATTACAGTGAATTGCCCCAAGAAAACAAGTGGGCGTACACCCATTGTAGTACATGTTGCTTATGTTAATCTCTAGACCTCTCCAGCAATGGTGGTGCGAAGTGCTGTATGTAGTAATTTTTATGCAATTAAACATGGTCAGCATGGCCAAAAAATAATTATACCATGTTTCTCTGTAAGAGAGGTGCTGCAGTGGCATCATTGCTGCCTCACTACCTTGAAGACAAGAACAGAAGGTCCTTGAACTCCTCCTTTGAGGCTGAGTGACCTGTCTCTTTCCTGACTTTACCCAGGTCTCCTACAGTAACTGTTTCATTGTGCAGATTCACATCTGTTACTCCTGCAGTTTGTATTGTCCCTGCTGTGCTATTTGTTATCAGCTGTGGTTGTGGACATCAAGGATGATCTGTTTTAGGCAGTATTTGTGAGCAATGCTATCTGGTAATACTATCTCATGTCTTGTCTGTGTGGGTGTAAGCTCTGGTCAGTGGACTGTGGGCTGAATTTCTCTTTACTATTAAGACAACTTCTAGGCAGATTTTTTTTGTGAATAATGTTCATAGGTGCTTGGGAAATGTCTTGGATCACTTGTAAAAAGTCTGTGCTGCCTACCAAGGGTAGTTCTCTCCCTTTCTTATCTTCCTATCTTTTGTGTACCTGATGCTTTTGTTGGTGATACTACATGTGCAGCCTTTTGTTAAGTGGATCTAGGCCTGCTTGTCTGATAACAGTGGGGGTAAAAAAAAAAAAGTGGATCAGTAAGCTGATGTGACTCCCTGCAAAGGTTAATGAATGCTAGAGCTAATGCCATCAGGACACATGGTTTGGGACCAGGAGAAAGGAGAGTACCTGATTAACCTCTTGAGAGGCAGTGTAGATTTAGTGTCTTTAGTATGAGCCTGTATTCCTGACACCAGTTTCCTTCCCTGCTCCCTCTTCCCTGCATTCCCCAGTGGTGGGGTATGTGATGGGGCTATGTTAAGAGCTGGATCGAGAAGCAGAGCCATCTTAAAAGATCCTTGTAAGGAAGGTTGTATTTAAAGCCAGATACTTTCCTTGATTGTTAGCTGTATAGCTCAACAAACAGCTCCTAGGGTGTTGTGGGGTCTGTCCCTGACAGGCTGTGTCTCTATGGATGGGATCCTTGTGCTCTTTTTCTAGGGAAGGGTGTTAAACAAGAAACTGAATTACATATGAAGTATGGAAAAGATGGAAAAAATAAAGATTGAAGACATGAAACAAAATGAAGGCGCAGTAGGGAGAAGGAAAGAAAATGCCGTTTGTGGGGTATAAGGTATAGGTATGGATGCATATGTCACTGTCATGGGTGTTGTGGTTTTAGGTTATACCCTCTTCCTTGTTCTTAAAAAGCATCTGCCTTTCACTTGTGTACTTTCAACAAAGTAGCATTATAATTTAAAAAGGGTAAGTTTGAGATACCCTTTTACTTGTTACCACTGAATTGTTTGGAGGTAGAAACTAAAATCCTTTGATAGCCGTTTCAGACACATGGTGATGGTTGTTTAATTAAAACCAACAAACCTTAGCTCTATCCTCCAAACTTGTCTATCTTGGGTGTGAGGGGGGAATCAGGAGTAGAATCATCATTTAAAGGTCATCTCTGGATGACAAGTTCTTACTGTGAAATTAGTGTAACAAAACTTGTCACATTCAATTTGTTAGAATGAATGGGCTCTTCAAAGTTGAATTTGGAGATTATAGGTCTGTATTAAACTATTGAATATAGAGACTTTCAAATATATCTAAATCTTATAAAAATTTTCCTCTTAACTTTTAAGTGATTGCTTTAAATATAGTTTTTTTTTTTTTCACTTTTTCTTGGAGACATGATGCTCTAGATAACTAGACAGTAACTGCCATTTCCCCCCCCCCAGTAGAAAACTTCCTTATTTGTTTTCCTTGGATTAGCATGCCTGCAAACATATGTAGTCCTACTAGCTGGACTGATCATGTTTCACAATTAAAATTTTCCCTAAAATTGAGTCTATTACTATGAAGCCCTTGATTGAAACTCGGATTTCTGTCATAGGTTGGCAGGAAGCACTTTTAAGTATGCATGAATAAGCAAGGACTATGGAGAATCAGATTAAGGAGTTGATCTGAATTTATATTTCTTGCTGGTAATAGGCCTTAGTGTCAAATGATATAAAACTGCTATTCTATCCTGAAACTGTTTTCATGTCTTAGCCAACATGACTGATTAAATATTGACATACCTGATTTTTAGTTTTTTTTGCTGAAGACGCCAAGCTTTGTGGAGCAATTGACACACAGGAAAGGAGGGAAGCTATTCAGAGGCACCTGGACAGGCTTGAGAGGTGAGCCTGTGCAAACCATGAGGTTCAACAAGCCCAAGTATGGGATCCTGCATCTGAGTCGGGGCAATCCCATGCACAAATACAGGCTGGGCAGAGAATGGCTCGAAAGCAGCCCTGAGGAGAAGAACTTGGGGGTGTTGGTGGATGAGAAGCTGGACGTGAGCTGGCAGTGTGTGCTTGCAGCCCAGAAAGGCAACAGCATCCTCAGATGCATCAAAAGTGTGGCCAGCAGGTTGAGGGAGGTGACTCTGCCCTTCTACTCTGCTCTGGTGAGACCCTACCTGGAGTAATGCGTCCAGCTTTGGAGTCCTCAGCACAAGAAGGACATGGACCTGTTGGAGCAGGTCTAGAGGAGGGCCATGAAGATGATCAGAGAGGGCTGGAGTACCTCTCCTATGAGGACAGGCTGAGAGAGTTGGGGTTGTTCAGCCTGGAGAAGAGAAGGCTCTGGGGAGACTTTATAGCTGCCTTCTAGTACTTAAAGGGGGCCTACAGGAAGGGTGGGGAGGGACTCTTTATCAGGGAGTGTAGTGATAGGATGAGGGGTAATGGTTTGAAACTGAAAGAGAGCAGATTTAGAGTAAGAAAACCTTTACCCTGGGGGCAGTGAGACACTAAAACAGGTTCCCCAGGGAAGCTGTGGATGCCCCATCCCTGGATGTGTTCAAGGCCAGGCTGGATGGAGCTTTGAACAACGTGGTTTAGTGGGAGGTGTGTCCCCCCCATGGCAGGGGGGTTGGAACTAGATGATCTTCAAGGCCCCTTCTGATACTACTATCGCCACTCGATCTTCACAAACTTCACTTACATCAACAAAAAGAATTCCACAGACCAATATCAAAATAACATCATCACAGCACCAATGAAAGTGGAGGATTTACACACAATCCACCCCTTGTCCCTTCACCACAGTTAAAACAGAAGAAGTTCACCACAATCATTCTGCTCTTAGTTCTCTAGCTGTGTTCAGTTCATGTGTTGCCAATTACCTCTCCCAATTATTATCCTTATCTTGACTTCATGCCCTATGTTAGGTGCCAAAAAAGACTGTGGTGGGTTGACCCTGGCTGCTACTCCTA
The DNA here is from genome assembly GCF_965231255.1 of Vanellus vanellus. NCBI lineage: Eukaryota > Metazoa > Chordata > Aves > Charadriiformes > Charadriidae > Vanellus > Vanellus vanellus. The sequence continues at coordinate 162,131,830 of NC_138905.1, read as the reverse complement.
TCACTCTGCGTCCTCAGCTGGATACAAGGGAGAGGAAGGCTTGTGCATTGAGAGAAGGAAATCACTCATCAATCACTATCAAGGGAAAAACAGGCTTCACTGGGGGAAATTAGTTTAATTTATTACAAATCAGAGTAGGACAATAAGAAATAAAACTAAATCTTAAAACACCTTCTCCCCCACGCCTCCCTTCTTCCTGGGCTCAAATTCACTCCTGATTTCTCAACCTCCTCACCCCCAGGGGTGCAAGGGAATGGGGGTTGTGGTCAGTTTGTTGCATGTGGTGTCTGCTGCTCCTTCCTCCTCAGGGGGAGCACTCTGCCCCTGCTCCAGTGTGGGGTCCCTCCTATGGGAGATGGTCCTCTGCAAACTGGGCTGCAGTTCTTTGTGAACTGCTCCAGTGTGTGTCCTGTCCATGGGGTGCAGTGCTTCAGGAATAGACTGCTCCAGTGTGGGTCCCCCATGGGGTCACAAGTCCTGTGAACAAACCTACTCCAATGTGGGCTCTAGGCCACAGGTCCTGCCAGGAGTCTGCTCCAGTGCAGGCTTCCCATGGACACCCAAAGGAGACTGTGACCCCACCTGCTCTGGTGTGGTGTCTCCCATGGGCTGCAGGTGGATATCTGTTCCACTGTTACCCTCCATGGGCTGCAGGGGGACAGCCTGCCTCACCATGGTCTTCATGATGGGCTGCAGGGGAATCTCTGCTCTGGTGCCTGGAGCATCTCCTCCCTCTCCTCCTTCACTGACCCTGGTGTCTGTGGGGCTGTTTCTCTCACATCTCACTCCTCTCCTCTGGCTGCTGTTGTGCAGTTGTTTTTTTTTTTTTCCCTTAACAGAGGTGCTACCACTGTTGCTGATGGGCTCAGCCTTGGCCAGTGGTGGGTCTGCCTTGGAGCTGGCTGGCATTGGTTGTATTGGACATGGGGGAAGCTTCTATCAGTTTCTCACAGAAGCCACCCCTGTAGCTTCTTTGCTACCAAAACCTTGCTGTGCAAACCCCATACGACCCCTGCAAAAAAATCAATCAAACAAAAACCCCACAACGAAAACAAAGTACCCCCCCTTCTGAAATCTTCATGTATCTTGTTTAATATAGGGGAAGATGCTAGTCTATGTTTGAATAGTTGGTATAAGGTAATAGCTATACTTAATGGTGACTTGGGTTGATAGAGATATCTGTATTCTGTTTAGATTTAGTCTTGCTGTGCTAATTGGACAGTTCTCTGAGTTTCATTCCTGGATGTTAACTTGATGTATACCATTGCATGAATTCTTGCAGTCCCTTTGTAGCTAATGTTTAATATCTGCTCACCTGTTGACCTGTAATGTTACAGACCTTGTAAGGTAGGATGCTGGCAGTTCTTGAAGCAAAACTCTTTCTAATGTGAGTGTAGCTGTTAGCAAACTTGTGACACACTGATTGCTTGTGAAAGTATTTCATCTTCCTTGTCTGCTTAATGTAGTAATGGAACATCACTGTGTAGGATGCATGTCTCCAAGATTGACCTCTTATAACTTTGTTCTCATCCTTTTTGCTCCATATGTAGTTTCCGGAAGCATTATGAATGAATCTGAGAAGCAACCATAGATTCAGTGGGGCCCTGATAGTACCTGTTGGGGGCAGTGAATGATAGTGTTTTGGAAGGGGGTGGGAAAAAGGAAAGGGGGTGCAGTTCTTCACATTCTTTCTTCCACGTGAGCAGTCTGAGCTGTTGACTAAAGCCCTTATGTACTGTTCCTTTTTCATCTTCAAAGACCCTTTTTTTCAGTAATGCAAAATCTTAGTCTAGGCTAATGCCTGTTGTAGAAACCCTGTTAAGAAATCATAAACTGCTTTGTATCCCTTTGCATTTTTTTGTAATCTTAGATAATAATCGGGTACCGTGGCTCTCTTTAAGTGCATGCAGCCGTTGGTGCGATGAACACACATTGAGCTTGAATCCCACAATGACGCAACTGTTGGAGAATGGCTCTCTGTGAGAGAGGAATGAGGATGGAAGCTGAGGCAACTGTGTTGTTGAATTGCATAGAGATAAGATCCCAGTTAGCTGTGTGGGATGCTGGCACGTGGCCAGTGATTGCAGTTGGTTTGTGGTGTTGCACAGAAACAGGTGTGACCAGGTGATCTTCCAGCTCTTGTTGGTTGGCACTTTTTATGACAGATTCTTATCTAAGTATGTTGTAGGCACTTTCTTGAGGATCAGGTGAGCTGCCTTAGTACAGATATTGTGGTGGTATTTCTTTGCTTACCTTGGCAGTGCTTGTCTCTTGAGAATGAGGGGGAGGGCGGGGGGGAAAGGGAGTTTTAAGTTTCTCCTGTTGAGTGGCTTCTTTTTTCATGTGGTTCCAAACAGTGTATTACTTTTCCAGATGTGTGAAACTGAGTGCTTGGTATTTAGACTACTACTCTTTAATGCTCTGTAACGATGCTGAATAGTGGAGATCCTGAAGGATGTTGTTAAAAGGCTTGTATTAAGTCCTGATCACATGAATGTCTGATGGCTAGTTAATGAAAATCTGTATGTCTTGGTATTGACTTAAAGAAAATGTTAAAATTGTTTTTGACAGTACAGGTGCATCTGACTGTCATATTTCTATTAGGAATCAATTTCCTCCACTGATTTAAGACAGTAGTGGAGTATGAAAGGTAAATTGAATTAAGCTCTCCTTTCCAGTCTTCTTAAGAATACAATATCTATTCGCTAGGGGATGCTTTTGGTTTTGTCTTGTTTCTCACTAATATGCATATATAAACATCTGTGGATAACTCTGATCCTGTTTCTCAGCGTGTATGCTTATAAGTGGACGGGCATATGTGCATGGTGAAGATGCTAGTTTGTTGAATGAGAGCTCTTCTGAGCTATAACCGGACCTTGGTGGGGGTCCTGCATCAATCTGGGATTCTATGCATTTAGCAAGATGTCAGAGGAGCTTAAAACTTGTTTGTGTAGTGCAATTTCTTTGAACAAAACTTTTAATAGAGACTTGTCTGTTTTTAGATGGTATCAACGCTACATTTCCAAAGGACACTTTGGTTGTTCAATTATTAGTTAAATATGGGGGACTGGTTTCCTGGTTTCTTATACTCCCTGCAAAAGCTGTCCCATGACCTCACTCTTTCCTTATTATGCCGTATTGTAAGTGTGAAAGAAAAGTAGCTTCAAATGAATGAACCTATGTTAATCTTAAATCTTGCTAGTAGTCATGAATTAATATTTAAACTACATGGAAGGAGCAAGGCTGTGGTCTTCCACATCTTGGGCTGTAGCAAATGCTTGGTGCTTCTCCCTGAGGCTGGGGGCCCTCACAAATGTGAGGTGTGCTCTGGTCTGGATGCTGAGTTGGAGGTGAAGGAGCTGCAGGGAGGAGAGAAACTGGAGCTGATTGCATGATCAGGAAGGACAGGCAGACTGACAGGTTCTTTGCAGAGCACCTGCAGAGCGAAGAGCTTGGCAAGTGGCTGTGCTTGAGGAAGTGGAGGGTGGACCCTCAACATAGGGGAGGCTGTGACTTCTGCCACTAGGTCATGTTGTGGTGGGTGTCTATCACAGACCTGACCAAGAATAGGAAGCAGATTAAACCAGCTCTCGAAAACTGGAGGAAGCGTCATGATTGCAGACCCTAGTACTCATGTGGGGTTTTAACTGTCCTGATATTTGCTGGAAAGACAGAGTAAAAACAATTGAGTTTTCTGGAATGTGATAATGAGAGTACATATAAGTCTTCAGTTGTCTCTCAATTTTAATAAAAATGGCGTGTAATTTTAATTAATTTTAATAAAAATTGAGTGTAAAATTCGAAGTATAATGGCCAGAAAGTTAAATAATAGCTCTTGTTTATGACAAACTTTCCTACATAATTTTGCTGATCTTGTGCTTAACGTTTTTCAGTTTTGCATATGGTGCTTTAGCTGTTTGAAAGCTCTTCAGTTCATCATCTTGAACTAGCTCTTCTGGATGCTACTGCTGGTTCATTGTTGGAATTGTCAGTTTCCTGGGTATGATCCTGAACCCAGGAAAAAGTTAACTTGTTTGGCTTATTTAATAAGTGAAGGAGTTTTTCTTGGTAAAGAGCTAACAGAATAAGTGTGCGTATGGGGTGCCTGCTAGGGGCTGCATCTCTTTGCTGTTTCAGATTTTTTTTTTTCCTGAACATAACATATGCAACTTTCTGTGCAAGTGAGAAGCTGGTACTTTGAATGTGTTGGAGACTAACAGGAATCCAGTCTCCAGCTTTAAAAAAAATAAATTAAAAAAAAGCCCAAACCAAACAACAAAAAGCCCCCAAAACCAAAGCAAACAGTGATAACTGTGTGATGTTCCTCTAGCATTATGGCTGTGGCAGGTGTGCTGCCTGGGGCAGCAAAGCCTGGGTGCTGGAAGCCTGACTGGCTCTTCCTAGGCCACTCACATATGTGGTGAGAAAGGCACCCAAATGCCTTTGAAGGTGGGTGACTTAGTACTGCTTGCTTGTACATTTTTAGTGGCTGAAAACCTTGTGTATGTGGGAAGAAAGGGACAGTGGTGGAGGAGTTGCCTTTGGACACCGTTGCCAGATAAGGCCAGGTCTCGGTGTCCTGAACCTTCCTTTTGGTGAAGGATAATGAATGCAGAATGGCTGGGCTTGGGCAGTCTCACTGCCTGCCACAGGGACCTGCTGCTGGGACTTGAGAAACCATAGCTGTTGCTTTGTTTCTTCTCTTATGCTTTCAGTGAGGTACTGCTTCTCTTTTATGATTGATTGAAACTTTGAACTGTTTGTGTATTTGCTCGTGTTGCTTACCTTTTTAAGCATAGCAAAAGTTTTTGAGAAACCACTGAACCATCTCTTGTACTTTTTTGGTTTGAGGAGTCATTTTTCATGCTGTGTGTAATACTTGGTAAATTCAGTGGTTGGTGATTCTTTATTCAGTAATTAAGTGCTGAATTAAAAGCTTTAATTTTACAAGACCATAGTATTAAGATGGATTTTGCTATTGTATGTTTTGTCGTTTTAATGATGAAGGTCTTATATATCTCTTAGATCAATGTTATCTTTTTCTTTTGATAAAACGAGAGTATGTAGAGGATCTTTAGCTACTGCCTTAAATATGTCACTGTTCTATGTAAATATAAATTTGACTGTAATGTAGGGGAGATTTTAGCTGTATGAATGATTTCTATTTTAAGGTAATAACCTGAATTTTAATGGTAAATCTGACTTTATTTTTCTTATGATGCAGTTACAGTAGAAGTGTAATTTGTATTTCATTTCTACTTGCTGAATGTTTTGAAGAATTCTTAGAATCAACCTATTTAATGGGTTAAATTGAGCCTGAAGTTTTGTCATGTGCTTCTTGTTCAGTCTCTGTGGAGCTCAAGATTGACAGATAAACTTGTAGATTGGGAGCTCTGCAGTAGTGATACTTGCTGACAGCAGTTTCCTATTTGATTTTTTTCTTTTTTTTTTTTTTTTCCTGCAGAGGAAATACTGTAATTTTATTGCAAGTTTATTTAAATAACTTAAGATGTAGTTTTTATGTCTTAATATGTCCAACTCAGTATTTGCCTGATAGTAAAGTTTGTTTCTGTGCCAGTTTTTTGCTCTTTCTGCAGAGAATTTTTTTACAGCTTAGCTAACAAAAATAAGCATGTGTATTTCTTCTGTGTGAATTAGCTCTGAAAGCTAATTTTTTAAATTAGGCTAATGAGATTCAAGAAGTGACACTGCTGTGTTAAAAGATTTTTTTTTTATTTTTGTAAAGCAAGCAAAGAAATTTCAACAAAGTTTTTGATTTGAAGATATGCCTTTTCAAGAAAGTCTTCAACTGCTAGAATGTCATGTATTTCCATCAGCTGAACTAAAGCATACAATCACTATTACAATTTTCTGCCTTCAGATTTCTGGGAGTAAAGCTAACACATGAACTGTCGTTCTAAATTAATTTTGTAGGCAGGCATGCATGCTTATGTATTCTCTGCACCAATATTCTTTCTGTGGAAGAAATTTGAATTGTATGACTTCAAGCAGTTAAACCAACAGTGGCCTTCTCAAGGCACCCAAGGTGCAAATAGTCAGATCATATTCTCTTTAAGAAATTAGAGGTGCAGTAAGTCTGGTATGAAGATGGTGGTTTGTTTTTAAGTTAAAATGAAAACTGATGCACTCCTATATGAAGTTCATCACTGAATAACATTTCTAAAATTTTGTAGCTTTGAAGCTTGTTTGGAGTGGTATTTGCTGGTCTGAGTTGCTCATTTCCTTTCTGTCTTAAGTGCTCCACTTCTGTAAACTAAACCAGCAATTTTAGTTATTTATTTGTTCCCTCCTAGCAGCCCTTCTCTAAATCTAGGAGGGAAAGTACTGAGATTGCAGTCAGGGGGGGAAAAAGCCCTGTTCTCTCTTCTTGCTCATAACTTTGCCCTGCTTGATGTGCTAGAGATAATAGGTTATGGTTTATTTTCAGACTTTTTGGTTCTTGAGGGGAAAAATGCTTCAAGTTCTGTTGTCCAAGCACGTGGTGTTTAACCTTTCTGGGCCAAATTGTTGTAGAATCACTTATCTATTATACTCAGCGTCATATGTAAGGCTGGTGAGGTAAGGTTGATAAGCCAACCTTAATGTAAATTGTGCCAAACAGGTGAGCAGTGTTGGTGGCAGACTTGGGAGTGAGAAATTTGTGTGCACGTGTAGACTGAAAGCTGGCTGTGTAGACTTCCAATAGTGTATGTGTCAGGAATGTAGTCCAGCCACACCTAAATGACTTCATTCAGGGTTTTTATGGAGCTTTGCATTTCTGTTATATTTGCATTTACATATATTTTAGAACACGTCCTCTGAGTTTCTCCTTGAAAAATGTTATGCTAACATCTGAACAGGAGCCTGTAAGTTGCTGCCTGTCCTGGGTAGCCCCACAGGAGACTACTTTGAAATGGGACAAGGATTTCATTGTGAGCCTGTGATCACATTTCAAACAGTCTGGGGCAGCGGAGGTGCAAGAAAGTGCATGTGAGGGTTCCTGCCAAGTTCAGGCTCAGTCGTGTGGGCAGGCTGTCGCCGGATGGTGCACCAGCGTGCCTGTAGCATCATCATCCACACTTGCAAGACAGCACTCTGCTGCTCTGACTTTGCATAGAGTGTATAAAGTGTCTTCAGACAGAAAAATACAGTGGAATGGTAGAATGTGCCTCTGTACTTTCTTTATTCTTTTGCTGTCTGCTCTCTTTCGTTTGTTTCTCTAGTGCACTCTACTCAATTTTTAGTCCTTAGTTTTGACTGTTTTTCTTCTCTGACAGTAGCTAACAGAACCATACATGCTTGTGGGATTCCTTCTCACTTCCCTCCATATTCGTTCAGTCTTGTTTTCTTCTTCTCCCTCATCTGTTCCATCAGTGATTGATCATACTGCTCAATGTATTGTGTGTCATTCTGCAAGTTTACTCATGGTGAAAGATCTACCTTGGGTAAAAAGATGGAGTTACAAACCTAGGAGATGGTATTGTGTGTTGTTCCCTTCCTGTTCCTTAGCATAAAGAAAAACTGCACTAAGCAGTGAGTCCTGGGCATTTATCTGTTGGAGGCTGCTTTACTTATGTGTCTAATTGGACTGGGAGAGCCGCGAGTATCACGATACTAATTAGCAAGTAGGGAAAGAGTTGAACTTCTCAGAGAAAACAGCTCTTACCAAGTTTTTATTTTGCTGCTTGACTGGTGGTGTGGTGTGGTTTTTTTTTATTTGTTTGTTTTCATTTTTAATTTATTTTGATTGGCTATTAATTGAAGCAGGAACGTTGCTTTTATGAATATCTGCTTTCTGTCATGGAATAAGCAAATTTTGCCCATGACGAGTTTCAAAGCTAGCATTACTTCTTTCAGAGCTCTGAATGTATTTATATTGTTTCAGCAGGAAGGGTGCTTAAATAATGAAATTGAATTTTGAAACTTTAGATGGGTTTATTAATTTTTTTCTTAAATTAATGAAACTTACCTGTCCTTCTCCCCCCTAAAGAACCTAGATTTTTTTCTCACTTGAACCCTCAAGACGAATTGCCTTGCTTTCAGCATGTCCTTTTCTGCCAGCAGTAAAATATATGAATATTTGACATTTACAATGTTAAAACAAAAAGCCAACAAAATTCGTGAAAATCTCCGAGAGCTGCATCTTACCCAGGTGGCCTGCTGTTTGAAATATGACTCCTGGTGTGTATTGTACTCTTAGCCCTAGGATTCGGTAATGAGATTGAGTGGTATCTTGCGTGAGCACTTCTGGATGATTGACAGTGAGGTGATGTGAATCATCATTTATCAGGATATTATCATGCCTACCCTTGATAATTTCTCCCTGCTGTCTGGGGAGGTGGTGAAGACAGATAGGACTTTGTGATGTCAAAGTAATTAGTGTGTGTTGGTTTCCAGCTGAACAAACTGGAAACTAATGATCAGGTAAATGAAGATGAAGTGCATTAGTGTAAGGATGAAGGTGCAAGGACCTTGGGGAAGAGCTTATCAGAATTTCATGGGGATTATTTGAATATCTTACAATTTGTGCAGTTGCAAGCACTATTTAAAACTACTAAAGGATACTTCTGCAACAGTCTATTTACATGTCCTTTGTTGATATCTCGTCTAGTGAGAGGGTCAGCACTAGGGTTAAGGACATCGGTCTGTGTGCTCTAAGGACTCAGAACTCCTTATGATTTTAAAATCTGTGTAATGAATTTCCAGCTAATGGCAGCAATTTTGAGTTAAATGATGTTAAGGAATCCCAGTGTACTCTGAAAAGGTTGGGTTTTCCGGTGATTCTTCCCATTTCAAAGGGGAGAAATTACCATAATTTGTCTGCTATGTATTTGATCCATGACTAGGGCTCCTTTATATCATTAAAATATTTTAATGTTGCTTGGTACATATGTAAATATTGTAAAATATGTGGACTTTCCAATATAATCTGTGATGCTGCAGCAGGTTTTTAACAAGCACGGTGGTTTCTTGGTGCAAGTTTCGAAAATATCATGCATGGATCATTATGGAAATATTTTTTGTAACCTGAAAAAAAAACCCTTTTGTGTAGGTGTGCAGCTATGCCAGTGTTTCAAATGACGCTTAATGCACAAGACCAGCCGAGTGTAATTGCCATGCCAACAGCAAGTGATCTGAGGGTTTCTGTAGTTAACTTTATTATGTGTGATTAGATATTGCTAATTGTAATTAAGTGATTGAAAAGCTATCTGTTTTACATGCTTGCTTTTCAATTATTAAAATGGTAACTTACTCATTGTCATTTATCAGTAAACTTGTATTAATATGCCAATCTCTTGGGTACCTCCAAGAATAACATACCTGTGACAACAAAGTTTTATAATTAAAGCCTCATGGCAAACCTATTCTTTCAGCTAATTTTTATGTATACAGCTTTCCTCTCTTCATTTCAGTTGCTTCTTTGGTGAAAGTGAGTGGGCTAGAATCCCTGGCAGGAATTTGTCCATATTAATATGGCTCATCAGAGACATTATATTTAATTGGAGAGCCTGCGGTATAGTCGCAGGAGGCTGAAGGGAATTATTTAGCATTAGCAGTGGCTCGTCTGGGAGTTGTGCACTAATCAAGGAGCTTGTGTGTTAACTGTAGGGATGATGGGAGTTATGACGATTATGACATGTGAGCACATGTCTGTATGAGAACTGGACAGGCAATGAGTTAATCAAGAAATATATTAAATGGCTCCCATGCTGCTTCGTTATTACTCTGTAGAGTGTCTGTCAGATTGTATACTTTAACAAAAAATAAAATGAAATCTGACAAATAGATGTGTTTGCAGGTGAAGTTAATTCCAGGTTCTTAGCAAAGAACCTCTTTTCACCTCTATTTTTTGAAGTGAATATGTGCTTTTAAGTGCTGTGTTGAAAAAGAATAAGTGAATCCTTAGTCTGAAAAATGCATTTAAACGTGTGCCTCTCCAATCTGCACTTTTCCTATTTGCCAAATGTTTGCTTTCAGTGAGTATTGATTATTTTCCACTTTCAACTAGATGTTTTTAACATCTTTAAACTTTTACATAATTATTAACTTGCTAAAATATAAAATCTATTTTTGATGTTAGCAACTTAGTTTCAAGGAAATAAAAATGCTAATATTCTACACTCTTGGGATGCTCCAAACCTTGCAAAGAGAAAAAACAAACCCAACACCCCTTAACTGCAGTGCACGGACTATTTATATGTCAGGTAGACACATTTTGTGCACAGCACGGTTAGAGGCATCCATTTCATATCCATCGTGAAATTATCAGTTATGCTGGAAAAATCTGTGTTTAGAGGAAATAGAGCTAATAAAGTGAACTCACTTAAAGTTGCATAAACCCATACATCAACTGAATTATATCTGTAGGCAAACTTATCCCAGAGCTACTGTACAGGTGAGCATGTGCACTTTTCCTGCTATTGTAAGCACTACCAAATTTAATAAAACTTTCTACCAAACTGTGACCTTCATGTATTAACTTAATTAAAGCAGTATCATGGCTAGTACCCAAAGTGTTAACCTGTAGGAGGTTGTTATTGAAATCCATTATCTGTGGAGTCAGTATTAGTGGTCAGCAGCAGCAGAAGTAAAACTGCAAGTAAGACCCTCCCTTGGGTGCTGTGAGCTCAGCAGGTTAAACTGTCAAAGCTTCTTAAAGGACGGATAGCTAAACCCCCTGGAGTTATAGGTAAACCAATCATTTGCTGTCAGCAGGAAATATGACTTTATTTAGCAGGTTGGAGGAGGGGAAAAAAACCCCAAACCTAAATGCTAACAAGAAAGAGGATTTAGAAGGAACTGTGGTGTGAGCGTGTATGTTGCTGTGCTATGCAGATTGGCTGCAATTTGGAAAGATTTTCTTAATTCTAGGCTTTTTTAAAACAAGAATCTATTTACATAAAAGTTTACTCCAGTATCTTATAAAACTGTACATGAGGCTGAGCTAATCTGTTAGTCTTGTGAATACTATCTGTATATTAGGTGAAGAATGCAAAAGTTTGTATCTTTCTTAAAAATGGGAACAGTTCTCACAGAAATGGGTTGTTTCTTTGTGTTGTGCAGGTGTTGCCTGTATAGAATGTTTTCATAAAATTATCTTTTTACTGCACTAACTATCTTTAACACTGATCAAGTGCATTATATTTAAGATCTAAATATATACTTACTAGAATTTATAGGCCATGAGTATTTATGATACTGTAACTGAACTAGTCTGATAGTAATACTTCCAATATTTTCTAGTTTTTAAGTTAGTCTTCAAAGGTGAAGATCAGGAGGGCTTTACTTTGTACTTCTCAAATTCTTGCCTCCAAAAAGAAAATCCCAGAAGTGATAGCTTGTTATGGAAGTGTGTGAAGTAGGTGTGGGAGAAGACCTGACTTTTTTTTTTCCTCTAGTTTTTTATTGGAACAGGAACTGTGCTTAAACCCATGGTGGGTGGAACTTCTTAGTGGCTTGTGAAGGATGCTCTTTTGATATATCAAGACTTGTTTCCTCAATACAGTGCACTGTTTTTAGACCAAATCTGCTTGATGTGCTGAAGTAATATTGCTGAAATAAAATTAATGGGATACAGTAGAGAGTAAGATTCTGCCTGTTATTTGTGAATTACCTTCAGATGGAAGTGTGTATCATAGGAAATCAGCTGTGAGGTGGAAATGTTATCAGGGAAAATACTCAATAACCTAAAAAGCAAATTAAGGATTTTCCCGGGGCAGGCTGAAACAATCTTTACAATTTGAGATGTATCTATGGCAGAAGTCTTTGAGGGATGAGAAATACTTTTGGCTGTAGGAAAAAAAAATGGTTGAAAATATTTTTGCCAGATGATCTGGAGAAGGATGGGACCACATGAAGTCTAGCATCAGCATCTAGTGGTTGAATTGTCCAGTGCTGGTATTAGCTGTGTGAAAATTTTATTTGGACAGTACAGGTTTACTTGTTTATTCCTACCCATTTGTTAGACCATGCACAGTCCTTACAGATTTGGTGAGCCAGCTGTTTGTCTCTATAACCATGTTCAAGGGTATGGATGTACTGTGTAACAGCAGGTATGTACTTCACTTAATCTATGGGTAATATGTTCAGTATTGTAGAATATAAATGTATAAATTATATTTAAGGATGGAATGGAGGTTAGTACAGTGATCTAATGAACAATGTTAAATACCTTGTAAAAATCATTACACCATAAGATGAAACTGAGAAATAAATACCTTTTCTGCCTTCTTTCCTCTGCCCTGTTTAAGACTTTCTGTGCAGCAAAAATAGTTTTGCACTGCAGTCAACTTTGGAACTCTTAATCTGGTAACTTAGTTCTGCTGATCTGTTTTTGTTTTTTCTTTGGAGGTATTTGGCTCTGGCTGTTACCTAGTTTTGATCCTCCTTTACAGAATACATTTTTTCCCCACGTAATTCTTTTATGTTGGGGGTCTTTGGGGTCCTCTGTGATCAACCTTATCTAGCGCTATGCAAAATCTGCTTAAACTTTTCTTTGAATACAGGGTTTCAAATACTGACAGGCTCTGTTATCAACCCTTTTTTTAATGAAAGTTAAGGCTAGCAGTTCATGGTGTGTTGACTGTGTTTTAAAACAAATGCTGCTCTGTACTTTCTTACTACATTTGTTGTAACAGGACCAAGTGGCTGTCAAACAGACAGCATGAAAGTGATTACACTTCTGGAATGGGAAGGGATGATTTCTTGATAAAAACAGTATTTTTTTTAAGAGGTAAGCATATTCTGAAAAGTTACTTAACAAGTAGATTTCATGGAATTTCTGGCTTCCTGTGTTCTGTGAGTTCCTACAGCAAGCACGCTTTTTCTCCGTTACACTGTTTTTATAGTGTTTATTTTGACATCTGCCTCTTAGAATCTCAAAGCTGACTTGTCTTTCAAAATAAGAGGCTTGAGAGTGGAAAACTTAGGATGGGTTTTATATAGAAGACTATCTTCTTCAAAGTTGTCCTATAATGTAACAGATACTTTTAATACGCTATCAGAACACTAATTTTCTTGTAGAACTAATGATTTTATTGAAAAACTAACAAAGCATAATTTTTAAGAAATCTGAATATTCACATTAGTGGAATTTTGAAGGAAAATGCTCTACTTTTGTGGATCTTACGTAATAAAGTGAATATTTAATTAGTATTTGTAAGTATTAAAGATTGCATTCCTCTTAGAATATAATGTTATGATGGGCATGATGATAACTTTGCGGTTTCATGTCTGAATGCTTGTGGTTTATTATAGGCACTGCTTTAGTACTTAACCTTAGCGGAAAACCCCCACTCACTGGGTGCCTAAAAGTGGTTATGGGGAGTGTGTATGTGCATATATATACACACACACATATGTATCATAGAAAATATATATGTGAGTATATATCGCACAGACATAAGGAAAATTTTCTGTTTTAGAAAATCTGCACTGATAGCTTCTTATACTCAAGGTATTCTGAATTCACCAACAACCTGTTATTTTGGGAGTTTTCTTTTATGAAATATTTGACGTTTTAGATCTTGTTTCATATTATGTCTAAATTTCTGTAAGTCCAAAATATTTCTGAAAGTACTGTTTGTGCTGTCCTGTCCCCTCTCATTCACTGTATTGGATCCAATGATGGTGTGGCTTGGGAGGGGATTTAACTTGCTGATCTGACAGAAGGTTAATTTCCCCTCCCTTTAGATTACCACTGAGTCTGTTCAGTTTATTGATCTGTCTCAGCAGTGTTGTAATTGCTAGAGCTGAATGTGGAAGAGAATTAGGGGTGTGATCATCCTTTGAGTGGCAACCTGTATTTGCATAAGATGAGGCTTATTGCAAAACTTCATTCATGTCTCAATATACGTTTCATTTTGTGTCAGAAGTTAGTCCACGTTGGAAAGAACTTAATTTACTGTAGGATCTTTAGCTTTCATTTCTGATTTTTATGTTAGTTCTCCAGCTACTGCTCCAAAATATATTGCCATACTTCCCCTCTCACCTTTCTTTTAAATACTGTTGCGTAGTTGAAATGCCAGGTAGCTGTGAATTCACCTTGCTGTTGCTGTGGGCTGTTCTATCAACCCTGGAACTGGTTTCAGGCATCCCTGACTTTATTGCCATCTTTGGATGCTGGAAGCAATTTCTGCAGTCCATCCATCTGTAGGCAGGCAGGTTTGGAGATTAGACGGGAACCTCATCTGAATGGTTGTGTACCATGTTCATCCATCTGAAAGAGGAACTCTGAATTAAGCTGGAAATGCTAGATAGGAGTGTGCCACCAATGTTTCTTGTGTGTTGCTTTGTAACGTGGCTGACTTTAAGCTACCTTTTCTGAATCTCCTGGGATATCTAGCTCAATTAAGAGCTAAACCTCTACTATATGAAGTTCTGTAGTTGTTGGCTACCCTTGCTACCACCTGATACTATTTTCTAGACCTGCCTAACTACTAGTTTTCCCATCTCCCATGTCTTACCCATTTTAAAAAACAAACCGGAGAAACATGCATCAAATGCATTCCATGGTAAGCTTGTTTTGGGAGAGGCAGGAAAAAGAAACAGTGTGAGAAGGATCTGTCCTATTGCTTTGCTAATGTGCTTAGAAAGCTGAGATTCCATTAGGGAAAGGCTGACATGTGGGTACAGATGTGTTTGAAATGCAGAGAGGCTACTAAAAACACTGTAGGGCACTACTGTTTTGTTAACATCACAAAAAACTTAATTCTTTTTTCTAAAACACTTAAAGCTCAGAATCACATACACTGCAAAGAGAAACTGGTGTCCACATAGACCATGGTGGACTGCTCTAAATATGATGAGTTACTCAACTCTTAGAACAGATGGAGAGTCTTGCTTTGGTAAACAGACTTATTAAGTATCTTCTCAAGTTGAAGTAAAATTCTCCCATTTCTCCTGGAGGCTCACTCTAGATAATGTAGTCCAAAGTAAAATAGTCTGCAGAGGTATGAGTGCAGTTGCTGGCTTGCAGACTGTTTCTTCACAATACCCCCTAAATCAGCAAAGGTTGTTGAGTGGCTGTGCTGCCTCTAACCTTCACTTGGGTGAAGAAACTTGGTAGCTGCCCCACCCCTATCAAAGGGAGCCATGAGTGGAAGGAAACCAGGGGATATTTTTCCCTCAAGATTGTGAGAAGTGTGTTACTATTGATACAATGAGTTGGAGTTGACGAGTGGGACACTGTGGTGGTTCCCTCCTGGTTCCTCTACCTCTGTTAATCCTGCAGTTCATCCAAAGGTAGATTAGTGTACAAGATGACTATTGATCTACCTTTTCAACTTCTACTTTTTCAGTTATTCTACCAAAGATTGATTGATTGTTCCTGGTTGGTGTTGACTAAAACATGTGGAAGGTTGTGATACAAAACAACTCTCTGCTAAATTTTCAATAGCGAATTAGTTGCTCTTATTGGCTATTAACTGTGACAGACTAGCTTTTTTTGTCTTCTAGAGCTTTAAGCAGGTTTTCTTCTCAAAAGGAAAAGCTGCTTGAACTTGAAAAGAAGTTAAGCAACCTTTTATTTGTACTTGTCGGCCATCTGCAGATAGACTTGATAGGCTAAAGAGGTCTTGTTTTAAGAACAGTTGAATTCTGAATAGAAGCCTGTAGAGACAAGCTTTCCTAGAAAAAGTTCAAGAGAACATACTATAGAGGCAAACACCATACCTTCAATTTTCAATGTAAGGCCAAAAAAACTATCACCCTGTTTTAGTCAGCCTAATTATATGGTCTTCCCAATGTTCAGGTACTCAGATCTGGCTAAACTTCAGTTCTGTTGTCTTAAGCTTGTATGAGGCACTAAGTTAGTAGTTCCTGGTCTTTTCTGTTTTGGAGGGTAAAACACAGTAAGTACTTGTAATAAAATTCTGATGGAGAAGCCTTCTTTCCCACCAGTATTCTAGAAGGTGCCTCACTGGGAAGTTATCTGCCAAAGGGTAAGCATATAAGAAAAGGCTTTAGGAGCCAAAGCCATTCTGGAAGATTGTCCTCTAGATTCTTACCTGTAATGTCTGCAGGACTCTAGAGCTGTTTCCTTGCTTCTCCCAGCAAACAGAACTCGGTTTCAGAGTGTTGGTGTGTAACAGCCTTAGCATGGTCTGTTTTTCACAGTACTAGTGATCAGGCCTCTAGATACAATGGGGGGGGGGGGGGGGGAGGCTTTCCTGTTGATGGGGTCGAGGAAAATTATGTGTCTGTTTAGCAGCCAACAAAGTTCCAGAGATTTGTTTATGGGAGAGAGACTTTTGAGATTCCTTTTTCCTTTTTAAGGTTACAAAAATAAATTAATGTTTAAGTGAGAATGCGAACAGATGAAAATTTTTGAAAACTGTATTGTCTTAGTCTTGGTTAGAAATGCAGTCTTCCTTGCCTGGTTGGTATTTCTTTTCTTTTCAAGACTATTCAGTTCAACCTGGATTCTTCAGTTTTAGTTGAAATCTGGATTTTTGAGGCCACTAGTGAGTGAGGCTATTGCTGTTTTCAAGTTTCAACTGATTGGCAAACTGAAGGGCAGTAGGGGGGAGTAGAGGAAAGGATGCTAATTTTTTTTTTTTTTTTTTTCTTGGCTGGTATCTGCTAACTCAGGATCTAATCCTGTGGATGCTAATGGATGGGCTATTTTGAGAGTCATTGTAGACTTGGAGGTGACTGTAAGTAAATATCCTTCACCAAACCGAATGTTTGAAGGCCACTGAAGAATTATTTTACCTTAGTCCTCAAATAATTATTTGTGGCCATCAAATTAAAACAATGCAAGTTTTAAAATGGGCTTGCAGAGAAATCTACTTATGCTGACTCTGTAGGTTGACTTGTTTATTTGCATAAATTCTTATTTAGGTTTTTGAAATGCTGAATAAAAATAAATGCAGAAAATATGGGATAGTTATGCTATTTATGGCTTTCACAGTTCTGCTTTTCACGTGGTTTAGAAATGTTTCCATTATTTCATTTTAGGGTTAAATGCTGTAATTGTGTGGCAGTATTTCTTTGTAGATAGCACTTTAAAGGCTGTATGAATACTGCATGCTCACTGTGTGCACAGATTTATTGTATTATCAGTGTGTGTATTTTAGTGTGAAGCTGCTAAAGACACTGAGGTAAGATGAAAGATATGCTTTTGGCAAAGCAGTAAATTTGAAGCTTTTTGCATTCATTTGATTATTTTTTATTTTTTTTTAATTCAAGCAAGACTGGTCAATGGCACAAGCTTTTTGTTCTGTTTCGTCTGTCCCTTTTGGCAGTGGTGCTGGCAAGATTTGATGTGGTTGGTTTTTTAGCTACCTTACAAAGGATTTACTCATTAGCCCTATTTTATGGGTTGAGCTAATTGTGATTTGTCTTGCTGAGTGGTATTATGCAGCTTGGGCCAATTAAGTGAATCCACTTACACCAACGGATGTTGTTCCAATGTGTAATATTGATTTGAGCTATAAAAGGAGAATGACTTGTTTGATTAGATTTCTTTGTCTAAAGAATACTTGAGTTTTTATCTAGTGTACCAAACAGAAGTGTTCTCTTCATGGAGGTTTAATTTCTTCATAGGTTTGATTTAACACTGTATATGCAGATATAAGTTTCCCTATATATAAATTCTGAAACAGTACAGAAGAGCTAGGGGAAAATGCATCTTGCAACTCAGTATAGCTGTCCCTGCTGCATGAATATCAATTTGTGTTGAGACTGGGGGATGCGGAGGGTGACCTACTCTGAAAAACTGGGACACTGGGGAATCCCAGACATTTACCTCCTCAGAGATGGAGGACCGGGGGGGAGTGAGTGTGTGTATGTGTTAATTAGGCATTTACACTGAAGTAAATGGCATCTGTCACATGATAAACATCAGAAACTGCTGAAGTATGTAAAATCATCTGTGGAAACTGTGAGTGATACTAAGTACTCTGTTAAGAAATGCATGTAGATGTATTTTTTTGTTCCTCTGTTGGCTGTCATGACAGCCTTTACTTTTTTTTGGAATCAGTAGATGAGAATCACTATAAAAATAATTTTTTTTATCAAATTGGGGAGAAAAGCACTCCTGTCATGAATCAGATCTATAAGAAGGTAATAAACTCTGAAGTCACTGAATAATTATAATGCTAGGGGTCTGTAAATTATCCTAATGTCTTTGATTGTTTTATAGATTGCATATGCACTGAAAATGAGCGTTTTAGTTCTTTGCCTTAAAATAATTTTTCCTACATTCATGCATTCTGTTTCCATATTAAGAAAACTTTTCTGTGTTTAAATGTTGAGGGGCATGTCTATGTAAATATGACTAGTTGAAATCTGTATTACAAACAAGCAATCTGCAGCAGCTGAATGGCTCCTGGAGAAGGTTACCTTGATTTTGTGGTGTTAAACAGAGCATCACTAGGAGTGTTACATATATTTTGGGTAGTAAGCTATTCATTTTGATATCTCAAAATGTTTATTGTTTGATATACAGGTTTGATTAAGGGGATAATTCAGTAAATTCAGAGTATGGCTGGACAAGAGAGCATGCTGCTGTCAAATGTGTACATGTGCTACCCTCCAGGGTAAAGGAGAGCTAACATAATCTAGGTAGTTTGGGCATTTACGAGTCTTGATTCAGCGCAGCCCTGCTAAATCGGGTTATCTCCTACAAAGTGGATATTGAGTATTTTTGTGGTGCTTAAATCCAAGATTTTGGGTTATGGGTGTATTTCTCTTCTGGGATATGATGCCAAGCCCTGGCACCAAACATGGTTTATAAAGCCTCCTGAAATACTGAAACATAATGTAGAAAAAAGATCTCCAAATCCAATTGCTGCTGCTGTTACTACCCCTTATGGCACTCTGCACCCTGAGAGCTGCTGCAGCCTGGAGCAGTGCTTGGAACCAGTCCAGGCCAAAAATGGCCGGCTAATCAGCCCTGATGGGCTCCTCGCTTTACGTGCCTATTTGCTGGAAACCTGGTGAAGAAACACAAAGCTGTTCCTGTGTAAAGATCTGGCAGGATTTACTGGTTTAGGTGCCTTGCCGTGAAGGTGGCTCCTGGACCTAAACTAGCTTTGGAAACAGGTGGCCATTTTTGTGTGGTTTGTTCTGAATTAATAAGCTTTTTCTTGTATCTGTGTGTGGTAATGAAGAATTGTGCAATAAAATCTTTGTTGTACATCAGATTGTGTCCAGTTGTCTTTGTACCTTAATCCAAAAGTAGTTACACTATTTCAAGAGTATTCGTTCTAATGTTCTGCTAGGACTCCTTGTTAAAGCCAGAGTATTTTACTTGTAGTTTATTTGTCTTAGGTGCAGAGCTGAGGAGGCTGTGATGGGCTGGGTGGGTATTTGTTACTGCTTTGGGTTTGGATTTCCAAAGCTGTAACAAACCTATACAGGATTTGGATGACTGAATTTAGTCTGTAGTTTGTGAATTAAGTGGAGGTTCTGTAAAATGATGATTCAGTAGGTTTTGGTGAATGTCTTGTCTTATTTCTGTTGTTGCTGCAATATAATAAGCCCTTATGAAATATACTACTTCAAATATACAACTTTAACAGAAATTAAACTCCTTTTACACAAATAAAATGTGTTGTTTCATGATTTCTAGTTGTTTGCCTTCTCTAACAGGTCCTTGTAGCTGCTTGAAATGTGTCTTTTGAGGCACAGGTAGCCCAATATGATTAAAACCTGCTGTATAAACCATTTAGCACTCTAAGGTTTGTCTGCTTTTCCAGCCTTTGTTGTTATCTATTCATGCTTGAGCTTGCAGGGTCAATTCTAATATTTATGAAGGAATTGCATTTCTTCATGAACCTCCTGGGACTTGCTTCTTTGTTTTGTTGACATTGTTTTGTAAATAAAAACAGTAAAGGGAGAAATGGCACTTCTGAAGTTTTAACTGTAATAAGTTTAGGGACAAGTTTTGAATACCCAGGATTGTGTGATTTAAGTCAATCACTTAAGCAACCCTTGAATTTGAAAAAAAAAAAATAAATATATATATATATGAGACTTGTAGTCCTTGAGGAAAAGGAGTTGCTGGATTCTTTGGACTGTCTAGAAATACTGCATCATAAGCCAGCTTCTGCAGAGGAAAAGTTTTACTGCATTGTCATGTGAACTATGTGCCGCTTGGTAGAGTAGATTCAAATGATGGCTTTTGTTGTTATGTTTGCTAGCAATTATGGTTAGTGTAATTATGTTTCCATAGACTATACTGTAAATTCTGTAGTGTATTTGTGTTACGGTATTTGGAGTATTCTTCATGAGCTACAGTGCATTGTGAAAGAGATTAAATGCTTAGAGAGGGGAATTGTCATCATGAATTGCTAAGAGGAAACATCTCTATTTCCAGATTATATGTGGACTGGTTTAATAATTTATAAAAAAAAAAAGTAGATATGAGAAGGATCTGTAGACTGAAGAGCTGTCACTGGAACCTAAAAATCTGGAGGTTTTGGACTAGTGGGGAAGAATGGTGACTTCTTTCTTGCCCTTTAAATACTTGCTTGGTGCTCTGTGGCAGTGTATCAGGAAATGTGAATGTGATATGGCTACTGTTTTGCTGTTTTGTTGTATCCATGTGTGGTATATTAGGGTGAATGCAAGGCTGAACTGGCACTGAACTAGAGAAGGCACTAACACTTGCAGTAAGGTAAATAAGGAGAAATGGATTTGCCAGTTTAGAAGGGAATGTGGGAAGGGAAGAAGCAAAACTCCAAAGAGTTGAAGTAACAATGAAACGTTTAAGGGGCGGGGGGGGGGAGAAAATGGTGGGGGGGAAAATGCTGAAGACTGTTTATATGTATAAAACTAATGGTCTTGCAGTATTTTCTATGGCCACTTTTGGTACTAGTAAGACTGTTGGTTTCTCAGTGTGAGAAGTGTGTGGGGGTTTTTCTCTTGAATACCTAAAAATAGCTAGCTATCTTAAGTTAGTCCTTTCCTATAAGGAAACTTTTGGTTTTGTAAAACATACGTGCTTAACTATGCTTAAGCTTAAATAGCTTTGTTTAGACATGTAAACAATGTTGGAATTCAAAACAACAACTTTCAGCATATAAATCAATCATGCAAATAAAGGTATCCAAGGGCTGTGCTGTTTGTTGTACTTAAGTGCTTCAGGAAGGATGACAGACAGGCTAATCTTGATAGCGTTTGATCAGAATAGATTACTGATTTAAGTTGCTGAAGTGTACTTACTAAAAAGCATTAAAATCCTGCTGCATGATTGTCTGTGCTAGTGCTTAGCGTTGGTTTTTTTTTTTTTTTTTTTTTTACTTTGTTTTTAATGTGAGGCTAGTGCTGTGGTGGTAAAATAAAGCCATTGTGACTTTACAGAAGCAGTAATTCAAATGTGAAATGCATGGTGATTCCAGGAGGTTATGTGAACTCTCAGATACTCAAGTATAGAGCAAATTCAGAAGCTATCAAAGAGAAGTCCCTAGAAAGGAACTTGGAACTAAGTGGCAAGTTAATTTTCCTTCCTGGTGGTAGGACTAACTTGCAAAGCTCAGAAAAATGTCAGGAAAAAATTAAGAAAAAAGTAAAATGCTTAGTGAGTCCTGTGCTTGTTATACCTGTTTGTTATGCTTAACCTGAATATTTGTTTCTCACTGTGTTATTCAAAATACTGTCTGACTACTGTTTGTCACTGTTTCTAGATGATTTTTTTATTTCTGGCCTTGTTTCTTCTGAAAAAGCTACTTCTAACAGTAGCTTGTCATACTTAACAGCCTTCATGCTACTTGCAAATAATACCTTCTCACAAAGAAGAAAATTCCATGTTCATAAACGAAAAATACTTTAAATTTCACATATGTGAATACTCATATTCTAAAAGAACACCTGTTTTAAACAATGTATTCTCAGTTTCAAATGCTGAAGATGATATCAAGTACTTCATAAAAATGTTTAAAATTGGTAAGCATTGGAAATGTCAAACTGTCAGTATAAACAAGTTTTACTGACACATAGCTATTAAAGCAATGGCGTGCCTTCTTAAATACGTACTAAAGGGGAGCTTACAAAAGAAGAACAGAATGAAGAAAAACGGATTGTTTTGTTTTTTGGGTCTGTGTGTATCTTTAAAGGAGAAGTATTCTGAACTCTGAAAACATGTTAAGGACCAATCTAATTAAACTTTTGTAACTTGCTCTTCAAGGTAAGCGTGCATATGAGTTGTAGGGTAGACTTCTAACTTCAAACCTAACTTCTAATTTCAAACCTAGCTATCTTATTATTCCTGACCAAGTGTTGGAAATGTTTGTCCCTCTTGTATAGTTCAGATTTGACTAAAAAATGTTTGGCAAATGCATATAAATGAGGATACAATGGATTAAGAATCAAACATGAGCCTGCTTAAATAATTCTCAAGATTTTCTGGTTCACGTGTAGTGATATTGAACTCTTTAGTCATAGGCTTTAATTTGTGCATGGTGCTGACCTGATGCTGTGCAGGGACACTCACTGCATCCCTTCATTCAATTCACTCTAATTATCCCCAACTTCCTGGGGAGCCTGCTTAGAACTGGTCATGAATGTTTGTTATTAAGTATTAAGATATTAGACTACCCTGGTTACATGTAACAAAGTAGTTTTTAGTCTGAATTTACATATAGATGATCAGTATAGGAAGCTGAAATTATATTTGTCATGATTTTATTTAATCAAATTCAAAATAATATATTGGAATAATAAAACATTTTGACAGTGACTTAAGCTCAGAGTTAAATGAAATGAGATTTAATGTTATTGTGTGAGTTCTTGTATGTCAATGTTGGTAATTTCGATGTGTATTTTAGAGTGTTTATGGTATGTAAATTATCTTTGCAACAATCAGATCCGTGTGCATATTTCAGGGTGATAGTAATTATTTTTGCTGGGAGCATCTGTTAATGCAGAATATTGCCTCTTCAGGTTCATGTGAAAATGGCGGACGAAGCTGTCTGTGTTGGCCCAGCTCCCACCAGCAAAAGCTACCTCAACATGGATGCCATCATGGAAGTCATTAAGAAAACCAGGGCCCAAGCTGTGAGTCTGAATGAGTCTATCTGCTGCAGCTGTTTCATATATAGAAAGCAGAAAAGCCAGAGTTTGTATTTTTTTTTTTTTAAAAGGTGTGGGGGGGGAAGTGATTGAATATGCTATTCCAGTTAGTTCATGTCACATGAGTTAAATGTGTCCGAAATCGCTACTGGAAATCAAAGGCTTTGTAGCATCTGGCAGCACTGGTCGCTGATCCTGCAGGTGGCTGCTGGATTCAGCTTTCACACCAGGGAGCAGCTTCAGTTCATTTCCAAATTTGCTGGGGGAAAAAAAAAAAATCCCAATTAGTTTTGAGCACTAACCCTTTATATGCCATAATGGCTTTTTTGAATGTTTTACAAAGTGTGTCTAAAAAGGCTTTTGCTTAAACTTAGTTTGAATCACTTTCTGATTCAGATAAATGTTATTTGCAGGAAGGTAAGGTAAATGGTTCATCCCATTTTTTTTTGTTTGTTTCAGAATGTTTACAAAAGAGACTTTAGCTTATATGTGTAAACATGGGCTATTCTGCCTTTCTGCTATCAAATTGGCCAGAGATTCAAAGCTTACCAGGAATTGGTTGGAAGAACTAATGTGTAATCATGTTCACATGCCTAATGTTCTTTGTTCTGTCAGTGAAATAAATGTATTATTCAGGGATACTGTACACAGAGTGTTTATTAAAATAAAATTTGATGGGTGTATAGAAGAAACACTATTGACTCAGGAACAGTTTGGACCAGCATTAATTTCTTTCAAATAAGTTGTTTTGGTATAATGCTTTCAGGGGCCAAAAACTTTCCTATAAAGAGAAAATTATTTCCTTCCTTCTGAGTTTCTGTACAGGGAACCCAGTTGTTTAGGCTTTTAAAAAGTGTGGAATAAAATGGCTTATACTTTTGTTTATCAGAGTATATTGGATCAAAAATCTTATGTGAGTTGCAAAAAGTAAAATGAAAACCCTTTCCCACACTCTTCTCAAGTTATTATGCTAGGTGTGTATTGGGGTGTGAATAGCAAACTAGGCACTACGGATGCATGACTTAGACTAATGAGGCAGTGAATGATATTCTCCAGCAAGGGTCGCTAGATGTAGGAGGCTTATGACTGTGGACTTTAAGACCACGGTTGTGATCAGTGCTAGAAATATTTTGGAGTGAGGAGTATTTTATAGTGGTTACTGAGAAGAATGTGGATGAATGTATATGTGTAAGTCTGCAATGAGATAAATGTGGCAAAATGGAGTTAAAAAGAGCAGAAGGTAAAATACTAAAGGGAGTGTGTCCATTGCTCTGCAAACAGCACCTTTCTTCCAAGTCAAGTAAGAAATGAGTGTTTCAGAAATGGCAATTCTTCAACCAGTGAGTCCTACAGCTTGCCTTAGGACAGATAAATTGGCAAGTTAAGACAGTTTCTTAAGGTATTCAACTAATTTAAATGCTTAGTGGTCTACTTTACCTCCCCCGGTGTCTAAAAAGGTGCTAACAAATTTGGTGGCTGACTTCAAAACTCAATCAGCTTGAGGTTTTTTTTTTTTTTTTTTCAAGGTACACCCAGGATATGGATTTCTTTCAGAAAATAAAGAATTTGCTAGGCGTTTGGTAAGTTATTTCTATTTGCTTGGCTGTGAACAATGCACTAGGTGGCATATAGTCATTCCAAGGTATCTCAGGAATCAAGATACTAATTTAATGCAGATCTAAAATACACCTTAAGATAGGGGCGTTCTTTATGCTTTCTATGCATGTGGATTTCTTGTGTTTTGAGGGTGTAATCACAGCCCGTGTTTTCTTTTGGGAAAAGGGGAGGTGCCTGTTTGTAAGAACTTTACCAAGGATGTAAGAACTTCTTGGCATTTTCACTTGTGCCTGTACTGTTTATGAGGCTGCTCTGTAAAACTGGGTCACTGAAATGATCTAGGTTAAAAGTAGCTGGTTTTAAGTGATCATTTTGGTGATTCATAGCACAGCTGGTGAACAGCTGTATCAGCAGCCCTGAGAAGGTGCTGAACTGCACTTTCAGTATGGGAATAGAAAGCTGTTTAAAAACTAGCTTCTCTGCTGGAGGTCGTGTATTGGGTAGCTGCATTCTCCGAAAGGACCAAAGAGAGCCAAGAGGGTGGGTGCTGTTTTAACTTCATGTCTGAATTTATAAAAACAATTATTCACAACCTCTTTACTTCAGTGGGATTTTTGTATATTATAGAAACTGATATATGGCCTTTTCACTGATTTTATTTTTTTCCAAAAACTTTCATGCAGGTGCTTATAAATTTGAGCAGTGCCAAAAGAAAGTTACACGCACAATGTTTGAGCAAAGTCCTCGTTGTGTCCCGTATGTGTAGTCACTCCAAATCATACCTTATTGTCTATTGGTTTCACTGAGAATAAGGATAAGGATATATTACATTGAAATTTCCAGTAAAAAGCTGTTGCAGGTACCAACTTTATTACAGAGTAAATGAACCTTATAGCTGAAAAAACATCTTGTTTTACAGGCAGTAAGATAAATTTGTTGCTGATTTTGAGAGGAATGTATAGCTTTTTGATTCAGGGTAAAAACACATGTGAAGAGTGTGATTCTATAAAATGGTAGCTCTTTTGTTCTTAGCATTTGTGGAATGGTTCTTCTTCCCACATCTCTTCCTTGCCTACGTCCCTTTTGGATTGAGTTCTAATTGTAGCACAGACCCTTAGTATTTAGTTGGTTATTTGCTGTTAGAGAATACTACCTGGTCATCAAGCAGATTATTTGGGAATGAAATCTCAAATTTTTATACTTCTCAGTTGTGCTTTTTTAAAAGCCCCCAAATAAAAACAAGTAAAAGTTCTGTGTGATGCTAAATGCATCCTGCTGGTTGCTGAGTGGTGGTGATGTTAAAGTTGAAAGGAATTCTACACACTTGGTGTTTGCCAGGATTTACCAAATCTGGGGTCATCTCTTACATGTTATTTTCATGCCATTTAGCAGCTTGCTTTTATCTCTGTTCTGCTTCATGTACCAGACCCCTTTTTTTAGAGGTAAGATTCCTGGGTTAATTTATAACAAACTGTATTCTGACTGGATGGGACCAGTGGGATAACTGACTTTAGTTGGCAGTTCCTGTTTGTTCAATAATAATAAATTAATGAAACAGAAGTGCTTGCTCAAACTATTTTGCTGTATATTTTGCTGTCGAAGTTTGAAATTTGATAGTTGTTATGTTAAACTGGGCACATTTGCTAGTAATCTGGTTATTATTTGGTGATGAAAATTGCAATATTAGTGACATGACAATCTGGAACACTTTTTTTGGCAGGATTAAGCAGAAATGGAGGAAATATGAACATTCCTGTAGATTCCCTCTCCCTTCCTATTTCTCATCTTTTCATTCATATCCTTGGAAAAGTGAATTCCAATTCCTGAAATAAATTGGTGACTAGAAACATGTTCGGGTTGGTGCTACAGTCTCAAAATAACTTTCAGTTATGTTTCAGAAATCTGACGTATTCTGGTCTCTATAAATATAATAAAGTTCTGCTTTGCTTTCTGAAATGCACTATTTAAAGTCTTCAATTAAGACGTAGTCATGCTTCCCTTCATGTCACTGGCTCTAGGATATCAAACCCCTGGAGAGAATTGGTGAAATGATCTGTCTTTTTATCACTGAGGCTACTTACTTTTTTTCAAGACACCCAGAGTAATATATTGAGGAGGAAAACTTGCCTTCTCTTTCTTTTCTTTATTAAAGCCTTTAACAAATGTTACAAAACTGTTGTGAAGTTGCCGAAATGTGTTCTTGTTCTATTTTCTTTCTCCCTATCCCTTTCTTTGCACATCCACTATTTTGCTATTTTGTGCTAAAAGTAGTGATGAAACTTGTGAAACCTGGGCTTATTTCCTGGTGTGCATCTGTACTTTTAAAACAAACTACCTAGATTTGGAAACAGAGAAATACACTAAATTTTTTAAACTTGACAATCTGTCTGTAAGAGCAGTAATGAGCTCAAAGCAAAGCTTTGTCTTCAGTTAACACGTGGACAGTCAGTTTGCATGTAATCCAACTGTGTGTGATTTGAACAAAAGCATGTCTTTTTGTTCATTATTGCCTAAATGATTCATGGAATAGCACAAAGCTATAGACAGTCCTTGTGAAAAATTTGATGGATACATTTAGAGTACTGTAAATTACTAGTCTATTTTTTTTTTCTTTAGAAACTGAATTTTGTTCTCTTTTAGAATGAGGGAGAGCACATGTAAATGATCTGTTGTTTCCAAAACAAAATTTCCAAAAAGCAATCAGTAGGTGACTATCTGGTATGTTGTTCATTGTGATCCAATAAAAAAGTTGGTGCATTCAGTCCGTCTTCATGTGTATCTGTTCCGGTTCCTGTTGATGGCTGATGGAAAAGGGATCCATGGCATTTGTATTGAGCGAGTCTGTTAACGATTTCCTAGACTCTAAGGTCAATTTCTCAAAGATTGATATTCTAATATAAAAACTTTTGTAAAACTTCTAAGATAATGCTGATAAACACTAGCTATAATGTAGAATAACAGAACATGCTTGTGTGAGCGAGTATAGTTCCTTAGAATCTTTGCATTCTAATTTTAGTTCAGAAATTTAAGCTAGTCAACTTGGAACTCTTGCAGTGCTTAATAAAAATGGTCTGTACATTGAAGTTGTGAAACTTGGTGCATAAATTGTTACTTGTAGTTTATCCAAGTATATTTGCCTGTAAGCAGTTTGCTTCCTTCAAGGAATAATGGCATAATACTCAGTATTGACATAATTCCGAAGGTGCAGTTGAAATCAATTGCAACGTTAAAAAAATATATTCTAATACCCTTTTGCTAGGTGCTATGCAGAGCTGCAAGAACAGCTTGTTGCTTCATGTTTTAGACGAATTTGCTAGTGAGCTATGTATTTAGGTTAGCTTGCTTAATGTTTCCCATTATATAAAATTAATGCAGACCCTTTGTGAGAAGCTCTATCACCTCTATTGTCTGCAGCAGGCCTTTGAAATTTGGCAAAGAGAAAGCCCTGAGACTAAGATGAGCCTTTTGGTTGGCCTGTAGTTGAAAGATATACTTTTCTGAAATTGCCATTTTGCTTCCCTTGCAAACCTCCAGGGCAGCTGTTGTGGGGGGGTTGTGGGAGTGCTGAGTCAGGTCTCTTCACATGTTGAATACTTTGGGATTGGCACATGGTCCCAGTGATTCTTTGTTTCCTCCCTTCTTTACCTGGGTGAAGAAGGGAATGGGGGAGAAAAGAGTGAGTTACCTTTGAAGTTAGATTAACATTCTTGGTGGAATTAAAAAAAAAAAAAAAAAACAAACAAAAACCAAAACAACAAACCCCCCAACAATCTATTGTCTGAAACAGATGGGCAAACTGTATGTGGAAATGGTTGATCACATGTTTGTAAATGGCTGTTAAGTTTGAGATGGAAAAGGTAGAAGAAAGAATAGCATTTGTCATCTTCTGTAAGGGGACACACTGCTGACCTGTGAAGAACTTTGTGCAGGTGGATCCATGCACAGCTAATTATGGGATTGTCACCTTTTAAAATGTAAACTCTTAAAGGCAGCAGTATTTCCTTACAATTGTTGTGCATGGTTTGTTATTTGTAAGCAAATTGTGAAGTTCCTTTATCGTGATTCAATGGATGTTATGTTTTTGAGAAGCATTTAGTATGATTCTTATGTTCTTCCCACATGCATTGACTTCCTACCTGGCAATTCATGTGACTGGTTAGCATTTGTGATTTCCAAATTGCAAAGTGGTAGTTGAAAAAAGGCAGCTTTTGAAGCTTGGTGTCAAGAATCTGCTTATGGCAAAGTTTGTATCCTTCAAGGAGTGGGGAAAAAAAAAAAAATTTGTATCCTTCAAGGAGTGGGAAACCCCATATTAATGGGTTTCTTGCTCTGTCCTGCAATGCATAGTGTGTCATCGCCTACCAAAGCGGCAAAGTGCTTACCACCACTGCCTGTGGTGGCTTAAGGTGCTTTATCTGATGGAGACTAGAGACTATACCTCTACTGGGTGATCAAGGTTAGGCAATGTACTTGTCTAGGTGAACATGTCACCAATTTGCCCCCCAGAAAAGCTTTGCCTGTGAGTCTGTAACATTGATGTGTGACTACTTACTGTATTGAGGCAGAATGGTTCTGAATGTTACTTGTATTCTTGTATTTAATCCCATGTAGACTTTTTCATAGAAAACCAAAAATCTAAATCATCTGCAGTATCAGGTTTTGTGAAATCCATGGGGAGGACAAATAATGCACATCTTAAATCATGGGCATTATTTGTCAGACATTACTATTCCTCTGCTACTGCATGTGAGCTAGAAAAAAGAAATTGAGCCATCTGAACTGTCTGCTTAGACACTTCCTAGTGTGGAAGTAGGAAGGCTGTATTATTCCTGTACTGTAGGAAACTTCACAGACCCTTGCTAAAAGCATATGATGGCTTATGTTGTCATCTGTGTCCTGTTTAAGATTGCCTATGCTACAGAACAAATTGGTGCTAACTTCCAAATCTTCAGCAACTGTTGTATATAGCTAGAGTACTCTCTTCAAGTGCAGTCTGATTTCTCAATGTGTAAAAAAAAAAAAAAAAAAAAAAAAAAAGGGGGGGGGGGGGGGGGGGGGGGGGCAAACCAAAACCCAAGTCTCACAGGGCATATCCCCAGGTCTTGTGGATATATATGTGTATAACCTATATGTATGTATTTAAAGATGCCGGGTGGTATTTTGCCAAAGATTTGTGTGATTGGTGACAAAAAGACTCTCCTTTTTGAGTCTTTTGCCTAAACTCCATATTAGTGTGTTGTGCTTTTTTTTTTTTTCTTGATCTCCTCATTAGGCAACTTCCTCTGACATGGCAGTCTTGACCTATTTGTATTTGTTTTCACTTAGAGAAAGACTTTATTTTTAACTTTTTTTTTTAAAGCTGCGTATTTTCTTAGTGGCTTAAGTTGAAAGCTTTAACGGTGGGCAACTGTTCTTAGAAAAGAACGCAAACACAAACCCTCTTGATTTAAATGGTAATGTCTGGCAACTTGAGACTCTCAGTGGATGAGCTGTAGGCTTGCATGACTTCTGGAATGATTTAATGCTGTGCATGTGATTAAAGAATAAATTAGAGTGATTTTTGCCTATCTGGACTATCATAAGTCATTTAATATTTCCCATGAGATGCCTTTCAATAGCAGCACTTTGGCATGCTTATTAGGGTATGTGGTTCTGCAGATGAATGTATTTGTGGAATCCTGATTTGTAGAAACTCATTATTTCTTGACATGTAGTGTCACTGCAATAGCACTTATTTCCAGGCTTACAGGAATTCTTCACATTGCTTCTGAAATGCTTTGTTCTGTCTGATTTCTTCCACTGTTGCTGTGTCTGGTTGCGAGAAGAACTTCTTGCTCTGTTTCCACAATATTAACAACCGTATATGCCTGTGTGTTTCCTCATTGCAATAACAGAAGGCTTGCAAGTGGAATGCTATGTAATTCTCTTTTTACGTAGGTAATATTGTTTCCTTTCACTTTCTGCCTTTTTATTCTACTATTGATTTGCAATGATGCAGACAAGCTTGTCTAGTTATGGGGAACTCTCCATTCTGAGCTAAGGTGATTTGTTACTTTGCCCTATTCTAGTATAATTGGTGGAAGCTGTTATGGTGACCTTGCAAATGTGATGTCCTTCTCTGTTTCCAAATCAGTTTTAAATATCCCATTGATACCAATGGAGTTGGATTAGACCGGAAGAGTTAAGAGAAGATCTGTCTTTGAAATAAGAACTCTGGTTGCCCTGTGGATTTTAATTTACTTTGGTGGCAAGGCAGATGAAGCTTCAGCTTAGAATTCAACAAAAGCAATGCTTTCTTAAGCATTCCTGGTTTCTGCCTGCATTTTAAGAAATAATTTATTTTATAGTGATGGATGGTCTGCATTGAGTAGTTTTACATTGCAGATTGAATACTTAAGGGTTTCTATATATTATTCTGAAAATATGCACGTCAAGAAAATTCTGACTTTAAAGATGAATGCAACTTAGTGGTGGGATGGATTTTTGTGTAGTACTACAGAATTGAAATAGATTGAAGCAATGATGTATGTGATAGAACCATTTTCCCTCTCCCAATTCTGACTGTTTTATCTCTTTTCTCTTCTGTAGTTGAAAACTAATTCCAGCAAGTTACAAACCAAAATCTGTCTACTGAAGTTATTCTTTACTAGCCAAGAAAGATGAAGTCTTACAGCATACTGTATTTTTGTACTCAGCAGCTTTTGTTATTGATTGTGATGTGTTACATGAGGATATGAACATACTAAATGCCTTTCTTCCTAAGGCTAGGGGGTAATTACTTTAGAGGGAAGGGGAAAAGTTCGTCCATTTACTAGTAGAAGTGTGTTTAGTTTGAAGACACTTATATTTTGCGATAAATGACACTATGTATTTGTGTCTTCCTCTATCTTAGTGACTCTTATGTAAGAATAAGGTGTTCTGCTGAGTCTTCATTCCTTCTTCACACCCTTCTTTAGTTGGCTTTTCTGGTTTGAGTTTTAGGGGAGTAATGGATCGTACTTTCTGACACTTTTAGATCAGATTCTGATACTTGACCCCTAATGGATCTACTGAGACCAGGAAGGAGCGTCATGAAGGGAGGATCATGACTGGCAACTCTTTCAAAGGCATTTGGATGATTTCTACATTAGCTGTGGAAAAAGATGTTAGCCAAAAGGCTTTTGATTAACGTGCTTCTAAAGATGCCCGTTATCCTGGACTGGGCAGACTTTGGGGGGCAGGGCTTTGTTTTTCACAGTGTGTATTTTGACTGTAATCATACTTCAGGAAGTGTTTTCCTGAAGCTAGCACTTATAATCATGTTGAGTTATTAAACTTGATCTGAAAGTTCTATAAACTTAAGGTTTGTTTTATGTTGCTGTTTGGTTCCTTTTATAGTGTTGTATATATCTTGATTAAAACTTTCCTATAGGTATTTATTACCTGTACAGAATGTTATGTTGCTGCTGTAATGCAAAGCGCTCAAATATTCTTAATGGTTTCTACAGAAAAAAGACTTAACCTCCTTGTTTGTTTAGTATACTACAGGATTCAGTTGTGGATTCACTTGTTTCAAAATTGCTTCCTGAGCAAGAGGTGGTTGTCTAGTCTGTCTGGGGTCACTATTTTCTGTAGTCTCTGAGAACTGGTCCAGTTACCTCTGCATGTTGAGGGGATCACTGTTAATATTCCAGATACAGTTGGATACTGAAAGTGCATTGAAACACACGAGGAGCTCAATTTTATTTTTTACTGTTATGTGGATGCATCAGTTATAGCAACAGTGGGAGCTGTAAAGGATACACGGCAAGCTATGTTCAGGCATGTCTTTTGCAGTGTTTACAATAACTTCAGGCTGGTTGCATATTTTTACTCTATAGTTGTAGAATGCATAATTCAGTTGGAGTCAGTTTCTGCTTTAGATATCAAATCCAATCTTTATTTCACAGAAACACAGAGTGGCTGAGGTTGGAAGAGACCTCTGGAGGTCATCTGGTCCAATGCTTGTGCTGAAGCAGAGCTTGTTGTCAGGGCTGCATCTAGTCAGCTTTTGAATATCTCCAAGGATGGAGACTCCACAACCTCCTTGGGAAACCTGTGGCAGTGCTTGGCCACCCTCACAGTGAAAAAAGTGTTTCCTGATGTTCAGAGGGAACCTCCTGAGTTTGTGTCCATTGCTTCTGGTCCTGTCACTGGGCACCACTGAACAGAGCCTGGCTCTGTCCTCTTTGCACCTTTCCTTCAGGTGTTTATACATTGATGACATCCCCCTGAGCCTTCTCTTCTCCAAGCTGAACAATCCCAGCTCTCTCAGCCTCTCCTCATAGCAGAGATGCTCAAACAAACAAAAATCTACGAACACAGACGAACATAAGCACTGTTTGATAGTAACTTATCTGGCTTGTCTATTTTCATCAAAGAAAGTCTTTAGCCAGTGCAACAGTAATGATGACCCCCAGATAAGAGTAAGGATTTAATAAATAACACAATTTGGCAGCTGCATGTATAGTGGGTCATTTTGCAAATCTTTTCAAGAATTCCCTGGAACTTTAAAATACTTCCTACTTATTATTATGAATGCATTTGCTTTTTCATTTTATGTTTATTTCTATTTGAAGGTTTGCTTACAAATAAGCTTTGTGTATTTGCACAGCATGTTTCATTCATTTCTATTTCAGACTGAATGATAGTGATCCATAACACTAACTTAGAGTACTGGGTTGATTGAACAATTCCTGCTAGAGTTGTTACGCATGTGTTTTTGGGGAAAATAGTTAAAATACTTGGCAGTTGTATTGTCTTCAACAATGAAGTTTTGAATTAACACAAATATTAAAATGATGTCCTAAAGTTTGTGTGGAACCTCGCATCTGCTTTTCACTTGCTCCCTGAATGCTAACCCATGTGTGAGCATAATAGGAAGGGAAAAGTTGCTACAAGTTGCTTTCCTAACTTTGGGGCTTGTTGACAGCAAGTCATGTTTTATTTGATCACCTAAGATTTGACAGCATTAATTTTGTAAACTTAGCAATTTATGTATGTCAAGATGTGTGTATGACTTTTTTTTTTTTACTGACCTCTTGGACAGTTTCATGAAACTTAGGTTAAAAATAAGTGTGCACGCCTTCCTGATTGGGTGTTTCACGCATTTGTCCGTCTTCATAATTTTTACATCAGGATTGTGTAGGAATCATACACCTGCTGAACAGGGTCTCACTGTTAAGAGATGGCTTCTTTAATTGATACTAAATCATGGTTTTCAGTACACACAGGGTTAAGTGGAAAGGTTGCAGTAATATCTAGTGAGCTTTTTTCCTTTAATGTGCTCATTAGCAGTGGCAAGTCCAGGTTTTAGCACATGTCAGTAATTTACATTTCATTGCTGAGTAGCTGCCCTTGTTCAAGAGTTGTTTCTAAGCCTGATGAATATACTTGTGTTGGGAATAAACTGAGTAGAAGAATTGAAAGCCAAATACCCTGCCAGGCTTTTCAATGGGTGCCTAAGTTTCAAGTGGGTCACTGATTAGTAATGCATGGAGTGGCAGGAAAATGCAAAGATGATGTCTAGAAAGGTTACTTCAGGTAGGTTTTACCATCAAACCCCTCTTTCTTTGTAACTACCTCTATGGTCATTCTCCTCAAAATTTTTCTCTTGGCAGGCTTTCTCTTA
Source organism: Vanellus vanellus (assembly GCF_965231255.1). Lineage (NCBI taxonomy): Eukaryota > Metazoa > Chordata > Aves > Charadriiformes > Charadriidae > Vanellus > Vanellus vanellus. The sequence continues at coordinate 162,097,608 of NC_138905.1, read as the reverse complement.
ATATGAGAATGTGGTACGTTAGATAGATATCCCAACCAGGTTACTCATTCAGAGGTGGCACAGGGAAGTAATACTCGTGCAATGAATCCTAGAAACAAATGATCTTATGGGCTATACAGTTTCCTGTTATCAGATTATGATGATAGGGATATCTGTGAATATTTGCTCTTAGCCTTTTTTTCTTTCCTCTGTTGCATCTGATACTGACTTGGCTTGAAGATGTGTGTGGTTCACTGCTGTAATGGGAAATACGTATGTTGGGATGCAGTAGCATTGTGGTTGGCAATTGAGATGCAAGACAAAGGTTGCTAACTTTTTGGGGAAAAATCAATGTTTTCATGTGGCAACAGCTTAGTTTGGTAATAAAACCATATGACTGACTAAATGTATTCTTGATGGAGTGATATTCTTGCTCTTTTTCAAGCTGCTCTGACTATTTTCTGAGCACTAGGTGGAAACTTATACTGTGAAATTATACTTTCCTTTGTAGAGAGTCCTGCATATATTTTCTGTCCGAAAGGATAGGTATTGCTAAATTTACATATGTACACCAACAACTAAGCATTTTTATTCCAGATGCCCGTTAGGATCATACTGACATGTTCTTCAGAACTCTAGCAAAAGAGTGCTGGTGCTTACTCTTTCCCACTCTCTCTCCAAGGTATTGTGAACACTGTTTATATTCAAGCTACTTATTATACAGTTTGGGGATGGGGAATGCATTAAACATTTAGAATGGGGAAAAAACAGCAAAAGATATTCCAGAACATTCTTGTGAATAAAACCTGCCAGTTCATTGTGTAAGAACTTGTGAACCCTTTTATTAGCCTATCTGAACATTAGGTGCATATATTTAAATGAGAATGTTTGCAGAAAGTAGAGTCATTTGAATATTTTTCACACGCTAGAAATATTTTCATAGCTGCTTTGGCCAAATTTGGAATTCCTATTGTTAATTTGCAAAATAGCTACTTCTTGGGTTGTCTGGGAAGAGCGATGCCTTTAGTACTGTGCTAACATGTAGAAGGAATCTGAAGTGGTAATTCAGAACCTCAGTTGATTGAGACTGTGACTAGACAACAACTAGTAGTTTATGAGCTAACAGGTAGTGACATATCTATAGATGTTGCTGGAAAGATGTTTTTTTACTATAAGCCAAGACATTTGCCATGGCTCATAATAAAAACTGGGGAAAATCATGCTTTTCTTCTGAATAGACTTATGTCAGATACTTTGCCTTGTGGTTAAGACACTTGCATATTCTTTCTCAAAAAGCTGGAGATGCTCACAGCTAAGCATGGAAAAGAGGCATTGAGACCAGCAAAAAAAAACAGCGGAGAGGATGCCTGAATGGAGCTTGCACAGGAGTGGAGAGAACATTTTACACTTCAAACTTAGAATGGTGGTGTTTTCTTTTTTTCAGTGACAACTTAATATATTTGTGGCTTCATGTCTTAGTGTTGGACTGTTGTTCTGAATGGATCAAATAGGTAAGAGGTGAAGAGTGCTTTCAGTTATGACTCCCTCTTACAGGTCTATGGAAGGGCAGGCTTCTGGGATGGGGGGTTAGTCTCTACTGAGTAGGTCCTATAGCTCTGACCTCCTGCTGCCTGGCTGAATGTGCTTCCTGATGGCTAACTAAAAAAAAAAAAAAAGGTGGCTATTGTGTGTGCCTCGACCCTTGTTATTTAAGTAAGATTAAGCTGTACTCTAAGGCACTGTCTACTGCTTGTAGTTGTGTGCAGGGTTGTGCAGTTCTTAAAGGCAGGTGAACTGTTTGCTTTCTGGATCTTGTGGCTTTTTGGTCCTTTGAGCCCTTTTTTGATTGAGCAAGAGTTGTGGTTTGTAGTTACCTGTGTGTGATCTGTTAGGAATGGCTTATAACTGAACGCTACTGCAAAGCTGTTACTGCACCAAAGGTTGCTCTAAGTAGATTAACGATTCTTTGATCTTTGGAACAGGATCTGACCTCAAAATGTAAAAGATGTAGGAACATCTTTTATATGTTTTTTTTTGGGGGGGAGGGAGTTGTTTGTTCTCAATCTAAATTTTGAACTGGCTTTTTATGGAGTGAGAGGCAGACTCTTGTCAGCCAAATTGGTGTAGTCCATAACCGTATCTGCCTTCAAGGAGACTTCTGGTAGCAGGCATCTTGTGAAGTCTACACCCATGCAGCCCATACTGCAGTGTTCAAAGGATGCTTCTCAAGTTGATCAATTTAAGTAATAGGTATTGTGACATATGTGGTACTTCAGACATTAATTTTTATGTCCCAAACTTGATTAAAAAAGTTGTAGTCCTTGGGAGGACCGTAAGTATACATGAGTTTCTGCATCTTTTAGGAAGCCAGAGAGTAACATCTGTAAGGGATACTGCAATCTCTTCAGTGCATATTTTTATTCCTCTTGCAGAAAGAACATGTTATTTTAAGGTGGTACCCACTTGAAACACTTGAATTTTGTAAGACTGTTACTTTTATTCATGGATTCTGTTTTAGTAATCTAGATAAATAATTCCCATAGCAGCCATATTATACAACTGTGACTTCTTTTGGTAAGTGATGGTCTCTGTAGTGGGCTACCCAAATGTTGTGTGAGCTTTTTTCATGTGCAAAAGCTGAAAGTGCATGTATGTCTGTGTATGTAGAACATGCCTCAGCACAAAATAGCTGCTCAGGAATCCAATGTGTAAATTTGCTTTTCAAAGGCAGGCAGCAGGTGTGCTGCAGAGTAGTACCTCCACCTATCCCACCCAGAGAAGTTCAGCTTAATTTGCTCCGGCTGGGATTTAGAAAGAATAAGTTCCCTGCCCAGATTTTTGGGCAAGGCATCTTGCTGACAAGCTGTGCTTAATCTTACGGTATTAAATTCAAAGCTACCATGTTAAAATAACATCAGGCTTTTTAAAAGCAGATTACTCCAAAGATAAAAATGCCCAGATGAAGACTGCTTTCATTTGGGTCTCGTGGTTGTGTGTAGGTATTGCCAGAATTTTGCATTATGTAGTTGCTTGGTTGCTTCCATGGGACTCTTGCCTTACTCAGAGGCTCAGTATTTCTTTGTGTGCACTCTTCAGTGTTTGCCTTCAGACAGTATTCAAACCTTGCATTGGGCACATGTATGTTTAATTTAGCTGGAAAATTTTGTTCATTTCTAGCGTATTTGTAAATTTTATACACATTAATGCATTTCTGCTCAAAACATCTTGCTGCTCTTGATCCCCTCCTGCTCAGCTCATGTCCTGCTACTTCCTTGCACATTCTCTTCCTTTCCCGTCTTTCTGTGGTTGGCAATGTCTTGGCATTTTCATTGAGAAAGCATAGGGAGCTCGGGAGATAACTGGCCTTATTTTCAGTTGTTTCCAACTGCAAGGAGCAATTTCAGATAGTCCTGTTTGGATCCTGTGTCCAGTGGGTGGAGTGTGCTCTGGTTGTAATGATTTTTCATAGTACCTGACAGCTTGTCTCTCCAAAATTCCCTAGAAAGTTGTGCAAATTGAGGTTTTCAGTGGCTTATAAACTGAAATTTGGATAACTTTATGCGAATGGTAAAGCCATTACTTATGATATATCAAGCTTAGCATTGTACAGCATGGCTTCTGTTCTGATTTCAGAGTTGTTGATTCAAGTCCAGCTTCTGTATGAAAATTCTTTTCGCCTAAATAACAATTTAAACAGTATTACAGCTGTTCTTTCTCATATTTTTTTCACTGAAAGTTCTAGCCTTTTGCAGATGCTTAGAGAAATTCTTGTGCAAGAAATGCTTGGAGTGGAAGACTTGAGACCAATGAGATTTAGAATTCGACAAAAGTATATTCAAGTGATGGTGTTTACAAAGAGTGAATAAAGGGTACTATGAGTTCTACTGTCATATAGGCTAGCTCTGCTTCTCCACTATAACTATACCAAAAAGTGTCTATGATAAGAAATTAATGTTTTATCTACAAGATTTTGTTACACTTCAGATGTTAATATTATGTTAGGTTGTGTAGTAGATTATAGGTGCACTTTTTTTACAACAGCTTTTTTGTATTTAGTAACTTCCAACTATACAAAACACTTTTCTAGTCATTTCAGTGCTTGATAACTTCAGGGTTCATTGCCCCGGTACATTTTTCAAATTATTAGCTTCCTAATGCATACAGCTTTAATTTACCCCCTACTGACATCCTTAAATGGGTTTTCAAGAATTTTGAAAGTGGACTACTATAGCTGTATTTCAGTGTTGGTCCTGACTGACATAGAATTTCTTAAGTAGCCTCCACAATTAAAGGGATGGGAGGTTCAAACAGCTCCTATGGCAAGAAGCTAAAGATTCTATTGAAAATAAATCTGTATTTGGTTTCCTAGAGTGTTTTTGCTTTGCGTATTTCTGGTAGTTTGCCTGTTGCTTTTGGGAGTGCTTTTCCTCTCCAATGTAACTGAAATGTGTTAAGTGCAATATCTGTTCTTCTCACGTAAAATACTTAATGTGAAAACATTTGCTTTTGTTTAAAAAGTAAAAGATAAAAAATCATCACACAAAAAATCCATATGGAGCAGCTTAAAGAATTGAGTATAGATATTGTATTCATGGAAGTGGTGTTACTACATATTTGCTTATTGTGTTTTGAATATTGTTCAGGCTATTGTTTTAGCTCCAAGTGCCAGAAAACTATAGAGCTATTTTTCTTTGAATTTACAATTTGAATTTTCCATTACAGTCTGACTGTTATCCTTACTAGTACAATTTAGTATGTTCATGTGTGCACTGAAGTCTATACCACTTTGAATCATTGAGCATTCTGCCACACTTCTGTGGAAAAAGTATTGTTCATGACGACTTCAACACCAGGCATTCTTTTTTGTGCAGTTAAACCCAAATGTTATCTTTCCCTCTCCCCCTGAGTCTGTTTTCTGTTTGAGATTTGTTTGGTTTTTTTCTGTTTCTGACTACTGTATGATTTAGGAAAAATACACAAATCCATCTTCATAGTTCCACAGAACTGGAGACTAGGAAATTTGTGACCAAAACTTAAAACCAGGTAAATAGCAGCAGAGGAATAGGAAAAAAAACTCAAATGAAGCCCACCGCCCCCAAAAGTTCATGTTTGTGTATTAAAATTCCAGTCCAGCTCATTTCTGTAGAGTGTGCATTATCATTCAGTGCAGGAGTAGTTTCCTACTGAATGTGTGACTCTATGAATGAAATATTTCCAGTGCTAGGTATTCTCAGTGTCATGTAATAGCACATCAGTCTTGATATATAGTACTGTAGAAATGCAGTCATCGCAACTGCCTCTAAAATGTAGTGAAAGAAAGTGGAGCCTTTTTGAATGATAGAATATTCCCTTTTAAAGGAGTTTCTAGTGTAACGTGTTTGTATCTTGCTCTGTTAGAGTGCAATAAAATCTGATGATCGGATTACCTGCTAGGAATGATAAACCTTCCTAAAATATTTGGACAGAAAAGCTACTATGGGGATAAGTTAGAGGAGTTGAAATGTAGATGGAACTTGGCAAAAGAAAATGTTAGATAATGATTAGATTTCAGCATGGATAAATAAAACTTTGTAGCCTTTGTTCCTGTGATAGTTGAATGCCATTGTTAAAGTGAGTGAAATAAAATAATGTTAGTATTAAGAGTTTAAATTTAACTTTTGAATGTTTACTCTCTGTTTGATTAGATACATGTTTTGACTTTGTATTCCCATAAATGAGAAGATAGCTGGAGTTTGGCCTTTGTTGCTCTCTTACAGCCTGAAGTTTCAAATGCACATTGGACGATGTTCTGAAGATTGCAGTCAAAACTACAGGTATTTTAATGCAGTAACTTTGTTAATTATGCCAAAACTGAGATTAATCAGGCATGCTGTACAATTGCAGACTACAAGAACCTGAACCTGAGTCTTAAAATTTTCACAAAGCTCTGGGATGATGACTTTGAGGTCAACTTTTGAGCAGTTATTTTTTTTAAAGAGTGGAAAACAACAGATTTTCTTTGGTAGGCAGGAAAGAAAATGCTGTTAAGCATCAAGCAGTTGGTATGTCTTGTTGCTTTTTTTGAATTGTGTACTTTAAAGGAATTTAGCATTAAACTACATTATCTGTATTGTAATAGCCAATAATGGAGACACTTTCTTAGAACAAGGATCCAGTGTGATCTTCCAGGGGGTTTTGAAACTGTTCAAATGTGTTATGAGGATTTAAAAAAAAAAAAAAAAAAGTTAGATCTGTTTATATACTGTTACTTTCCATTACTTAAGGCAGCTGGCATTTGCTGGATAATAGTGTGGTTTCTGTACAATAGTTAAGGGTCTTAACTCTTCATGCCTTTTTAAAAAATTAAACTGGCTATTAGAAAGTATGTGAGGAGATCTGTATTCTCCTCTATGGATTACAAAGGCATATCTTAGTATGTACAAATGACAAGAATGTTTAATATATATCAAACATTGTCAGATTAATTTTTCTTCAGAGATTAAAATAATGGGTTCCAGATTTATTGTGGAATTAGAACTCTGTATGAGTGAGTAAAACAGGAGCTGACCCTTCACCAGTGTATTCAGTCTGTTCATGTAAAGGTGTGATAAATGGACCTATAACAGAATCATCATAAGACAAAGTGTAAAATACCTTTGAAATATGCATGCTTACATAAACTGGTTGAAATACAATACATTGGAAGAAGAGTTTGAGATCTATAGAGACAATGTAGTTCTAATTTTGTGAACAGCAAGAGTTCTTCTATGAACCACTCGTATACCTGCAACGAAGAGGTTTGCTCTTTGCGCAAAGATTGCTATATGTGTTTTCTGATGTAATGCTGAAGAATAAATAGCAGTGAAAACGTAGTCCTGGACCTGAACAAAAAATTGAAACAGCAAAGATAGAAACAACTAGATTGTAACATCAGTCAAATTTTTGACTGTTTAACACTTAAATGACACTCAGTGTTTTCATTTTAAGTGTGTAATGGTGGATATTGCAAGTTTAGTAAATGTAATTATACTACAGTATCACTAATGTCTGTTCTTGACTTTATTTGTATTAGAGCAGAATCCAAAGAACCTAAATGTGCTAACCAAATCCCCATTGTGCTAGATGCACATGTGTAGTGCAAAGCTGGTTTATGCCTTTTTTCCCTCCTTCTTCCAATTCTATTAGCATCTGAAGGAAAATAAAAAGGAGTAAGTTAAACATAAATGGGGAAGAAAAGCCTGGGGCTCTAAATAGGTGAACTTTAATCTCTGCGCCCACAAAAAAATCTCAACCCCCACCAACCACATTATTTTGAAAATGGAGAAATGCAGGCAGGCCTTGTGGCTGGGCAAAGCAGTATACAAAGGTATCGGCATTTGTCTCTCCTCTTTTCTAAGTTACCTGTCAAGATTCTCCAATGGGAACAGTCTTGTGCACTCCATTTATAGTCATTTTTCAGCAGAAACCTGGTTTAAAAAGTGAGCAGTGAAGGCTAAGAATTTTCTAACTTTAAATATTTATGATGCGATATAAGCTTAATAGGCTACTTAATGTAGCTTTTATTTTGTTTTCTTAAAAGATATGCTTTTGATATTAATTCATAAAAACCTACAGGATTAAGGACTGTGGTCCTTAAAATAAGAGAGAATGGCTGACTGGGAAAGAGTGACAGTATTGGTCTTGGTTTCTGTATTTTTGGAACTTCCCCTTCCTATACAAAATATTTTTGAATTCTTTTGAAATGTATTTATATTCAGAGTGCAAACCATTATTTATTCCAGACATGAGGTAATGAGTTCCTTATTTTTGCATTTCTTTTCTGTACTGAAAATCTTGGGAGCCAGGATCTTTGTTTATTCTTCCAAAAAAAAGTCCACCTTAAGCACCAGCTCTAAGTCATAAACTCTTTTTGGTGTGAGTATCTTCTGTCAGATTAGCTCTTTTTTTTTTTTTTTTTTTTGCGTAGCTGGTATCTCCAGCTCTCTTCTCAGTACGCATTTAGTTTTGGGGTTTTTTTTGTGTTTGAATTTCTAGTTTGTTGGAGAGATGATGAGCCTCCATTTTACACATAGAGGCTAACAAATACACTCTTCAGGTTGTGTTTTGTTCAAAAATATACACAGACTGAAATTTTGATATGGGCAAGGAATAAATTTAACTTGCCTCTGAGCAGTTAATGAAATCCTGTATTAGGCTGATGTAGAGAGATCATCCTGGCACCATATTTAAAATAACCAAGAATTTCCCACTAGAAGTGGTGACTCTTATTTGTCTTAAAACTTTGCCAAGCTAATCCTTTACATTATTAATATCATGCATACTTTGCATCCATTTGAGGCTTTCGTATGTCACGTTTCAGTGAATATTCAGGTAGTGCCCTAAGGATAAGGCTTGGAGAAGGAGTTCTACTGATGCAGAAATGTTTTTCAGCAATAGCTGAAACCTGTAGCAGGTCTCTCCTACCTTCTACCTAATGAAAGGCATCCTTATTTAGAAACCAGGAAAAGATTTTCTTTTTTTTTTTTTTTTCTACAGGTGATTAACAGGTAGTGTTAATCACTCTAGATATTTTGATGAGACTATTTACTTTTTAGGAGGATGATATAGAGCTTGCATGGTAAATTCCATTCTGTTCTAGCCTTTCCTACTTCTGGGACTCCAGAGTGAATGTTTCAAGTCCTGCTGTAGCTCATGCTGCCGGTGGTACCTGGGTTGTTCTGCAAAGCAAGTAATGGCAGCCATAATACCCTCTTCTGTCATGTGGATATTTGTGCAAAGGTGCAGTTTCACAATATCCATAAGCTAAATTTTTTTCCTGCTGTTTCAAGGAGATGTTGGCCCTGGTCATGTGTTCCTGCCATTGCCCTTGTGTTGGGACTACTATTTATGTATTTATCTAGAGCAAACTTAAAAGTAATCCAGAAAGAGGAGTTGATGCTAGCACCAGCCAAACGCAGTGGACTAGGTGTGAAAAATGAAAAGCCTGGAGGTCAGGACCCCGCTCTTCTGTGGCAGAATGTGCACTAGATGGACTTAGTACTGGTACAGCGCTTCTAGCTGTTGGCAATTAAGTTTCCTATTCATTCCCTCTTTGGCTGAGCCCATCAGAACAAGTCTCTTGCTGCTACTTGTTACATTGTTAGCAGTTGACCACAAGGATGTTGAAGGGACTCTAGGACTGTAAAACTGGGCTTTCAAGGGTTACAGCATGTTGGGTTTAGAGTTGCTCTGGCATCCTGTGTCTGTTCCCTGTGTGCATTTGTGCTATGATACGGGTCTCAGCTACTAATGTAGTGGTCGTGATCTCTCCCTGTCTCACTGCCTGTCTTCTTGGGTGCAGGAGGTAGGTGGTGAGGTAGCAAATTCTGAAAAGGTGCGTTTAAGGCAATTTGTTTCAGTCCAGGATGTGTCCGTTACAGATGTCCTACACAATGTTGATGGGTGTAAAGAAGCAGGATAAGAAACTTTTTTGGTGTATTTGGTGCTTCAGATAAAGTTACAAAGTCACTTTCTTTAAATGTGGCCTTTTGTATATACCTATGGTTGCTTTTTCACTGCTCAGAGAATATTCTGCCTTTAATTTTAAGGTTTTTTTTTTCCTTCAGCTTTGAGGAACATCATCTAATTGCACATACTTTTCAACATCCAATTCAGAAATAAAAATATGGTTTGCTAAGAATTTAGAGGTAATTCTAGCCCAGTGGATAAATTAGAGGTTGGACTTCTGGAACTTGTTGCATTTCACCATTTGCACCATTTGCATATAACTTAGCTGAAATGCTAAAATAGAAAAAGTTTTCCAAGTGCTCTTATTTACTATCTTAAGCACTCCTGAGACATTAGTTTGCATTTAAAAAACATAAATGAAAAAAATTGGATAGTTGGCTAGTCTCTGCTTACCCAAGTTTCTGTCCCCCCTTGCTGTCCCCTTTTCTGTGGGGACCTTTGAAAAGAAGGAAATGTCAACTTTCCAGAAAGATTGCCATCATTTAATAGGCTGACTTCTACAGGCTAAAATTTTGAAATTTAGGCCATCATCCTGCAACTGTTTAAGCATGCTTAATTTCAAGCACATGCTTATTTACAGAATCCAGATTTGTTTGTCTAATTACTTTACAGCATGAGAGAAGCCAGACTGTCCAACTCTGCGGCCCATCTGTTGGGAGGGGGAGGGAGGAACTTGATTGTATATGTTCCAAAAAGCTGTTCCAGCCTTAGCCACCAGACCAAAGTTACCTTTCAGATCCAGAGGTTGTCCTATTCAAGAATACGTGGTGGATATTTTTGTCATAGTACATCTTGAGCTCAGAGTGGTTGTGGTTCCTATGGAGCAGGGCTACAAGGGGATCTCATAGATTGCTTCATAAGTGTCTATAAATTCTCTAGTGCTACACATCGATACGTATTATTGACTTGTTTTATTTATGACACCTGAGATAATACGAGGTTGATATCCCAAAGCTGTAGCATTGAGTGTTGTAATACCGCTATTCCATCACATTTTTTTCATTAGATTTAAATATGCCCTATTTAACTTACATCCACATGCTAGCCAAGAAGTATAATACACATGGTTTTAAAAAAGCTTGAAACTTTCATAATATTTAGTGGTGTTGATGATCACATGTAGTTTTTTGGTTTTAAGGTGAAGGCAAAGGGCCAAATCTGATTGTTTGATTCATGTAAGAACATGTGAGACCGAGAATGGAGTTTGGTGGAAAATCTGAATTTGTATATAAAAGTCTCATTACTTAAAGATAATAAAATTAAGAGTACTATTTTTCCATTAGGTTTGGCTACAAAAGCACCTGAGCCTTTTTTCTTAATGTTATTTGAACATCTACATTTCAGAGGCCAACACAATTGCACACATCTCTGCCTATGATATCTAATTTAAAACATCATTGTGTTAGTTGAGCATAAATAGAAATCGGAGGGGGAACTACGTAAGTACCAAAGAACAAAATCAGCTGTTAGAACATACAGAAACTCCGAATTTTCTTAGAATACTTTCCAAAGGGAAAAAAAAAATCAATGAATTTTTCTTAAATGCAGTGTATTGGGCTTATCTCAGTGGGCGGTGGTAAGAGCTAGTTATCTTTCATTGCAAGGTAATTAGTCCACAGATTTCTCCAAGGAACCATGTGTAAGATTTAAATAAAAACATCTTCTATTAGTAATACTACTACATGCATCCTCTTAGAAGTAAATAGTGAAGGAGGTAAGACAGTAGTGCTTAACAGAATTCTGTGAAGTGGTATCTTTTACTATGGCTATGTTGTCTGATGTTATCCTGTATGTACACTAATGCTCGCTCACCTGATGAAAGAGCATTATAGAATGTATGTAGTATGTATACTATATCATCCTTCTTCCCTCAGACTCGCCTCTTCTCCCAAGTGCTCTCACAGTAGCGCTGGTGTCCCTGCTTGCCTCCAGCTGTGTCTTCCCAGCCCTGTGCTGCATCCTGTGGTGACCTCTGAGTATAATTGGATGAGCTTGTCTTTCAGAGATGGGAACCTTTGGACGGGATTTTTTGTTTAAAACAATTATTTCACTGAACTATGGATAACACTTCTGTCTGCACAACATATTTTAGTACAGAGGTAGAAAAAAAAAAATGGTTAGAGACAGCAACACCACCAGGGATTACAGAAGAAAGATCAGTATGACCAGGCTTTGCTTTCTTTTAAAGAAATAGAGGCTGTGAGATTCAGTAGGAAGATCCATATCCCTTTTTCCCAGGCAATCTAAGAGGGTCTTGTTTTGTTTTTTGGCAGCAAGGATTGTGCCAAGTTCTGTTTGCTATTGGTTTCTGTAACCCTTCTCACCTGGCCAAAGACAGTAATCTTCCAGATATTCTAGACTTAGGGCTATAGAGTAAATGAGGTTTAGAAGGTATCTCCAGTGATCTCGTCCCTATTACAAAAAAGGATCAACTGCAACAGGTCGCTTAGGGCCACGTCCAGTTGGATTTTGAATATCTTTGAGGATGGAAACTTCACAGCCTCTCTGGGCTACCCATTCCCATGTTTTACCACTTGCCATTTTAGATTGCAGCCACTTCCTTTGTCAGTCATCTCATCACCATTGCCATGGCAGTACTTTTGTTACCCACAGTGTGACACTTCACTATGACCAAGGGACAGCATCCTGTCCTTGGCATTTTAAAATGGCTTTAAGTAACTGTTGCCCCAGTCCTATCTTTACTTGTGTGTTTTTAGTAACTGCGAGGTCAGTGTATGCTGGCTTTGATAGAAGACAGTGTGTTCGTTCAGTGAATTAAACCTGATTTGTGGGGGAAAACCAAACTAACGCACAAACCAACCCAAACAAACAAATGTGTGCACATGCAATTTTTTGTTGTTCATATGATTGATTTACTGCTTGTTTAGCTCTTAACTGATGTTTATAATGTGATTGACAGATTGATATTTATTTTTGAATAAATATGCCTATTTACCATATGATGTTGTTTTTTTGAATGTCAGAAATTAAATCTAGTGCTGTTTAACGGCTCTGTGGGAAAATAACTCCAATTTACTAACAAGATGTAGGCGCTTCCAGTTTTCTAAAGTCAACTCATTGGTCTGCTCTGCATCTTGTAGTGTAGCTCCTGGCATCTTTGTGAACTTTTTCTGAAGGTCTTCAAAACAGTCTTTATCGAATACATTTGAGGACAGACGCATCTACTAAAGAAATACCACCTTATCCGATATCAGGGACGGCAGCTATTTCATAGAATCATAGAATGGTTTAGGTTGGAAAGGACCTTGAAGATCATTGAGTTCCAAGCCCCCTGCCATAGGCAGGGACACCTCCCACTAGACCAGGTTGCCCAAGGCCATGTCCAGCCTGGCCTTGAACACCTCCAGGGATGGGGCCTCAACAACCTCTCTGGGCAACCTGTTCCAGTGCCTCACCACCCTCAAAGTGAAAAACTTTGACAGGAAGTAACTCAGTAGCCTTCATGTGAGGACAGGGAAGATCCTAAACTACACCCACCAGCTGAGAAAAGGGAGCTGTTGGGTGGGTAGAGTGGAAGTTATCCATGTTAGAATTTAGTCAGGGCAGTGTGCTTAACACCCTTGTTTTTATGAAGTGTTGTTTATTCAGTGTCTCTGTCTTTTACAGTGTTTGAGAAATAACACCTTTCAGTATACTTGTATGCAAGTTTCAGTATATTTTTCAGTATGTTTCTGTTTCTCACTATGCAGAGTGTTTATTAGCAAGATGATTCTAGGGTCGCTTATCTTCTTGGCTATCAATAATAGTGTTCCTGATGCTTAACTCATCAGTAAATTCAGGATGGTGGGAGCTTGGACGGTCATATTAAATTTTAATTTGGTTTCTGAATGTGCAGTATAAGTATTATGATGGTCACCTAACTTTAAAGCATTGTAGAATGTCTGGAAAAATATCAGATTTTTTCAGCATGATTTTTTTTTCTCTCCAGGTTCTGACTTATTATTAAGGGGTTTTTTGCAAGTGTACAGTTAATATCCTTTGGCTGCAAGCTCAATGTAACCTCTTTTGTCTCTTGTGTTTTTCGAGGGGGAGGAAGCTAAGGCATTGCAAAATGCACTTTCTAATGAGGCTATACGTTTGTGTTCCCTGTTTGTTTGCAGAGCTTCACATGCATCTGTAGGACAGGAGAAATAGTATGGTTGTATAAAGAGTATGTCTTGTGCCCATGCATTTTCTTAATCTGCCCCAGCATTCAGGTTTTTGAACTGTTACACCATTTATCTTCCCTACTGAACTTACAGTTTGAGTGTTTGATATAGAAAAGTGTGTGTATGTCATAAACTTGAGTCCTTGGTAATACGAGGTATTGGTTTGCTAGCATGATGCTCCCCTGTTTCTCCCTCTCATCATTCTGTCCTGCTATTTCTCTATGAATGCCTGGTTTTCATTTAGAGTAATGTACATTTTGTGTTAAACATCTCATTAAGCGTTTCCTGCCAAGCTAAAGACTCTTCTTCCAGACTGGAAGCCAAATGGCATATAAGATAAAGTGCTACTAACTTTCTCTACTTAATGTGGTACAGTAATTCCAAATGCTTTTTTTTCACTCCAAAAAAATTAAAAATGACATCTAGGTTGAATCCTTATTTAAAAAAACGTTACCAGTTAGATCTACTACTCTTGAAAAACAAATTGTACTTAATTCTATTCTGAAATAAAGTAGCTTAGTAGTGTTGTTTGGTTATTTGATTGTGGCTCAAATTTATTCTTTAATAAGGTGGAGTACTACGTAGCACATCAAGCAAGGAATCTTTCTTACTTTACTGACATGTTCAGGATGGCTTTCTGCAACACTGGCACATCACATTTTAAACTAAAAGTTTGTATTAATGATTAAACAAATGCTGACTTTACATCAGGCAAAAATCCTGTGTGGTCATACAACCGATAGAACTTTCTTGTGTTGCATGAAAAATGAAATGGTCTTCATGAGGCTAGATGATTGCGAAGACTAAGATTACACTTGTTAGTGTTTGCTATTTCCTTTGTGCATACCTGATTTCTTCTCTTTATCTTCGTGTAATCAGCAGCTATATCCATTTCCAGGATCTAATTGAACGTAATGAAGAAAGAGGTTGGGCTGTTAAGCTTCCACATTCTCTGCTCTTTGTGCTGCTCATGGTGCTAAAAAGAGACGAGTTAACATAAACCTGAGTAGGCTGTTTAACCTTCTTTCTCTTCTGGAAATGTAGATGCAATAACATTTGCAGCTGAAAAGGCTCATTCGCAGTTTCTAATGTTTAAGGATGCAAATGAAGCATTTTGTCTTTTCTGTCGCCTGGAGGTGTTAAGCAAGGAAACAGAAAGAGGTTTCTAGGATTAGTTCCACAGATTTCTTTTATCATGTAAAAATCAAGGGTGGTTTCAATGCCATGAAGTGAAGAAAAGCAATATGGAAACCATCCAGGGAAAATTCTTAAGTTTCATTTGTTTCTCTCTAAATTTTCTGAGTATTCATTACTACTGAAATAGTCGAATACTCAAACTTTTTGCAACACAGCCGGGCTAAGCTCCTGTGCATTGGGTGGGGAGTGCGTGTGTGGGGGATGTTTTGTAGGTGATGAAGCGATTCATCATTGACAGTGGCATGTCGTACAAGCTACTGTATGTTCAAGTTTTATAGTTTGTATTTGAGAAAATCTTCTAAAAACTTGGACAACTCAATATTGCATTTGGATTCTGGACAAAGACATAATATGTAGACCATCTAAAGCTTTAAACTGTTTTAAAGTGAAATTATCAAGTAAACCTTCAGCTTGATAATCAGATCCAAAGTGAAAACTCTTTAAGTGTAGAGCCCCAGAGGTGGTATTTGTTCTTCTCGCAGTGTCTTGTGGTGTTGAGTCCTTGGAAAAAGCTGCGCCTGTGCTTCTTTTCACTTGCAAAGGTATGACATGGAGGCTGAATACCATTTTTTTTCACTTGCAAGTATAATATATACTTTGAAATATTTGGTTAGTCAGACTATTTTAAAATGCAGAATTAAATCAATGCAAGCACATTTGCCCTTTGTACGTATACTTTATGATAGTATGAATTCACAACTTGTGTCTTGTTAAGGAAGACATCTACAGATTAGCCTGATTCTTAGTTTTGACTTTGTAAACTTATCACTTCTGTGGAATTAAAGAGGAGATGTTGTTAAAGTTTGTTTAAAAGCTATTTTCTATGCAACACTTGTGCTTAAGGTATTGCTGACCATCTATATTTATTCTGGCTGCTCCCTGGTATTTATGCAGGAGGTCGTGCACCCTTTCTGACAGGTGCATGCTTTTGGGACAGTGGAGTTAAGTAGCCTTAGATTGTGTTTATACTGGTTCAGCAACTGTGCCTTTTGTTTAAGGTGAGCTTTAGAGCAGTCTAGCAGATGGATTGCTCTCTTCCCACCCCCAATAATGTAATATACATATACTACATTTTGAAAAACATAAATATGCCTATCTCTCTATATATGATATATAGATATATACTGTTCCTACATTCTATTCCTAGCCTGCTTTAGAGAAGGCATATTTGGGGCCTGGATAAGGCCTGTTTTCATTTGGTCCTTCGAAATTTATCTGGTCATACTGGTGGAACTTAAATAAATATAGTACAAGATTTTCTAGTAACTTATTAATGTATTTTCATGGCTCTGCGTAGTTTATACTTGGGAGACCAGTGTGAAGAGATTCACACCAGGATTAAATAAATCGGGTAATATTTCTTAGAATAGTGGCTTGAAGGGAGTTTAACACATCTCCCTCCCCATGCCAAAGGTTAAACATGGAAACTGGCATCTGTGTCGGTTTGTTTCCAAGTAAATTAGTGTATTCAAGTTTTCAGGTTTTTGGTATCACTGCCCAGCAATCATGTTTTTTCTTACTTAAGGTAATGGTTGTGAAAATGCTTTAGTGTTCCTTGAATTCAGTTTTAAGAAGCAAGACAAACTTCTTGCAGCTGTGTTCAGTTTCAGGTAAGGTTTTTTCATTCTGCTAGCTTTTCCTTTTCTAAAGAAACACTTCCAATGGATCACTGTCTCTTAACAGTATGTACTCCTATTTGAGACAGGGAGTACAGTTATTTAAAATAGCCCAGTATAGTGTCACAGGTGGTGACATAGCTTATATGGTGGGTCCAGCCTCTAAAATGCCGTGTTTTGGAGCCAAGTAACAGTAAGTTTTTATTTCGAGGCAGAACTTCGAACAAGCCATGAGTTCTGGCAGTCTGGGCAGCACAGTTCTTCACTACCGCCTCCTTCCTCTGTTAAGTTGCATCGGGCTCCGTCACTTTCCCAATTTCCAATTCAGGTTTTACTTTTGAGACTGGTTGCAATCCATCTACCTCACCTCCACCACATAGAGCGTTTTACCAGTTCAGTATTTCGTAGATTGAGTGGGTCCTTCTTACAATATATTCTTCTAGTATATTTCCTAGGGGGATTCATTCCCAGTGTTGAATAGACAGTTCCTGTATTGCAAGGTAATCTGTTACATCCTTTCAACATCTTTCAATAGATGTCAGTCTGCCTGTTGTTTTGTTTGTTTGTTTTCTCTGGTAGGACTCCTGAATCTTGTCTGTGTCTGGATATTTCATCTGGTCACTTCAACTGGATTTTTCTGTTCTGCTTGGTTATTTTCTAGGTTGTTTAAACCTCTGGACCTTCCTTTTGCTGCCAGCTCTGTTTCTCAGCCCTGCATTTAGGCTGTGTGACTTAGAGGCTTTTTAGTCCAGCTACCTATTATAGTCATCCTTGAGCTGAGCTGCTTATCTGCTTTGCTTTGTACATGGCTTCGGCAGCTGTGTGTACAAGTCTGTTTCCTTCTGGTGAGCTATGAGTCCCTGCTGTAAACGGGAGACCGTACTTGTGGAAGATTCCAGATTTTTTTGGAGCTCTGATACTGTTTGTGATTACCAGACTACTTCTGCACCTTCCCTTCCCCATTGGATCTGCTTCCTTGACAGGCTGTGTGTCAAGAGAAAATTCCCAGTCGTTCCCCAGTACAACAGCGAAAGAATTCATCAGCTGCATGCAAGTATTTCATGGAAACCTTTTCCAGGTTTTCCTGGTTAAGAAAAATTTTGAGAGTTGGAAAAAAAAGCCCTTTGAAAACCAGATCTATGATAGCAGTTTCTACTGGAGTACTTATCTCTGGACCTTCCTTCATAATCTCATTCACCAATAAGTTCTTGAGTAAGTGTGGTAAGTTGTTACCCACCCTTGCTGATCTTGTTGTTATCTCTGTAACAGAATCTCACTTCTGCTTCTCTACTGCCCTGAAGTTGTTCCACTACTTGACAGCATATGTCAAAGAACAGGTTCAAGCAGCGGCTTTGATGCTTCAAACTTCAGTCATACTCTGATTCAAACAGTGCTCCTCCAAGAAGCAACAACATGCTTTATTTTAAAACAAACCTTAAACCAGAAATGCAGTCTTGAAGTCAAAAGCAGGCTGATATGGCAGCATGCAGTCCTGTCCCCTGTCCATCCCTCCCCGTCCCCACCCCCCAGCACACCTGAGAGTTTGAGGATGTGCCTTCTCCCAAAAGAAGGTTCTTGTTCCCAGTTGCCTTATGTGGACTTTCCTCCAATGCTCATTAAGCTTCTCTGTTTAGCTAATTAATTTTAACTCACAAAGGAATGGCGAATGCTTCTCACAAAAAACCTAGGCCATCGTCTGCCATGTTGGTCAGCTAGGTCAAATAAAGAATGCTAGGGCCTGCCCTAGAGAAGGGGGATAGATGGGACTGTGGGAAAGAAAGGAGAGAGAATGGGGGAAAAACAACTAGGTTGGCTCAGTTACTTCTCTGGCCGCCCCTGACAGACTGCGGGCTCTGAGCCTACCCAGCCAGCGGTGCTGGAGTTAAGCCCTTTTCTCCTAAGTGAATTACCTTTTTCTGGTAAGTAGCACCCTGAGTTTGGGTAATCTTGAAAACATCATTTTCTGAGTTTGAGAACATATGATTCAATGGCTGTGTGCAACAGATCATTTAGGTTTTCCTGTAAATTTCATGAGCTTGTTTAAAACCAGCCCTGTGTTTACATAGGAAAGTTTATTTTCCGGAAGGTAGAACAGCTACAATTGCTCCTGTGATCTCTCCATCCTCTCAGCCATTTCTTCCTCAGAGATGGGGAACATTTTCCAACAACTAACCATTTCAGGTACCAGGGAACGAACAAGAACAAAGCCTTCATTATGGCTGTTGCTTCTGTGTGGTAAGATAATTATAGGGGCTCTTGCACCTGGAAGCAACTGGGCACTTGGAATGTGTTTTGTCTCCTCAGCATGGTGTGAGTGGAAGAACTCCCTTGCCAAATGATCCTGAAAAATAAAACACAAGATTCTTGATAGCTGTGTTTTTGTACACGGCATACCTCCTTGTTGGCTAGAGCTGATCATGTTAAGCTGGTGTTATGTGCAGATTCAAATATCCCAGCTCGTATGAGGATGCCAAAAATTGTGTTTTGTTGTCCATAACTAACATGGTAAAAGACAGAGGAAAAGTTCTATCGCTTGTTTTGTCTGAAGCTGGGTTGGAACTGTTCAGTCGTTTCCTGCAGCACTGAGAGGCCTGGCAGTGAGTTGGCTGGTTTGCCACATATTTATAAGCCCACAGAAGAGTATATGTTGCCAAGGGAGCTAGTGTGTATAAAAGTTTATTATGCATTTTTGCCTCCTTCACACTTTCTATCTTTAGTTCTGCTTATGCTATCACTGAAGCTGAATCCACTACTGACTGTATAACACAGTAATTGTGAATCTCTGCATGCAGAGGAATCTCCTCTTCTAGGATCAGTCTCTTCAGTTACCTGAGGTCCACAAGAGTTTACCATACTCCCAACATTTAGAAAGGACCTGTCCATCTGACAATTTGCACTAGCATAGGTCTGTTTGGCCCACTCTGTGCAGTCAGATATGGTTGACAGACTGCGAAGGTCACATACTGCTCAACCACAGACTTCCCAAATGGATTTTTCAGATCTTAACTATACTTGTCCTACTTTGACATAGTTTAGTTCTTGCTATATATGGGGTCCTGCCTTCCCTGAGGGTAGAATAAGGCTTTTTGTCTTGCTTAAAAAAAACAACCAAAAAATGCTTGCGATTCTTATGGCATTACAATTAAACTGACCATTGCTGCTCTCAAAAATAGAAGTGTGTTGGGGAAAACTGTTCAATATCTACTTCTTAGGCAAAGAAAGAACTAACTTTCTTGGGATGGAATGCATTCTGAAATTGTTCTTCTATAAAATATTCCCTACTGTTTGTCTGTACCTTTCACTATGCAAAGCAGAGCGGTGTTACTCAGGTATCTCAGGTATGTTTCTAAAGAAAATGCTGGTGCATGTTTATGGTGAAACTTGATATGTTCCATGCAGCCAGATAATTAGTGTTCAAGGTTAGAGTATGCTACTGAACCTGTGGAGGAGTAACAGAACTTTTGGAAGAACTTGTTTGTGTAGTGTGTAAGCTTGTGTGTGTACAGCAGATGTTCTAGTGCTTGCTGCTACACTGGCAAATCCGTGTGTGGACAGACTGTCATCAGGCATTGGAAGTTTTTCCTGCACAGTTTCACCACTTTGGTGTGTTTCATAAACTAAGGATGCTAATAGATGAGTCCTGATAAATCTTCTTGTAAGCTGAAGATGTTACTATCATGTTTTTTCTTATGGTCTATTCTTGGCATTTTCAGTATTGGGAACTAGAGTTTTCAACAGGTTACATGTGAGTTTTGGCAATGAAGAAGCTGGGACACTTTTCTGGTGAGGAGCTGAGAAGCTTTGGCAGAGGTCTCGAGTGAGCATCTTCAGGTGATGGGGGCTTAAATTATTGTAGCAAGACTTCCAAAAGTTTGTCTAGCAGTGCCTTAAGATGACAAAGTCTTTTGTGAGCTTAGTTGAAGTTAGTTGCAGGTCATGTCAGAAAATGTACACCTTTTCTATGGAGGAGATGGTTTGACATATTGGCTGGAAACCAGTGGATCCCCCTTAGTTTGTTAACTTTTTTTTTTTAATGTATGGATGTTGCAGCACGCTGAGTTGTGTGGTTTCAGTTGTCTTGTGATATCACATTGAGTTAAACTATTTTGTTTCAGATTTTGGTGCTGGGAAGTAACTGGATGTGATGACTGCCCCAGTTGACTAACTGTATAGGGGAATAGCTGGTGGTACTAAGCTGCTGCCTGTTCACAATTCAAGAGCAGTTCTGTGTGAGGTACAGATGTTCAGAGCAGTTAAAGCCAAGAGGTGCATGTGTAGACAAATGCAGTTTGTAAGTTCTGGTCATTAAAGGTATACATTTAAAAAAAGACAAAGATGTAGATTGCACCAGGTGATACTTGCTTTAGAGTAACGTGAATCTGCTGCACATCATCTGGTATTTAGTTTTTAAAAAGTAGTCTTGTTTGTATCCATGTGGAATATTACAGCTCTACAAGATTCGTGTAACAAGATTAATTTCTTGAAATGGCCTGGAGTGTTCCTTCTTAGGAGGTTCATGAATCTCTCCTGAACGGTGCTGTCCTCTTATCCAGATAACTGCTTGGATGGGAGCAGGGAATGAACTGGGCACTTCGAAGGTCCATGCCACAAGTCAGTGAGGGTAGACAGTAAATGAAGCAAGATGTCCCCTATGTGCCTTTCGCTGGACAGGTGCAAGCTGGAAGTCTTGAATGGTCTGTCAGGGCAGCAAAAGTTTGGACCTGCTATCTTGATGACGTCTGGAGATCCCTTGTTTTTGATGGCAGTCTTTGAGAAAAGAGTGGGAAGAGGAATCAATACCTGGTGAAGTTTGAAGTGGCATTGACCAGGATGCAAATACCAATGTTATGGCAGAAACTGTATGTTTCTATTCCACAAAGCTTTTTGAGATCAGAATACAGTTTAACAGAAGGGAACTCCGCCCTACCTCCAGGTGTATGCAGGCATGTATTTAAAACTCCCTTGTTAAGAGGGAATAAAGTATCACTTTTCAGGTTGTAATCTGCTGTTTCTGAAACAGTCAGCTCCAGACTTTTGTGTCATGATGATTTCAAACATCAACTCCTTGCTTCTTGTTTCCCTTCTCCTTTAAAAAGCGAATTCCTTTAGTGTTCAGATCCTTTGGCACTATAATATTAATAGAAGTGCACCCTTGTGTTGGTCTTCCTATCACCCCCCCCCATTGCAGTCTTCCCAACTTTGTGTTTGTAAGACAACTATTCATCAAATCAATATTACTGAGTTGCTGAGATCAATATTACTGAGTTGCTGAGCTAATAAGCCTACTGTAGTAGAGAAGAGGTGGGCTGAGATAAAAACCCAGATGGTTCATTGTGAGTTGAAGCTAACAAGCCTTTGATGTAGCTGAACTGATGCTCTGCATTTGGTTTGGGTGTATTCGCACTGAGCTTCCTAGTGTGTCTGTAATATTTATCTGGTCTTTTCTCTGTTATCTGTAGCACCCTGTTAGCTAGGATGATAGGAAGTTGTCTACACAGAGCTTCTGCTATTACACTCTTCCTGCTAGGAAGCTGCTGACAGTGAAAACAGTGACTCCCAAGCATGCTGGGAGCTCTCACCTCTTATAAGATCATGAATAGGAGGACATTGTTCCCCAACTTAAAAAGCATATTTTTCTTGTGTCTCTTCTGTGGTCATGTACTACCATCATATAAATATACAGAGCTTCATCAAATTACTTTTTATTATTAGTGACTGTAACTATCTAGCAACCCTAACATATGCAGCACAAGTGTATGTCAGAAACATACAAAACATTAAGATAAATTCTGATACAAGAAATTGAATGTTTGCTGTTGTGTTAGTGTTGGTATTAACCAAACTACCCATTGGCTGGAAACAAGTTGTTTTTGAGCATTTTACAGGTGTCTTAGAATTGGGGAGGGAGGGGGATCTATGCAACAGCTGGAAGAAATTGTGCAAGACTAGTATGCTAGTCTTTTAACGTTGTGTTTTGTTTTTTTTTTTTTTTTTTTCCTGGAGTACAAAGACGTTAAGTTGCCTGAAACGTGTGTACTCACTGATGCATCAGTAACTTTCAGTGAAGCAGTTCTGATAGAATTGCCTTTAGCTCTGGATAGTCCTCACCCTGGAGAGGTTTGAAAAAATGCCTGTGTACATGATCACTGAAGTTTATTGCTGGCATAAAGAAAAGGGGGGGGGTGAGGGGCTGCAGTTCAGTGTTCTACATACATATTAAAGTATTAAAGTTGAAGTATTAAAGTATTTTATATTAACCTATTTCCACTTTAGTATTGGAAAAGAGTTGCCTGAAAGGATTGTGAAAACATTATTTCCCTATTACATTATTTTCAAGATCTTTAAATACATTGAGTAAGAGACTGCACTTTCATTTTGGTGTTTTGTCAAGGTTTGGTTTTAGGAATACTGTATTACAGTTTAGCAAGCATATCTTTGTAAATCACTTGTGGCTTTTTCAATGGTGAGTTAACTAGCCTTTGTTTTCTCAAGGGATATTTCTAATTTTTAAGCTGGAGTACTTCCACTTTCAGCTATTTTTCTTTGGCCTGGCTTTGATTTATACAAATGCTAATTATAGGGGCTTTGAATCTGTGTGTATACATAGTTTCACAAGGTCATACACATTTTTAATGAACTGGCTGAAATGCTGCTTATATATTGCTAGGCTGTTATATAAACAGATCACTATCTTCTGAATGTTGTTGCATTAATCAGTTCAAAAAGAGAAAAAAAATAATAGCAATACCTGTGTAAAGCTGATTTTTAGTTTCATCTCCAAAAGTTGTATCTTCATTGTCTTTGCAGGCATCAGAAGGTGTCACCTTCATTGGACCTGACACACATGCTATTCAAGCTATGGGAGACAAGATTGAAAGCAAATTGTTAGCCAAAAATGCAAAAGTCAACACGATCCCCGGCTTTGATGGAGTAGTCAAGGTGAGAAATCATTTAATTACTGTCTGCCCAGCGTAGGGATACTTGGTAATTATAATTTCAACCTCTTTTTCAATAAGATGTAATTAAAAATAGGGTACGGATTTTTATTAGCAAGAGAGCTTTGGAGAAGAATAAAGTCCTTCATAATAAATGAGGTAGTAAGGACTGCTTCTATGGAGTCTCTAAAAAAATATTTTGCTTTAAATTTAACACGAAGGCAGGTAAATGTATTAAATATCGGGTGTGGATTGAACTGTCTGCATGTCTTTACATTTCTGAGGTCTTTACTTCTTGTTGGCCAAGATCTTGACAGCCCTAAGTTAGTGGTGAAGTTTGTTACACTGTATGAAGTTTGCATTTTATGATCTGATGCTTATGGTAGATTTCCATGTGTTGCAAAACTCGGGGTGAGGGTGGAGGGAGGTTGGTAGCTCTTTGGCCAACAGTTTTCTAAAAAATTTGGTTGTTTCTTTACATTTTGTAAGGTGAAAAAAAGTATGTATTGGTTTTGGTTTATTTTCTACTACAGTGATTAATTATTGGGCTCTTATAAGCTTTTCTGTGTGTCTTTCTATATTGTCTGTGTTAATGTAGGTAAGTAAGCTTTTTTCCTTTAAAATCTTCATTGTATATGCCTAAAACTTTGGTGTATTATAAAATATGTATCTCCTGGGTTGAAATTTTTTTGGCTTGACGTGTCAAGTTGGACTTTTTTCAAATAAAACTTGAGTAAAACTTTGAGTTGCAGGAAAAATGAAAAGTTTCTTTCAATGACACTTTAATGTAGTTGAAGGGAAAGCTTTTCAGGTTTTATTTATGACAATTGATATTGACCTCTGATCATTGTAAATCTTATTTACATGATGAAAAAGGAAATGTCAAGATAATTGGGAACAACTGAATATATTGATGGAATGCAGACTGTATTTTAAGGAGCAACATATTCCAGGGCGATAGTGTTCAGGATTGTGTCAGCTGAGTTGGATTTTAAACTCCGTTAGGAGGAAAAAACCCAAACCCTACTAAATGAGAAAGGTCAATAGAGTGCAAAGGGGCTAAAAAATTCACAAAATTATCTGTTCTGATGAGGATGCTTGGAGAACTTAGCTAGTGAGAACAATAAAATCATGAAATAGCTGAGGTCAAAATGCGCAAGAGAATTCTTCAGTACTTGTGATGGAAGTGCCTGGTGCGTGTAGTGCCTGGCAGTGGGATATGCTGCAACAGGTAAAAGTGCAAAGACTTGTTTCTCTTCTGGAGGGCTCCATATGATTGTTAGGGTGGCATTTGTGGCAATGTTGAAGTCTGGCAGTGATAAGTTGAACACAGTGTTCCTTCAGGTTTTTGTTGTATGTTTTAGCAGTCCTTGTGTAAGTGGTCCTGTAGCACTCAAGACTTAACAGCAGCCAAGCTATTGTGCATAAGGTCCTCTGTTCTGTCTGATATCCTCTATATTCTTCTAGAAATCCTGAAAGTAACTTTTAGGAAGACATCTAATTAGGAGTTAACTTTGAATTCATCATCTAAACCCCACAAAACTTTCTAATGTAGAATCAAATACTCAAAATGCTGGTTTTATTGCTGTATCAAGTTAAAACTTATGTAAGGGTCTGTTGTTCTGCTAATACAAAGAAACAAAGCTGGCAAAAAAAGATAGTGGTTAATAAACAGCCATATAATCAGTGAAACTGAGCTGCTTACCTGTATGCACTTGTTCCTGAGACCTTTAATTGCACTGCTTTTTGGCAATTATCTGAAGTTGCTGACACAGAATGAAAGAATGTAAGTGATCTGGTTGGCAATTGGCTATATGCAACGCTAGTCTCAACACCAAATGAACTGGAATGGAGGACTGGGTTGGCAGCTCCAGTCCTCAGCTATTGAAAGGAACTGTGCAGTAGCTGCTTAATCCTGGAGTGGCCATATCATATCAATTTCGCATACCTCAGCCTTGCACTAGTTCTGATTATCTGTTGATAGAAGAAGAACATAAGATTACCCCCCCCCCCCCCCCACCACCACCTGCAGTCTTCCCAGCAAATCAGAAAAGGGAGAGTCCACAGACATTGCCAGTGTTGTAGTTTCTATCAGAAAGGGGAGATGAAAATTTTAGGTTAACCAGTGCTTTGGTTACCAGTTCTAGGAAATAAAACTTCTGATAATTGATATTCTTATCCTTGCTATGGATCTAAATATATGCCTGTGTTTGTCCTTTGATCTCTTCCCTGTGATAACATGTCTTTTGCTCAGATGAATAGCCGAGTAATTAGGTCATACAGGATGCCTGATCCTTGGTTAGTGCTTGATGTGCTATTTTGCCAATTCAGACTAAGATAGGAGGGGCAAAGCTGTGTGATACCAGGTACAATCAGAAGAGCAACGTACAAGGAACTGGAGAATGTATAGGTTTTCTGCCGTTCTGTGGGAGATTTGTTTTGGTCACAGAGTTATGAAGCTTTCAAAATCTTTGAGGGCTCTTTGTCTTGAGAAATAAAAGTTTGAAAGGTCCTAGGAAGGAGTTAAGTGTCTGCTTGATACTTGAGTTGATTAGAGATGGCTTCATCTTTATAGTGAGGTCTAATAAAGCTGAAAGAAAACTGTATTCATCCCTGTGACAATGCCAGAAGTTAAGAAAGATCAGTCACATGTATTCTTTGTGGATTTGTGGATGTTAAAGTGAACACAGAGTAATAATTCCTAGTGCTTTGTTATTCAACTCAGGACTGCACTGAAAATATGTTACTTGAAGAGTTGTCTTTATCCAGCACTTGTTAAAAAGTGCTGCAGAGACATGCAGAGACACAGGTCCTTCATGAATAAAGGTGATGTGTGTCGTGTATCCGTGTCTGTCCCGTGTCCCGTCCCCCCGTCCGTCCCCCCCCCGTTATGTTGTTTAGCATTTACGTATAGTAGACACTGGAGTTGCTAAGCTTTTGTAATAAAATCTTGGAGAAGTTACATGCAGACACATTCCCAGTGAGCAGAAATTAAATAAGAAAATTAAGAGAAGAAAGCCCTTCAACAGTATACTTACGGATCTGGAAGGACTGAAGAGGAGGATGGTTGGCATAAGGGACACAACTAACTATACTCAGATGGGCAAACACTGTAGCAAATATGAAGCTGAGAATGGAAAGACATGGAGTGAGAGTGGAGAGAGTAGTTTGACAAAGGGTAATTTTCTTCTCATCCCTGGTTCAGTTTCTCAGTTGACTGGGACAAGGGTTATCCAGCCTACACATGAAAGGAACCTGTCTGGTGCTGTCAGCTCGAAAGCCAACAAAAGCATGCAATGGTAGTTAATTTCAAAATCTACAATTAGTTTCCTGAAACGTTATAGGGAGAGATAGTGGTAAATAGTCTTAATCAAAAGAATTACTGTTAATCCACATGAGCAGTGGCTATGCTAAAGTTAGAGCTGAGAAGACATGTTGTCTGTAAATGTGTGTCCTGGTTTGAGGTAAAACAGAACCAATTTTGTTCAGTAACTTCGCTTCTTAGCTGGGCCTCTTCTAACTCCTGAAATTAACTGCATATTGTGCAGACAGTGTTCACTCTCTCAGAGTGGTAAGACCAACTGTCTATAGCTGATGCCCAGGCATGGGATGCAGAGAGGCTCCTGCTTATACTTATTGCTGTAACCCCCAAGGCCAACCAACTTTGTTATTTGCCCCGTTGGAGGGTCGGAAGCAGAAAAGCATAGTGGGGTCCCACCTGCAGGGAGGAGCGGACAGGACAGGTGACCCAAAACTGACCAACAGGGTATTCCATCCCATCTGCCTCATGCTCAGTATAAAAGCTGAGGGATCAAAGGGTCAGCTCTCTTCCTTCAACGGCCGACGTCTGAGGAGGACTCTGTTTGTCTGCCTGTGATCCCGATCCTGAATCCAGATCTGGAATCCAGTTCCCGTCCGTCACTGAGACCAGCCTGGGACTGCCCCAGTGCCAGCCGGTGACATGATTGTCATCTCGGGAGCTTGATACGGTTTTGTATATATTTTTCATTATTTCTTTTATTATTAATATTTCATTAAAGTAGTTTAGTTCCTTCTAAACTCATAAGTCTCTTTTTCCTCCTCTGCCTCTCTCTTTGAAGAGAGGTAGAGGGGAGCATCTGTCAGTCCCATCTGGGGTCCCTCAGGTCCCCAGTAGCGGATTTTGGCCTAAACCATGACAATGAGTAAAGAGGAATAAGTGACAAGAAGAAAATGAGGACTGAGTAATGAGCTTGGGGAGATGTCATGGTGAAAAACTGGTAAAAGAGTGGCAAGGGAAGAAGGACTTTTATATTGTTTCACCACATACAGCCAGTTTGATTTTATGGCTAGTGGAACACAGCTGGATGTAGACCCAGAAGATTAATGTCGCTGGGTGTCTACTTAGTTTCGTTGATGTCAGTAGTCACATTGAAGGTTTTCAGCAAGGCTATGAATTTACTGTATGTAAGTTTCAGGTGTCTGTTTTGGCTGTGTTCTTGCATTGGGGTATTGACGTGGGTATTAAATGATCACTGTATCGATGGAGAGGTTGTTGGAGACTAGACATGAACTGGAGGTTCTCTAAGCCTAACACCCTCAGCCATGAAAACTATCATGTAGTTCTTCATAATGAATACAATGTTTTACAGCTCTAGGAGTCTCTTGAACAGCTTTATCCTGGCATTCCTCTACATCAGAATAGTTTTGCTTTTTTGTCTCCACCTGCTGGTACCTGGCTGAGAGGCATGTACATGAAATTAGGTGGTTAGAAATTCTTATGCTGTTAGTATTTTATGTCTTTTTAACTTAATGAAATCAGCCATTTGTAAAAACACTATGACATCATTTTATAACTCATGATTTTTATAAACTTGTACTGTTACTTGAACATTTTTATTTGTACAATAAAAGGTGGTGCTAAAATTATATATTTCTTTACAATCTCCAGTTTATTTTGGGAAAATGGTAGAGTAGCTAATGTGTTTCTGGAGGAAACGGCAGTAAATCATTGAGGACTTTTGCTTTTAAAAAAGAATTTAAAATGCTTTTAGTACCAGTGTGATTTTTGTACATTTTGCACATTTGGACTTGTGTATTATGCAGTGTTATAGCATTCAGTTTTTTTGCCGCTCCCCCCCGCACATGTTCTGTATCTATCATAAGTTCTTTGCACTAAAAATCTAAAATAACTGTCCTAACTTTTTACGTGTACTTAAACTGCTGCTGTATTTATGTAATACGCAAGTGAAATGCGTTATGCTAAAACATAGTTTCTCAGGGAAAAAGATCAAAAGACAGACCAGAGATTTCAATATGTCAGTTTTTTATTGATTTTTTTGTTTATTAGTTTTTCTCTTTAAAGCACAGCATATTTTGTTTTTTTTTTATTTTTTTTTAGAAATGCTCTTTGAAGGCTAAAGAATTTGAATATGCATTGACTTTTTTTGTATCTTAGTTTGGGTTCTAATATTAGAACTGTAAGAGAAACAGATGTTGAAATAGTGTAAATTAATAACTGTGCTGGGCAGATGACTTCAGTCTATTCAAGGCAGAACTGAGACAATTAGTGCTGCTGATGTGATGCCGCTTATTACTTAAGTTGTTGTATGCATGTATAAAAATACAGCGGCAGAGAAAAGTTCCCCAATAATGATTTGCGGCGTGTCTTCCTGTGGACTGCAATGACTCAGTTAGCCACTTGTTTGCAGGTAACTAAGTGAAAAAAAATTACCCTGTTTGCTTCCCCCCCTTCTTAATTCTATTTTGCAAATATATGAGTAAATTTGCAAGAGAAAAGAAATGTAAAAGTTTCCTTCTGACTATAATCGTGGCTCTTCATCAGTCATCACTCTTCCTGCATTTTGTTCAAGAGGCTCTAATTGTCTGCATTTGGCAGGTTTAACACTTCCTGACAGAGAGGCTATTAAGGGGAAGTATTCTCGCATAACTGTCACAGGCAGGAACAAAGAACCTTCAAACTCAATGTGTGGAAACCACTAACATTCTTAAATGACCCTTTTCATGCATTTTATCCCTTTAAGCTAAAATTTGGAGGGTGCAGGGTCATGGAAAGCAGCAAGGTGTAATAAAACAGTAAACTCTGACTTTTTTTGGGGGGGGGGGAGGAGGGGGGAAGGTTTTTTGCTAGATTTATCTCTCGACTTAAAAACAATTGTTATTTGGAAAAATCTCATTAACAGATGTGACTGGAGTAAAAAGACTTAAAACTGATGTTGCTTTCAGGACTGCTTTGAACTTAACAAGCACCGATTTGTGGAGCAGACTAGCTAATGAAAGGAAATTAAATTTTCTGACAACTTCCCCTGCCAGCCCCCTTATTCTTCATGGGGCTGTTACTAGGTACTGAAGACTTTTAAAGAGGATTTTGTTTTATTATCGGACATAAATGAACCAGGTATGAACATTTCTTATGTATTTTTTTTTAAAGTTCTGACCTGGGTGCTTTTAAAACGGATTGCCTTGAAAGCTTTAAAAATATCGGGTTTCATTTTAATGTTCATAAGTCAGCCCCCATAGTTTCAGACACACTTAGCAGCTGGTGGTTTCCAGACATTACTGCCTTCCATACAAATGTTTTAATGCATGTCATGGAATAGTATAAATATTAGCAAATTTGGATGGAATTTTCAAACTTAACCTGTGCCACTGTAATTTAACCCTTTTTCTTTCAAGTATTGTGTAATGGTAATATATTATTATCATCAGAAGAAACCAGAATTAACTACTGCAGGAGAAGAGGTTTGGTTATTAAAAAGTAAGCAATTCAAGTATTTTGTGTTTTATTCTGTGTTTCCTAGTACTTTTTCTTTTTCCCATACCAGGCTATAGTGGTATGAGTCAGCTGAAGCAATAGGTGGCATCAACAAAGGAATTGTGCTAATTTGTAATTACACTAGTAATGTGCAGACTCTTAAATGGAAACAATTATGCAAATCTTCTCATTTCAGATACATTTTAAAATGATACATTTCAGGTTTATTTTGTCTTTAGAATGGAAAGCTTACCAAAGTGAAATTCTTGTGTTCTTCAATAGAAAAAAAAGAAATTGTCTTTAAAGAAGTTCTACAAGTTTTCCGAACCTGAATCACTCCCAAACAATAGAGAATCAACTCCCCCTACTGACAACAACCAGGAAAACACAAGAAAAACCTGTGAGGACAGAAACAAGCTGGCAGGGGACAAACTTTAACGATCTGATTTATGGTCCATTATTGATTGTAAACTTCTAAATTCTAGCATTAAATTCCTACAACTGCAGAAAATCATTTTGCGATCCTGGTCGTGTTTCCTGTCAGCTGATTCCTCGTTGCTTTGAGTTTCTCAGTGTACTAATGATGAGGTAGAATTTACATTCCACTTATGGTATTAATTTTACATTCCTCTGGCTGAAAAGGGTCAGAAGGTTGTAAAATCAAACATTAAATGAATCAGAGGAGACAGTAGTGCAATATATGACTGCCCTCAGGACATAGTGCAATGGCTGATGGGATTAACGTTGGGTCTCATTTCCTGCTTTTACAGGATGCAGATGAAGCTGTCAGAATTGCAAGGGAAATTGGTAAGTTCTTAAATTAGCTATGGTGGGATTTGTGTGCCTCTCAGCAGACATGGTTGACTAAATTGAATGTGTAATAAGTAATCCCTATAGAACAAATAATGTTTTAATAGTTTTTAAGTTCCCTGTTGCCTATAGGGCTGGAAGAATCTAGGCATTAATGTCCTGTCTCTTAAATCATCACATTTTAGCTTTGCGAACTGGACTTCACAGAACCAGGGCAGCCATGATTTGTGGAATGCATGTAATATGCAGTAATGAGTAGCTCACTAAAGGAGTTATTTCAAAGTATATCTGCAATTGGACATGATAATCAGAAGTTAGGCATGGCACATTTCTCTCTATATGGAGGCTGACACCAGTGATGTTACGATCTTCATTCTTCATCACTGTGTGGACTGCAATTAGCTTGAATGTCATCCAGACCACCAGCCTTTCTTCTGTGCTTTCTGGAATAAAGTCACTATTCAGCTTCTGAATATCTTACAGAATGGTGAAAAGAGCAACCAGCAAACTGTCTGGGACTCATTTTGATGAAGGTTAAGTGTAATATGTGTTTAATGAGTTTTGGCTTTTATTTACTAAAGCTTAACATTAGGGAAAATATTTAACCATATGCTTGAAATTACACATGTTCTTAAATGCTTTCTAGAAGAAGAATCTAATGCAATAAGATATTTTTTCTGGTGTGTTTTTTTTTTTTTTTTTTTACATTTTCATTTTGCGACAGTAGCCATGAGAAGCTATTTAGGTTAATCACAAGCACATAATTCAAAGGATGCTTCTGCGTTTGAAGCTTCTCTTACTGCTTTAGCTACAAATACATCCCACCTGTGTCAAAAGCTATGACTGTGCCTTATGTGCCAAACAGAAATTGGGACTTGCACTGCTACAGATGACTTTTGTTGATCAGTGTAACACCTTTCCACTTTGAGTTTAAGTTGGGGTTCTTACGCTGCACTGATTAACGGCCCTGAAACCCCTCAGTGTAGGCTTGGCTGGCTTTTAGGCTGGCACAATTGAAGTCAGTGTTTCTGTTGGTCAGCCTTTATGTCCCTTTTGGGAAATCAAGTGATTACTGATCACTGTCATGGGAACAGAAACAAAAGGAAGTGTTTATCAACCAAATTGGAACTCAGAGGAGAACTGTAAATAAAATTGGTTTTAGTCCTGAAAGGCATGCATTGCATTATGGCTTTACTTTAGTTCAGTTTCATTTCAATAGTCTTTCTTACTCTTGATTTTTAAAAAAATTCTGCAAGTATTTTTAAAGCAGTTTTGATTGATGTAAGTCGGAAGGTGTTCAGTGGCTTCCTAGATACCTTTTAAAAAGTATTTTTGCTTAATTTTCTTCTGAATTCTTTTGGTATTCTGTTGATTGGTTCTTGTCTTTGATATCAGCAGCAATTTGGAGGTCATTGTATCAAGGCAATCTTAAATCTGTAGATATTGAAGTCAATTACAGACAGCTGGGTGGTGCTTTATCTAGATATCAAAATGGTTTAAGAATTTGCCACAAAAAAGGTTTGTACTATGATGCCATGCACCAAAAGAAAAATGTCCTCTCTAGCTTTTTCCCCACCCATGTTTTGACCAGTTGATCAGTTTGGTTAAACTTCTGTCTAATCATGACCAATGATCAGAATAAAACCCACTTAAAATGATCTAAAATAGGATGAAATTAAAGTCTCTTGTGTATATAATGCATTTGTCCTCATATATAAGGCACTTGATATGCAATTGAATACTTCCAGATTGTTTTTAATTTCACTTACCCAGAGCCTCAGTCTTTCAAGAATGCTTAAGTAATTACTAAAAAAACCCGTATCACTGTGGGTCGGCACTTAAAACTGTAAAACATTGGGTAATGTTTTCTTGCTGCCTGTGTTTTTTTCCTGCTTCTCCCTGCTATGCTCTGGCCAAAGATCCAGTAGTAGTGGAGCATGGCACTTTAGGGTTGAGATACTGCTGTTATCTGTTTCAGTGACTGTTATTTACGGATACAAATTTTGTAAGTATGGGAGTAAAACCTACCTTTTGCCCCTCATTTGAGTTGTGCTCTCCCAAGTTGTCACGAGAGGATGTGACAGAGAAATTAGGCTGAATTAGGAACTGGAAGAAGTTCGGGCACAAATTGCTGTATAGGCTCCTTTCTACAGTCTGTCTTCTGTATTTGTCTCTGTGGGCTGTTCTTCTCTGGTCATCTTTTCCGTAGTGCTTAATCACATTGGCTCTCTTTCTGTGCTACTTTTAAGGCTGGCTGTAAGTTGTACGTTGAGGACTGCTGGCTGCTTGATTTCTGAAGCATTGATAAAACTCCAGAAAGTTTTACTTTTCAGTTTGTTTGAAAGAATCAAACAACTATGAAGTGCAGGCAATTAAACTACATGAAAGTCTATGCAAAACTAAAGAGGTGAAAAACATGTTTGTCATGTTTTGTTTGACATGCGTTTAGTGCTAGCTTTTCAATAATGGATATTGAAAAGAATCTGGTATTGCCACATGCAACGTTGCTTAAACTGATACTGCACAATCCATTCTGTGGCCTACTACCTGCAACTTTATAAAAATGGTTAAATGACATCTAAAACCATGGTGGCAAAGGGCAGGAACCAACAACTGTGGGACACCAGAAGCTTGTTTATTCGTTTTACCACTCGGATTCTCAGAATAGTAACCACCCCGGAAACAAAGCAGTCCTAACTTAATAGTACCTATTTAACAGCAAAACTTTGCCTGACGATCCTCAAATTTGACAGCTTTTTACCTTCCTGCCTTCTAAGATCTCTTTAGACCCATCCTTCAGATGCATCGCAGGAATGTAAAACTATAGAACAAGAGTAGGTTTTATTCTTGCGTGCAATTTTAATTTCATGTAAATTGGTGTCTAATTTGAGGGAAGGGTTGAAAACCTAACACCTACTAAAAATATGTCTGCTTTGTGAGACTCTTCATTGCTGTTTTCGTGGGTTCTTATAAATGCTATTAGAAATTGCTTGCATGCCTCTCCCTTCCCACAGCTAATCCAACCAATCCATGTGAGTATACATCAGCAAATTTGATTGCTGCTGAATAGTGCAAAAGTGATTAGGGGAATGATGAGTAATGCATCCTGATCCCAGCATCCTGTACTCAATATGTACGCAAAACTTAGATTCTACAAAGCCTTCCTTGTCTGAGCACGCATCAGTCTGGTATTGGCCAAAGTACTGCTGTTTAGCTTAGTTCAGTGCCCCAGAGAGCAAGTAGTATGTAAAGGCATATTTGAGTAAAAGTTCGAGTGCCCCTTACGTAGAGGTCTGTTGCAAAGAATTTTTCCTTCTTAACTTAAAAAGCTGTATGTATCTTTTCAAAACAGGCCTTGTTTTGTTTTGTTTTGTTTTTTAAATTATATTGTGGCTTTCTGGAATCAACTGCCTTGCATAAAATGTGGTTGATGTGTAATCAGTATACATAAAAGGGGGAGGGGGGTGAAGCAAAGTGTTGTACACTTGTTGAGTGATACCAGTAACCCACGTATCCTGTCTGATAGCTTAACCATGTAAGCTGCAATATATGAACTTTTATATTCTATAGCATATAAAGACTCACTAAAGCTCACTGCCAGCATGCCTATTTTGCTGTTGAAACAAAAGAACAGTAAATTAGGACTAACTCTGCTTACAGAATTAAAATCAGCAAGCCATTCAAGAGACTAATATTGTTAGACTGAAATTGTTAGCGTAATTGATGATGATTTTTTCAAGTACATTTAAGACTGAATAAGATAGATTAGGTGATGGAAATTGCCATAGTGAGTTTGCCATAATAAGGCTTGAAACAATGTTTATTTCAGAATTTCAGACTTGCAGCCTCTTGAAGTTAGAGAGTCTCCAACTGGTGATAGTGTTGCCAGAGGTTTAAGTTCACTAGTGTCACCAGGTTAAATATCATTTCTTGCATGAAAATCGTACAAGATGTAGTTTTTACTTTATTTCAAGATAGCCATTGACTCATCTGGGAGCCTGGCAGTTGCCAGGGATCTGGAAAAGCAGCTACAGCACAGATAAATTCTTCTTGTGTAGATATTGCATGTAGTGCATTTCATGCAAATGAGTTCAACTTCACTGTTCCTGCATGCAATCTCGAGTTATTTTGCGCATGCCCTTTTACTTCTAGGATTGTAGAGGCCTTGAAAATAATATAGTTCTGGATCAAACCCATTGTTACTCTGTGACTTATCCCATACCCCTTTGTGGGCAGAATCAGATATTTCATAGGAAAACATAAGAGACACTCTAGCAAGCTTATTTGCATGGCTCTGTTTCATCTTACCCTTATACCTAGTAACTAGAGATTACTTTAGACTCTAAAGCATGAAGATTTATAGCCTTTTGGTCATCCTTGCCTAGAGGAACTTGATTTGTGCTCTACATATGCTTAGCTATTACCTTTCCGCAGCTTTACAGCATGCTCTGTAGCATAGGGTTCCACAGTCTAATAACATGCTATGTCAGAAACTATTTTATTGATTTTTGCTGATTATTTGTTAATTTAATGTTCTTTTGTACCATTGCTTCTTTCTTGTGTTCCAGACAACACTATGCTGTTTCTTATGCTCCTGTCATGCCTCTTTTTGTGTGTTCACTTCAGTCTTTTTAAGCAAAAGGTTTTCCAGATCTTGCTGGTTTTAATTATCTTCTCCTGAACCTCCTTTCAGTTAAATTACTTTGGGAAGGAGGTGGGTGTACTGTATCACTGTCACTTGGCAGAGCAAGAGTAGATCTACATTCCAGAAAAAAACTGTAAATATTAGTTACACATATGATAGCAGACTTGACCATTTCCATTGGGAATTATATTCAAATGTCCCTTTCTGTCCCTAGATCAAAATCTTTTATAGAACATATCTTCAGTTTGCAAGGACTGATGGCCTCTTCTTGCCAGACAATATCAGCTGGTCTGATATTCGGCTTAATGTTATGATTTTCATGAAACATACTGGAGACCAAAGGCTTGAAGATTTTTATGCTATCCTAGAAATGTCAAAAACTTTCTAATCAGATCCTTAATTTTCAAATTTCTGTACATTAATATGGGAGAAAGGTGGATTTCACTTATATGAATAAGAAATTGTTTTAAGAAGTTGCTTTGAATTAAAATATTGTACTACATGATAAACAATTATTACTAAATCTACTTCTAGATGGCATACTTTGTTACTGTACTTTTCTGGCTTTCTGAAAACTATGGTCCTGACTTATACCCATATTAAGGTATATTGTTCTGAGAGTAAAATATTGCCAGTTATGCGCAATGCTGTCAGATTTATGCTGCTTATTCTTTCTTATGACTTATCAGTTTGG
This sequence comes from Vanellus vanellus, assembly GCF_965231255.1. Classification (NCBI taxonomy): domain Eukaryota; kingdom Metazoa; phylum Chordata; class Aves; order Charadriiformes; family Charadriidae; genus Vanellus; species Vanellus vanellus. The sequence goes on along the minus strand of NC_138905.1, from coordinate 162,061,323 downwards.
GGAAAATCCTTTTTTATTGTTAAAAAAACCCAACCTGTAATGATCTATTTTCTGTGATGCTTACTATTACATAATATCTGAGCAGCACAGCTCTTTTGAGGTGCTCTGTTATTTAAAATGCACTGCACAAGAAGTGTTGATAAGACACAGGTTTGCTTACTGAATCTCTTGACTAATAGTTTATGAAGATCTACTTATTTTGCTAGTAATCTTTTAAATAATTTTATCACAGCTATAGCTCATTTGAGCAATAACAAAGGAAAAAAATGTTGTTCCTAAAGAAATGTGAGCTTAAAAAGGTCAAATGCCTTTATTCATAAATCACTTTGTTACTTGGGAATAATTCATTCAGTGCTTTTTTTTTTTGTATAAATGAAATGGAGAAGACAACCTTTCTTGGCTTCAGAAATCACTGCACTGACAGCCAAGTCTTGAAAAGAAAAATCTCTCCTCTCTTCTCCTTCCAAACAAAGTGTTTTAATAAACGAAGTTATTGTCTACTCGCATTATTGGACATGTGGTCAGTTGTCATGTTCCTCTGACCAACTGAACAAAGTTTGAACTTCTGTCTAATTGTTCCCCGCTGTTAGGCTACCCTGTCATGATCAAGGCCTCAGCAGGTGGTGGTGGGAAAGGCATGAGAATCGCTTGGGATGATGAAGAGACCAGGTGAGATGCTGTCCAAAAGCTTGCCTTGATGAATGCTGCAGTTACTAAAGTCCCATTAAGCCACTCTGAGCTGACAGTTGAGCAGATATGAAATGTTAAACAGAGAAATTGGATATTTTTTGGTTTTCTCCCTTTTGTATAGTGAGCGGTATACTTTGGGAGTTTGTATATGTCTATTTAAAATTAATTTTTGCATAAACCTTACAAAACACGGTCCATTAATTTAAGTAAAAAACCAACACTTGCAACTTCCTTTAGTCCAATGATAGACTGTAAATAACATTTTGCTGTATGCTTTTCAGAATGCTGATGTGTTAATTGTCTGTGTGTTAGGTAGAATACTTATTTGCTCTGATTCTCAAACATTAATGTGTGTCATTAGTTCTGTTAAAGTTGATGAGACTGAATATTTATGTGTGGAAGCGCATACAGTATTTCCAGAATGCGGTCTAATAAATTGCATACTTCTGTGTTTAAAATATTTCTCAGCAAACTATTGTGCTTTTGCCTGTTTGAAACAATGTTTGTTTAAACACGGATATTTTCTTGTCTCTTAGTGGTTGTTTGAATCATGAATGCTTCAAGATGCTTTGTTATTGATTTGATAAGTTTTACAATCCGTTCTCTGCTGATATTCTGGCAGTGAGGAGCTTGGTTTCAACCCCATGTGCCACGGATGTTACAGAAAAATGTGGTTTGGGATTTTCCAAACTTTTAACAAAAAGCCTATTTGGTCCAAAATTAGATAACCTTTTAAATGTTTTCCTTTCCATGTGGAAAGAGCAGCACATGCTGGAATCAACTCAAAGTACAACCCAAATTTTCATTAGTTTAATTTAGTCACCTGCAAGACTTCCCTCTCATATTTTCATGTTCCATATTACATTTCTGTTTGTCAAAACCTAAAAACTGGCTAGCACTTAAATTTTAGATTTAAAGAAAACATGATGTGGTGTTTTTTTGTACCCTGCTACCTCTAGCCTGTTTATGTTCAAATCTAAATAGGAAAATAAGGTTTTGTGCATTAGAATGAAGATCTAGAATAACCTGCTTTCTTACAAGGATGCTTTGTTCCCGCTGCTTTAGAATCCAAAATCACTGCCTTGATCTTGTTCAGGCAGAAATTCTGTCTGTTCGACTTGAAAGGAAGGCATTCATTTCTTGTTTTGCTCAGAAAGGAGCAAAGGAGCTCGATTAAAGTAACCGTTTAAAAATCAAAAGCTGGATCTAAAATAATGATTGCTAATTTGTTTTGGAAAAAAGTTGTGGTTATTGTTTAGAAAGTCACCTGACAGTTGATTGGTATCAACAGAAGCCAGCTAGAGATGTTCTTTTCAGTATGTTTGCATTCAAAATTAATTTAGTGATATTACTTTGACCCAATGATATTTAGTGACACTAGTTTGAGTGTCCTTGCCTTGTTTGTGGAAAGCCTTTGAAATACCATTCAGCTCTTTATTTGCTGATGGTGCTCTTATAAGAATCCTTTTGGTCAGTTGTGCAAGCCTTGTCTTTACAGTTTATAGAGTAATATCTAAAAAGTGGTAAGAGAAAGAACACCTAGACTGAGTCACAGATCAACACTAATTACTGATCCTGTATCAAGGAGAAATGCTTATTTTAACATTTACAGGTAAGCAGAAATGAAGGCAAAATTAAGTTGGCAAAGTACTTGCTGTAGGAAGATAAAAGTGAGATTAAGAGAACTGAAGACGGAAACAGATTTACTTTGCATTTACGCATGAAATAGAGCATTTGGGTTTCTTCTATAGTCTGTCTTGAAGAAGTACCTGTGAGGTTGTCAAGGATTTGTTGTAGGTGTCCATTAATTGCGTTACGGAACTAAGATTGTTCCTTTTTATGTGTCTGAAGAAGAACATCTGACAGTATTTTGAAGGTGACTCAACTTGTTACTGACAAAACAATATGTCTGATAGTTTTAATATCTTGTGAAAAGTTGTTGACCTCATATTGTCTTGCTGCATCCAAATCCATGTGATGCTAAAAATAAACTAATTTTCATCTATTGCCAGACTCTGAGAAGCCAGTATCTGAATGGCCTTTTGTATTTCAGGGTTCATAGATACAAGATGAGTGTGAAGAATTGTTCATGATATTTTGATTTGTAAACTTGCTTTGGCTTTCTCATGTAGGATTAATTCCAAATGCTATTTGAAAAAAAAATCCCAAGCAACAGCCTTATGTAAACTAATTTTGTTTGAAACATACTTTTGGATTTTCAGGATAGTTGAAAATTTTTCTTGTCTCAACTGGCTACGCGTAATATTAAAAGAAAACTTTAAATGTATTGTGTGGTGTGACATGGAAATAGCCATTGGAAATGGAAAAGACGTATGTGAGTGACTTAACTGCCACTGTTACAGAATTATTCACTGTGGTAACTTACTGGTGCTTCATCCTTCACATCTCTTAAATATCCCCAGTGATGAAAATTTTGTTAGATTCCCTAAATATTATGATATTATTCTGGCTACAGCTAAGATTTCTGTAACTTTCAGCTAGTATTTCTAACTAGAAATACTAAGACCTTTACTGTTTTTAGAATTATTTCTTTTCTTGAAATAGCTCTTCATGTGCATGTGACTGTGGATGGCGGTCATGTTGCCCTGCCTCTTTATCTAAGTAGGGCTGCTCTTGTATTTCTTTAGATATGAATCCCTCTGAGCTCTCACTTCTATTGCTTTCTTTTTTTTTGAAATTTCAATCAAGTTCTAGTGTGGAATTTTGTGTACAGTTCAAGCCACTAACCTGCATCTGAAATTAAAATAATCCCATCTTCACTCTAATGTAATGCCTAGTCAGTTGTCTTGGTTTGGACAAATTGAATTTAGGATGCCCTTTCTTCACATAATAGATATCCACTTGAAATTCTCTTGAAAATGCAGTGCAGATTTCTGAAGAGCAGTTTACATTGAATTCTGGTTTGTAGGTTCTTCACAGCCTGAGAAAGTTCTGCTGCTGTATGTATCTGAAAGTACTTTAGTCTTAGCTGATCATCCCAGCTCTGGTCTTGTACGTGAAGAGCCTCTGCTCGCATCCCAGAGAGGCTGGTTTGAAAGTGCTTTCCAAATATAGACAACATGAAGTTCATTATGAAGTACAACAAAACATGACTAGGATAAGTGTTTGAATATCTAGAAATTTTCTGTATCGTTCCTTCTTTGTGGAGAAACAGAAGATTCTCTTGCTTTCAGTATGCTTATAACAATTGTAACTAAGTCTTTAGGCTTCGTGGCTTCAAATGGTTTTCTGGCAGCTCTGAAAAACAATTCATTTGAGGACCCTATTCTCTCCAAAGAATACATTTAAATTTTCTGGCAGAGATTATGATGTATCTTTGCACAAAAAGATGCTTACTGCTTGTAGGTTAAGTATCAGAGGTCATCAAACAGAAACTATGGGCCCTTGTTTTAAACTCCATGGATTTACAGATAAAAGTTAGTTTCTCTAGTAGTTTCAGCTGCAAACATGATAACCTCTAAGTTGGAAACTTGAACTGAATTGTCTTCCAAGATAATAATCTTTCTTTGAGAAATTTGGACCTTTGTGCTAATTCCGCCCCCTTCCAATTGTTTCAATGTCTGTAAATTTTCCTAGATGCTGAAGCTGCATGCTTAGTGAGTATCTGTTCTGAAAGCTTTCAACAAGGCAGCTTCCAGCAACAGAAATTTAGAGAGATGAAAGATTTTGCCTTTTAGCTTATAATAACAGGAAAATATAAATTGTCCTGCTACTTAATTTTTTTTCTTGGTGCGTATTGCAATTTTATAAACTTAAGTCAAATGTCTACTCTCAATTTCCAAGAATACCTTATAATTTCTCTTCTTGGCCATATGGTACCATTCTGTGTTTACTTCCCTATTCCACAGTTGTTGCTCTTCATTGGGATGGTACAACAGGATATGTGGGAGAATTACTCGCAAATTCTTTTGTAGTCTGCAGTCATTTTCTGCAGTTTCCCACCTTCCTTCAGAAACATCTGTTGAAGTTTTTTTTTTCCCCGATGTTGTAATCTTCCAATGGCTCTGAAGGAATGAGCAGTGGAACTGGAAGAAGTTAAAGTGGAATCATGTGTAACAAATAATTCCTATCACCCACCTCCTGAGGCAAAGGAAATCTGAAGTGCACAGTAAGAGAGGACAATGCTTTAAAAAAACTGAACAGCATTCCCTATGAAAAGCCTGTATGTTGAGTTTTATTACGTTCCTAAAGCAGTGCATTTGGCCTGTCAGACTGCTCTGCGAAAATGTGTATGGGTTTGGCATCCTCGGTCTGTCCTGCACAGGTGTGTGCTGTAGAAGCGTTCAGGTAAAGGGAAGGAGTCAATTGGATGAATGAAGAACAGTGTTTCCTACAAACTGGTTTTTTTTTAAAATATGATTTCAATGCCAGCTACATGTGTAAACATATATAAAATGCTGTGACTAGATAATTTTAGTTTTTTTTTTTTTTAATTGAAGTCAAGGTGAAGCAATGGATATTGGTTGTATGTGTAAAATCAAACAATGTTTAAGTATTTATTGGCTACTTAACCTGCCAGTCATGGTTTTAGAGGGATTCTACTGTACTAATGATTATCAAACATCTGTTTTTTAAGTAGATGGCCTTTCTAATTCTGGCCTTGACAAGAAAAGACTATTTTCTTTAACTATTTCCTGATATTGGAAACTGAAATATTACATAATGACTGCAGTTCTGCAGTCTTCAGTTCAGTTCTTCAGTTAGGGTCTGGCTGCCTCCAGACAAAGTGGTTGTTTTAATTAAAAGTAGCAATGCTGATTTCAGAGCTGGAGGTAGAAAGTTGGGGGGTCTTATGCAAGACTCTGCATTTGTTCTTGTGGAAACTCAAGATGCTTGTGAGCTCATTCCTCCACCCTGTCTAGGTCTCTGGAATGCAGCTTTGCCTTTGAGTATATTGATGGCTGTGTTTTAACGTGGTCCACAGACTGGTGGTGGTGCATTCCAGATCAATGATAAAGAGGTTAAACTGGTTCCAGAATAATATATTCCTGATGAAATTCCGGTGTGTTGGATTCCAGATGAAGGATGAGCTGCTAACTTTGAGCTAAAGGGTCTAGCAGCTTTTCATCCATTTAGTTCTGCACCTGTGTAGACTGAAACATTCTACCTTGGAAACAGTGATGCTGTGGGAGACTATTAAGGTCTTGCGAAAGTTGAGGGGGATATCTACTCTTCTCCTTTAATTCATAGGTGTAGTCATAAAAGACAAGTAGATTGGTCAAGCATGATGCTATTGGTAAATTCAGTCTGTTCTCAGTTACTTCCCCCTGTGTCTACAAATAGCTTTTAGGATATCTTGCTCCATGACTCTTCCCCAGAATTAAAGTGAGACTGACCAGTTTGTAGTTCTCCTGATTCTTTCATGCTTTTCTCAAAGATGGTGCAATGTTTTTCTTCCTCCAGTCATCAGGAGTCTTCCTTGACCTCCAAAGCCTTTCAAAGATGACAGAGCAGTCTCACAGTGCCGTAAGCTACCTCTCTTAGCATCCCATCTGGTCTTACTGACTTGTATGGGTTGATTTCTCACGAGATCCTTGATTCCATCCGCTTCTGCTACTGGTAATTCCTCTTCTTCAGCACATATAATGTCTGTGCTGAGAAGTTGTCCCCAGCATCCATCAGAAACCTTCCAGCTTGCTTGTGGTGGTTTATGTTGCTTTTCCAACAGATGTCAGGGAGGTTATTTTCCTGTTTAAAAAAAAAAAAACAAAAAAACAAAAAAAAACCCCAAAAAACAAACCAACAGACCCCTGCCCCCCAAACAAACAAAAAACCCTGCCCAAACCCCCAAACCACTGATAAACAGAAAACCCCACCCTTCCCACAGTCCAAAACCACGAAAACAAAACCACACAAACACTCAAGGTCTTGGAGACTTTGAGTTGCTTAAAGAAGAATTTGTCCACTTTGTCAGCTTGAGCAGGTAAACTGTTAACAAATTTGCTCTGCAGTATTACCCTTACTGGCCTCTTCCTTGATTTGGACCTTCCAGCTCTGACCCTCTTGCCCTTTCCCAAGAAGAGATCCATATATTTGACCTGCCCTTTCATAAAAAGGGCAAACCTATCCTGTTGCCTCTCCTAAAGATTGGGTAGCCCATTCATTGCAGCACTGAAGCTGTGTGACCTGTCCCACCATGTCAGTTATTCTAAGGATGCCGCACTTCTGTGTCTGCATGCAGGTTCCAGCTCCTGTTTGTTTCCTTGGCCATATGCCTTTATGTACAGCTGCTTGAGGTGGACTTCTTTTGATTTTTCTTTTTTTTTCCCCTTTGATGCATCCAGGCTTTGACTAGTGTGCAGCTGCCACCAGCGTGACCCACCCTGCCCCTGAGGAGAGGCAGTGGTGTTCCCTGCCTGCCTTAGGCGTGGGCTGTGGTGGCCTTTTAGCCTCCCTGCTCCAAGCCGAACTTGGGTGAAGGCATCTGATTTGTGATGGGTAGTCCTGCAGTTGGGTCTGTGGAGTCACCACGTGTACTGCATGAGGCCATACTGTTAGCAGTGCTCCAGCTTACCAGCTCTGTGGCAGTGTGTGTCTCTAGGTGGCTGACCTGGGGTGCCAGTCGTCCTTGGAGCAGACAGCTATGGGCACCTTTTCATCATGAACCAGTCTGTCAATCTGTGAGTTGGAAAACAGCCAGCAGAAGCTAATGAAAGCACCTAAAAGCAGCAAATCTGCATATAGGGGGGGTAAAAGAAAACTGCTGCTGAAAGTTACTGAGAACCAAAGAAAAACCCTAACTTAACAGAAAATCTTGCCCAAATAAATAAATAACTTGCAACCAAAATGCCTCTTCTCCCCTGCTGCCAAAACTACCTCGACCACCATCTCCTTACGAAAAGCTACCAAAAATATCTCCTGCCAAAGCCCCTCTTAGCTGCTGTTGTTTGCTGTGCTCCTTCCATACTGGCTCAGCTGGTGTCCCTGTAGTGTGGGGCACCTAACAGTGTCTAATGGACAGTCCATCCTTCCCATTCCCTGCCCCTTGGTCCAACACACGTGACTGGCACTGGAAGGCTGTGAAGATGGCCATGTTAGTAGGTGGTTAGTGTTTGGAGTGTGGGTCTGCGCAGAGCCCCTGCTCAGGAATCCTCTGACTTTGAGTCATAGTGTAGAGGTATCAACGATAGTCTTTGTATAAGATGAGGCACATCAGCCTGAATGATTGTGTCTTGTGAAACATCAGGGTTTAATTAGGCTGCAGACATGTTGCTTGTATGGTAAACTGTGCTTGGGCCCAGAGAGGGGCAGTAAGGTCAGGTTTCCCTGTCCCAAGTTCCCCTGCACTTCTCCTGGCATTAGTATGGGCCAGAAAGTTTTGGACTTGGTTGCATGTATCAGTGCAGTTGTGCTGTGTGGGGAGTGTCTTCCTTGCAGTGAAGCTCTGTAGGGTTGCTGCTTGGTGAAAGGATAATGCTTCAAATGCAAATTCTCTTCTACCCTAAACAGTTTATTTTTTAAATTTTAAATATTCATGAAGAGACTTGGATCCATCTCCATTTGGTTACTCCGTTCACTTTAAGGAAGGTGAAGCATTTATGGTAATTTTTATCACTGAACAAATGCAACTACACGCATTTGTAAGATACAAACAAGGTCAGAATACCTGACTGAGATAGTAATTCCTGTTATATATAATTTAAAAAAGATTTACAGGTGTATGGATTAGATAATTGGGCACCTGACTTTTTTTAACAAGTATTGCAGTTTAGATTTCTAATTAGCACATACTTCAATGAAGGAAAAAAATAGTCAATTGTGCATAAAACTGTCTGATAGAATGTTTACAGAGCCTTTGATATAGGAGTTAAAATAGCTCTAAATCTGTTTCAGTAAGCTCAAATACTGTGTATGTTTGTTTGTTACCTCACTTTGGTTTTTTGGACAGATCAGGTAGCGTACAGAATTACAAATTTTAATGTCCCTTTTCCTCTTTGTTAAGTAATTCAATATATTGAAGTTAAATAATAATTTTGGAAAGATTGTACGTTTAATATAATATCTCAAAATTATCGTATATATTATTCCACAATCTTGAAAGAAAGTGAAGAAATACCTTTTAACATATGTATCTCTATACTGTAGATTTACATACCTCATGTTGCTATTGTCCGGGTTTTGTTTGTGGAATTGAACTCTGTTCAAGAAATGGAAAGCATGGAAACTTCAACTCAGTTGTGCCGTAGTTCTTGTTTAGGGCACAAATATCAGAGCTGCTGCATTTCAGTAGACAGTCCCACAGAAATTTACCCCAAACTTTCCATATGCATCAACATAAATGGGACTACTAAGCCTGTAGAAAACTTCTGTGGAGCCTTTGAGTCCCTGCATTATGGTACATTTCACCCTGAGAAAGCCATACATGAAGTTGTTTGTCAGCAGTTATGCCCTATAGGCATAGGAGTAATCTTTCTGCCATGAAAAATAAAGTATCTTACAATCTTTGCTTGTTTGAGTAATTGCCTTTATAAAAGAGAAAACAGGGAAGTATATAGAATGTACAGTATAACAGTTATACTTTAATGCAGGGAAAAACTAGTGGTACAGCTGGTATGCTCTATGAAGTGAAGTTCTGTGTATTCAGGTTGGGCGTTCAGTGATTGAATTTACAAGGTCTGCAATATTATATCTGTAGTTCTTCCATCTAGTTAATGTGCAACTAACCTCTGCTATTCTTGAGTGTTTAGGGCTATGTACCTTAATTTTAAACACTCTGAAATTTTCTGTGCTTTAGAATGTAATATTTTGTCTTTGTAAGAAAAGAAAGAAAAAAGGGATACTTACTAAAGAATCAAATGCAAATGGTAAAACTTGGTTTTTGGATGTGTGTGTTGATTGATGAAAACTGCCAGATGACTGGGATGAAGAAGTGTTCTTCTCGTATACTTCAAATCTCGACAACTTTTTATTAACAGATTATTCTTTTTGCTTTCATTATTTAAGGGAAGGTTTTAGGTTTTCGTCTCAAGAAGCTGCTTCAAGTTTTGGCGATGATCGCTTACTGATAGAAAAGTTCATTGATAACCCTCGTCACATAGAAATCCAGGTTTGTAGTATTATAATTATTATTATTATTATTACTATTACTATTATTATTTATTTATTTTTTAGTTACTAAGATTTGAACTCCTAAACTAATCAAAGTTCAAAATGTTTCAAACATTCCACTAAAAGAGGCCTAGAGTCCTGTGTTTTCCTGTGTCTTGGGCCATTGCTCAAACTATATGGCTATCAAGCACAATACAGCCTTCCTGTTTTTATTCTCTAGCCTTTCTTTAGCAGGAAGACAATGAACCGTACTCAATTAGTTTGGAAAAAAAAAAAAAAGTTGTAGGCATCTGTCCTGAGGGCTGGAGCTTGAACTCTGGATCCTGATTGCATTGCTTGAGCACAGCAGAGGATGTAGGAGTTAAATTACTACTGTGCTTAAAATTTTTCTTGCAAGCTGTAGGTGGTTTTGTCAGTATTTAGGATTCTGTTCTGAAGTACCTAATGCTCCCTGGGAACTCAGGAGGATTTGTATCCAGTTTGGGCAGTTTGTGGTTCAAAATCGGGTATATTCTCCTTAACTTCTGAATTGTGACCATTTATATCTTTTATTGGGCCTAGTGGTAAGCCAGATGTGCTAATGCAAAACAAGACTTTTTTGTTTTGGACAGACTTTTTAACAAAGTTATGATTTTAAAATTTGTGATGTGTTTGATCTGATGTAGGCAACTAAATCCAGTCTGCCAGTAGCCTTGAAATAATCTTCCTGACAAGAAATCTATATGGAGTATGTCAGTTTCCTCAACAGAAATCTAATTGTTTTTGTCCAAAACATACACTTTCTAAGTTGTGGCTTTTTTTTTTTTTTTACAGTGAGAGCCTGAAGTATTTTGACAGTAGCTCAATAACTGAATGAACCAACAACAATAAATTTGATAGTGTGGAATGATTTGTAAAAGAGAAATATTTAGCATTTTTTACTCTGCCAGATATGTGCCCAGTCAAACCTGATACTTCCTATGTTTTTATTTATTTTATATTTCCATATAAAACTTGTCTGTGCACAGGCTAACTTATTGCATGTATGAAATGAAAAAACCAGTGTGTAAAGATGAAACTTAAACCCCAACCTGTTATTTTTTGAAGGGTCACGAAAGGTATATAGTGAACATTTAGTTTCAGCATTGATCTTAGGTTACAAAAGAGGTCAGATTGCTAGAGCATCTTTCTATATTCTCTTGCCATGGCTAGTAATTTTTGGCTACTTATGTCTTTTGTTTCTTTTTTTTTTTTTTTTTGTATGCAAATCAGTACACCTTAACGATCTATTCCTTTCGGTGCTTGCAGATTTGGAAACTTCAACAGCTTCCTACTGACTCTTTGATTACTAAAGTTAGATGAGATTGGTTCCTCCGTACTTTCATGAGTTGGGGCCAGATTTTATATCATCTTGATTCCTTTAGGTGTAAAAAAGGTTGCCTCAAAAAAATTAGGCTGTACTGTATTTAAGAACAGCGTGAATGATTTCACCTAGATTAAACAAAATAGCTTTTCCATTAATAATTTATAGTTTTATTTATAATAAGTGTACAATGAACGTTGTTTTCCTTAGACAAACACTTTGATAGTACCTTTTAACAATATTGTAGCAGATCATTTTATCTTCATGTTCTGATCAGCTTTAGGACTTTGACCTTGGTTAATTTTCAAACTGCTAAATATACAAACAATTTGAGACCAGATGCCAAATATTTATTAATTTAGCAGTAACTTTTAAATAGAACTTTTTTTAACATTCTCATATAGCTCCAAAGCATTAGTACTTAAAATTGTTAAATAAGGGGTTTCCTGTGCTATAAAACAATCACTTTGTAAAACATGAGAAAAGACTAAAACAATTAACAGGAAAATAGAGTCCAAATAGACTTTATGCTTGAACTGATTTGAAGTCTTGATCTCCTGAAATATCTGATATAAAAGACCCGAGTTTAAAGTAAGAGCACATGAAATGTCTAACTATTACTTGGCCTAATAGCAGTCCTACAACTGTAAATAGAATTTAGCTAAATCATGTCGGAAATACTGCAATATAGTATATTTAATTAATTTAGCATATAGATATGCATAGCACATACTAATGTAATCATCTAATCCCATAAACCAGGACTTTTTCTTTGAAGGGTATTTAGATATTTAGAAAAAAAGCTGTAGCTGTGACATGCATTTTTAGGGAGGTGTATTAGGATCTTACACCTCGGATGATGATTTCAACATTCTGTAAATGTGTTCTGGAATATAATTGTTTTATGAAGTATCTTGTTTAGATTCTGATAATGAAAACAGTGGATCCAAAATGAAAGTAAAAGCTTAACACCAGATGTTGTTTGGCTTATTCTGTTTGTAAATACATTTTCATAATGAATGTTCAGGCATGTCTCTTTTTGAGCTGTATTAGCTGATAATGGAAAAACGTTTATTTTAAAATCCAGGTTGCAGAAATTAAGTAGGATACAAGAAATGTCCTGAAGGGAAAGAAAATACTTATTAGTTGGCTTGAAAAATATTTTATTATCCACGTCAGAAAATATATATAGAGAGAAGCGAAGCACAGGAACTAATTTTTATTGAAATATTCCAAGCTTTTTGGTTTGTTTTGGTGAGGCTGAATTCTGTGTAAGATTGTGGACTTTGTAGCAATGAAGCAGAAGGACTCAGAATGACTCCTTGTACTTGCAGGACAGTGATTTTTCGGTCCAAGTACCGTGCTATGTCCTAGAGGTACTGTTTTTAATATTAAAGAACAACAACAAAAGAAATCTTTTCTCCTCCCAAATGAGTTCCTGTAGAGCTCTGTGATACTTAGTTCTGGATTGGATGAATTAGGACTTGGTTAAGAAGTTGCTTTAGATGCTGCTACTTTTGTGGTGGTGTGTGGTTTTTTGTTTTTTGTTTTGTTTTTCCTTTGTCCTGAGATGCCTGTTACAGAATCTGGCAGTTGGCTGGAGTACTCTGGCGTGGCCACTGCTAAACCTCCCCCCTGGGTAGGGGAGAGGGTTCTGGGGCACGTTGTAGTTTAGGGGGTCCCAAAGTCATCGATCTTGTAGAACTCTTCGGAGGGGATTTTTTCCATGGAAAGCTCCATAAGTTTATTGGGAGCACAACAGAATTTCTGAGGAAAAGATATATCTGATCCTACAGGGTGCGGAACACTATGGATGCGGTGCTGCACAGTGCACGCAGGTTGTCTTCATGAGATCAGTGCCTTGTTTGCTGTCACATCTACCCAGATTATTCACGCATCAGCAAACATTGGTGTCATAGATGCAGGAATTCATCTTGCTTAGTGCCATATTCGCTCTGTGGTGCTAAAAGTAATAATGAATAATACAGATTTGTTGTCACAAATGTGAGTAGATATGGTTGAGTTCACACAGTTTGAGGAAGATTGTCTTCTTTTTTTATCCTGTCAGTTTTCAGTGTAGAACTGCACTATTAAAGAATGAAGCATGAATATTGGCACAGGTTCCCGCAGATCAGAGCAGGAAGATAGATGGAAAAAAATGGATGAAAAGGAAAATTTTATGAGGAAGAAAGGGAGCAGGTGTGGTCTGCAATGAAAGAAATTGTTTCAAGAATAAGTGTAGAGTATAACATCATCATATTGGAAGAAATCTACTTGAATCCTCAAATCCAGTATCCTGGTATTGGAAATAGCTGCACTGTACAGTCCATTTCATAAAGGGGTAGAGTTCCTTTTCTTACTTTCCTGTCCACTTTGAAGTTGCAGAATCAATTGAGTTCTGTTAGGTTCTGTTATGCCCAATTTGTGTTTTTTTTCTAACGTGGAATTTAGGTAGTTGCATCTGAGTACTTGACTGTATGTTTAAGTCTTCCATGAACTGAAGCTGCAGCCGAGAACTGTAGTTGACACTTGATTTTTAAGAAATTCCTAGAAACTACTGCTTTAATTTCCATTGAAAGTACTGAGGAAGTAGCAAACCTTATTCTCCTTAATAAAAGATTGCAAAGTTTCTGAAGATTTTGTTTTCTTCATTAAAGACAAAGTGCTGTGGTTTTTGTACTAAGAAAGGTCCATTAGCCATTGCTTATGAAAACTTGGCTGTAATCCAGGAACAAAATTTGGCATTCTTTGAGATTTTTCTCTCCTTCGTTGACACAAGATATTGCTTAACAATATGCTTTTGAGTAATTTCATTATGCAGTACAATTTTAAATGCTTGAAAAGGTAGCTTTAATCTTATTTCAGTCTTTTTATTTCTGATTTCTGAACTTTTGGGAGCTTCTCATAAATTTTGAAGTGAGTGGTTTTTTGCAATGTATAGACTCTATATAGAGAGGCTTTAAAATAATGCTGTTCAGAATTTGAAGAGGTATTCAATTAGTATTTCCTATACAATTAATTTTCTACACTAGCATTTTTTCCCAACCTTTATTTCTAGATTAGAAAAAAAAAAGATTTTTAAATGAAACTGAATGCTATATAATAGTATAATGTCCAAAGGCCATATGCATACCTTTGCTTGTTAATAGCAGCTTGTTGTTGTTTCAGGTTTTGGCAGATAAACATGGTAATGCCTTGTGGTTGAATGAAAGAGAGTGCTCCATTCAAAGGAGAAACCAAAAAGTTGTGGAGGAAGCACCGAGGTATGTATACTAGACTCTTGATGCAACTTCGTAGTTACTGTGAAAGCACTTTTGGAAAGCTGCTGATTTTATATTTTTCTACAAATGCAAGCAAATCTTACTCTATTAAACACTTATTTTCTTTGTAGTTTTTAAGTTACCGTCATTTGACTGTAATGCAGTTTTGATGTGGTACTTGAGGGTGTTTTGATCTTGCTTCGTGATGTCGTTCTGTAAGAATAAAACAGGTATTGTGGTGTTAACTTTTTTCATGATCTTGTATAAAATAGATCTTGCCAATCAAATATATAGTATGTGAGATGGCTTTGTTAAGATACCTGAGATACTTTATAGTAACTGTGAGAAGGACAGAAAATACTGTTTATTTCTATTTGAAATGGAACATGAAGTGCTGAATTCTCTGTGCCATTTTTAGTACCATTCATAGTAATGAACTGTAGATGTAGATGTCCAGTAACTCAAAAGTACTAAATTATTTTAATCCCACTGATTTCAAATGGAGCTGAAATACCTTGCTGCTGTGCCAGGTATGGTCTTGCTGTGTTTTCTGTTGTGTGACGTTCATCAGAGAACATGTGTAGAAAAAAAGGGCAGGAAGAAGTTCTGATTTCAGGAAACCACACATAGGTATATCACTATCCATGGGAATTCCCAGTGTAACATATTCACCCTTATTTTATAGCCACAGAACTATGTGATGCAACAATTGAGGATGTGAGGAAAAACACATCATTCAAATGATGTTTATTTAGAGGCAGCATATAAGTTAATGTTGGATAATAATTGTGGGACTGGCACTGTTTATGACCTAGATTTTAAATTAAAAACTAAAGTTTAAATCTAAGGCTACAAACCCACTAATAAGTGCTTAGACAGCTTTTGCTGCTTCCTGGTAGTGGTTGTGGATTTCTCAGAAGCCTTACGCCTAATCATCTTACTACATTTTTGTTTGTGAAATGTGAAGTCTTCAGGTCCTGATATAATGTGTGCCTGTATATATGCATACCTAAGCACTTAGAGTCTTTTGCCTCGGGAGTACAGGTAAGACACTGCCTGTCACTACTGCCTGCTCATTCTCCATGCCTGTGGTCAATTAAAAGGAGTGATATGTTCTTCTCTCACCAGCCAACTGTGATCAGAGTGTTTTATTTCATCAGAAATATCAGCCTTTTAACTTTCTTGGGCTTCTCTGTTGGAGTTGCCAATAAGTTTTCTCATCCCCTTCTATAACTCCACAAAAGAGTGTGGGCGAGTCAATAGCTTCCAAAATTTGGCATGGAAACTCTTCTTCCTTCTTCTTGGATGTTTCAGACTCTGCCAGACTTTTACTGACAGCTTTGAAAGCCTTATCTGCCTTACAGCCACTTGCAGTTGACTGCAAAATCCATTTATTTACAAAGGGTTACAAGACTCTTGCAGTTAAGCAGGGCACTAACTTCTGTGAGATGCTATAGAGACCCTAAAGCCTGAAGTTAGTCCTTCCTGTGAATGCTGTTTCAGTTAATCTCATTGATTAGCGTCTCCTGGAAACACCTTTTCTTACACAGTTGGGTGGAGGAACTATGAAGTCCTCAGTAGTCCTTTTTTTTTCTCCTATTTTAAATGGTAACTGGCATTAAGAGCTCTGAGATAGGTTGAAACTTTTTTCGCTTATGAAGCCCAGGAGCTAGGATGTTATAGGCTAAAATGTTTATTTGTCTTTTGTACAATTTAGGGGTTTTGACTCTGGCCTGTTCTCAAGCCTCTCATGATTTACTTTTACGTATGATGGTGTTTCCCTAAGAGGGCCTTTTGGCTTTGAGAATAATCTCTCTGATTTTCTTAAATCTAAGTCTGCAGCTTTTGAACTTACCCTTATGGGATCATTTTGTGTTTGAATCTCCAGTTTTTCTAGGGAAGTTCAGTCTCTCTTTTGAGGAGAGAAAGCTCTTTAGTTCACACTGATGAGGTTACAGTATTCAAGGGGAGCCTTGGTGTTTCTGGTGGCCAGTCCCTCCAGTTTCAAATAGGAGACCAACAAACTTTGCTTATACCCTTCTAACATAGTCAGTTGTCCTACTGTGTCTGTCTGGGAAGTGCAGACAATAAGACACATCTGATCATCGCCAGCTTTTTAGTTAGTGCTGGGCAAAGTTAGTGCTACACAAAACTTCAGTGATTTACAGTAACTTTCTTTGCTTCTAGCTTCACACCTCTTTGGAAGATGCTGAACCACCCCAGTTCCCTCAGCTGCTCCTCATAGGACTTGTTCTCGAGATGCTTCACCAGCTTCGTTGCCCTTCTCTGGACATGCTCCAGCACTTCAATGTCTTTCTTGTAGTGAGGGGCCCAAAACTGAACACAATATTCAAGGTGCAGTCTCTAACTATCATATCTCAAAATGCTGGGCTCTAGGACACTGGGTGTTAAACGTTCTGTATATTTTCAGACTTTTCCTGGACAAGTAATGATGGAAGAGCACCCCGCCGTTGTATTCTGTACCTAGAATGTAAGATCCATATTAGCATCCACAATGAGCAAGTCCTTAGAACTTGCTAGCTGCCTGCTTTGTTGTCTCTACTTTTATCCAGTGATTCAGTGTCCTTTGGTTAAACCCTAGCATCGAAGACTTTCAGAATAAGGTGATTCTTTGGACAGTCTCTCAACAATTTCTCAAAATTTCCCTGAGCTTCATCTCAGGCAGGAAATAATTTGTTTTTTTTCTTCCTAACTGCATACATTCAGAGTTGAGATTGACTTATGTATCCTAGATATTAGTTTTGTGGTGTCTTTTTAAATTGAAAGATGTTCTTTCAGTTCCAGTTCAAAGGACAAAAATGTTTCTTTCTATTTCTGCCTGTGACAGAAAGATCTAAGAGGCAGGAGATCTAAAAGGGAGGCTATTTTACCAGTAAGTGACTGCATTAGAATACAAGTGAAACAGTTAAAGTATTTTTGTGACCTTTTTTGCATGCTCCATTGTTAGCTTCTCTCAGGAACATTTCTGTCCTTGGAAGGTGCACAGATAGCAACTTCTTTCACTTTCTTCAAGCACTAAGCTCTCTCTGAAAGATCTCAGAATGATGTCAAGTACTTCAGGATCATGTTTCAGCTTAACTGCCAAGGTGTTACTTGAAGCCACCCACAATTTGAATGAATGTGTATAGGCCAGAACTTAGCAGAAAGGTATATTATTGGACTAGACTACGTACAAGTTCTCCGTAGACTTGTGCTGCATGTATGCATATCAGATTCCGCATTTCCTATTGCTCTGTCTAGAAATCCTTGAAGGATTTGGGGTTAAGAGAAACAGTGAGCCCATTCTGTTTGTGACTTTGGGCATGGTTTAGATATGGGGGCAAAACTGCGTCCTCAAATCCTTTGGCTTATTTATGCCTGTGGTGTGGTAGTACATAGTAGATATCTCAAAGGAGAATGATTTTTGTAGGTAAGTAAATTTTTAAACAAACAGTATGCCTAACCAGAGCAGGTAAGCTGACGTTGACATTTAGAAAATGAAGGTACTTTTCTCTCCTAGTGTAGTTGTATCTTCAGAGGAAGGGTAAATGTGATTGATTTTTTTTTTTTTTTTTTTTTTTTTTGTCTAAGCTGAGCCGTAAATTTCCGCTGACAGTTGTGCTATTTTCAAAATCTCAACCTTATATCTGAGTGAAGGTGATAGAGATATTTTGGGAAACATTATCTGATGAACTAGAAGGGGAGAGGTAACATCTTGCCCATGTGGTCATCTCTCTGGATGTAGAAACAATGGAACGAACCAACTGTATTGTCTTTGATCAACTTTACAATAGCTTGAAGAAGGTCTTATGAGTGAAATGTCAGGTCTGATCTTTTTTTTTTTTTGTGCTTTTATCTTGCGAATCCTTTTTATTTTGCAGCCTTCATGCTGCCTTAGGAGCTATTTGGTCAAAAGAATAACAGGTATATGTGTGAGAAAAAGATTTGAAGTTAGGTTTAAAATGCTACGTTTTCAAGTGATGCCTAATTAGATTGGGGAAGAGTTATTTCAGTTGCAAAAGGTGCATTGCTAAAGAAGGGAGAAACAATGTATACAAAAGGTAAAGCAGCAGAGGGGAATGGGAAAACATGGTTAATTAACCTAGCTGATTGCAGGGATGATCCAGTCATTTTAGAACATAAAGCTAAACCACGTGGCAGAGATAAAGTTTAGCAGTGTGACACCTCTGTTCCATTCTTTGGCTACAGCAGGAGGTGAACAGAGAGATCTCAGACCTACATTTAACAAACATAGGGAAGACACCACTGTAATAAGGGGGAGTAACTGTCTTTCATCTATATGAGAAGTAATAATGGTTATTCTAGAAATAGAGTATGAAGCTGATATTGAAGAGGTTCTGTTCTTCATAAGCCCATCATTGACCTTCCATGATCAAAGCCCCTGCAGAAACCCCAAACTGAATTATAGATTGTTGATTTTGTGTAATGTAGTATTCTCTTATTGAATCAAAATAAGAAATATTATGAAAATTGTACATTATCAGTGCGTTTTTTTGATAGGTTTTGCACATCTTCTGTTTCTTCCATTGATCTGTTGTAGGGTCTTGATAGCTTTCTTGGGATCAGACTCGAATTCCTTTTCCTGTTGATCCTGTTGTTTGCCAAGAAAGAAACTTTTTCCTAAATGCTGAAAATGCCTGCCCCACTGTCCATCAGAATCTGCCTGTGTGGGCACTGCAAGGACAGAGGTGTGAAGTAGCACTTTTCCCATGAAGAAAGGTATTCCATTGTCTCCCAGTTTGCCTAGGTATTTCCTCACTTTTTGTGTCATGTCAAATATAGTTCATTGGGGTGGAAGTCTCTAGCTCTTCTGTGAGTTCAGGTTTCAGTAAAAAAAACCCATAGTTAGTACTGAAATATAAGTCCTGACCCAGCACTGGCTTATGTCAGAGTGCAGTTCTGCACCCCCAGAAAGCTTCTTTGACTTTCATGGGGCCACTTCAGTTACATGGAGGTTCCTGACTGCTGCTTTGCAGAATTAGGATCTGATGTTGAGGACACCTCAAGAAATATGTAGCATTTGGTATTTTCATTTTAAGCAGCAACTTAGAGGTAAGGTAGAAATGACTTCCTATTCCCTTAAAAAAGTACTTTAAAAATGATAGCCGAGTTATACGTCTAATGTAAGTCAGGACAGAAATATAATACTATTTATGAGCTCATATAAGATGAACAGTTACATGTCTTTCATTGAAGGAAAGTGTATCAGGGTGAGGGGCAAGCGGTTTCACAGCTTTGATTGAAAGCCACAGAAATTTCTCTAGCTCTAAATTGACAATCTGCATAGGTTAATCTGAATTTGCAGTAGAGAGGAGAGGACCAAGCAGAACATGTATCTTCCCGAGTCTTTCAATTCACTTGACTGGCGGAAGCGGCATGTTGCTTTCCTAGAATGAGAAAGCTTGGCATTTGGGCAGTGTACGCAGTGGCTCCCAAGGTGGTAGCTGAGCTGCTCTTCGGGTGCCCTTGAATGTGTCCAGAATTTGTGGAAAGGAATGAATTGCAATTAGCAAATACGGTTGACGAGTCTTTGGCTTACAAATCAAGCTAAGAGAGTAAATACGGGATATGGAGGTTTAAGTCATGATATTGTTGGTAGTGTCTTAGTTAAATACTATGAATTCCCAAATTTTCTTCATTGCGGTCTTACTCACATAAGAAGCCCAAATAAATACTTCATTAGCTTCCAAAACATCTTTATTGCATAGAATGTCAATGAAATGGCCATGCTGTTTTAATTTAGAGTCAGAAAACAAATTCCCCTTAAACCTCCTGTCTTGTATTTTGGTATTCATATTTCCATTGGATGGATTTTTTTTTTTTTAGTTAGTTTTTTGGAAATGAGGGTTACCTTCTAAAATATCATGGATTTGTATGTATTTATTTTCATTTAACTTGCATTATTATAGATCTTAGTGTTCTAAAAAAGTTGGGTTCTATTATTTTGTATTTTAGAGAATACTGTTTTTGATCCTGAATTTCCTGTACATTAGCAGTAATAGTGAAGCATGCAGTAGATCTGTTCAGGAGCACTATAAATGTAAAGGCGTACATTTGACAGTCTTGACGTGTTTTCATAACTTAAATAATTCTGTCCTCTTTTGGTGATAGTTTAAGCAGAAGATGAAGTGATTTAATTACTATCATTTTTTTTTAACTAAAGAAAGGCATTGTTTCTGTATTGTAGCACTTTTCTAGACCCTGAAACTCGAAGAGCAATGGGAGAACAAGCAGTAGCTCTTGCTAAAGCAGTAAAATATTCATCTGCTGGAACAGTAGAATTCCTTGTGGACTCCAGTAAGAATTTCTACTTCTTGGAAATGAATACTAGACTTCAGGTAAGAAAAACAGCTCTACAGATTCAGAAATGTGTTATTTAAAAAAACAGAACATAACCTCCTTCCATACTTAGGGGTCTGCTCCTGCAAAGAATTAGACATAACTAACTTGACGTGTGTGAGCACTTCCCACTGAACTTAAAAGATCTACTCACTTAAATAAGCCTGCATATACAAGACTGCAGCAGTGAGCCCTTGCACAGCGCTCAAGTAAGCATTTGGAGCTTTTTGCTCTTTGTTACACTTGACCTAAAGACCTTGCAAGAGGTCACTGTTAAGTGCCACTGTGTGTTCACAGTAAGTGGCTAGCCACTGTGCTCTGATGCTTTTCCCCACTGGTCCCTGAAGTTTCTTTTTTATACTTTGATGATTGCTTGCTGAGTTTCTCTAGGAGGGTGATTAACACTATGTGTATATATTAGCAATGAAAACACTAGCAATCTGCATATGATTGAAATTGTGACTGGAATGCAACTGTGTAAAAAAACCACGCTGTTATGGTGTAGGATTTTTGTAACAACTCACGTAGTCAACAGTAGATGTTGTAATGTACACTTCAAATGAATGGACGAAGTGTTTTATTGAAAACCCCCTCTACCTCTTATTTGACTGCTATAATGCATTTCTGGTCATAGTGTAAGAAAGCAGGTGCATAACTTAGTCTGGATATCATTCTCAAAGGTAAGAAGAAAGTTCAACTTGTAAGCAAGTAAATTCCATCATCTTTATCCTCCTTTTCTAACTTTGTTATATATGCCAGAAAGACTGGAATGGGGAATCAAGCAATAGCTTCATATTAGCTTCATATTCTGTTTTAGCTACGTTTAGGTGGGTCTGTGTCCTGCTTGCTGCTTGTACATGTGGACAGTGATAAAGCATAAAGAGATTCTGACATCTTTGCATGACTTTGTGTAACGGCTGGGTAAATTTATGCTTTGGATAAAGAAGTGAGAGAGGATTTGGGATACAAAGGGGCAGCAGGGAAGATTTCCCCGTACCAGGGAAGACTGCTGTTAAAATTTGCCTTGCCTCGTTTTTGGAATTAATCATGGCAGTTATATGTCAGATGCTTTTGCTAGGGGTTTGCTAGGCACAATCTGGTCTACCTTAGATTCGGTTAGAGAGGGTGATGGCTAATGGCAATGTATAGTTCATTAAAATATTACAAAGAGTTTCTGTCTCTTTGATATTCTTTACACTTTTCCCATTCTTGTAGTTTTTGAGAGAACACTTTTTAGTGATTTTCCATGTTCTTGTTTATGTAGAAGAAAATTAATTTATGGCTTTTTGCATAACCCACCAGAAGTTCCAAACCATTTCCTTGCTGTAGTGTATTATTGTCCATCAATTCCTAAATGGAATTAGGGATGGAGTATCCTTGGAGTTGATTCTTTTTATTATTTGTTTTTAAGATGTTATCTTTGCTGTGTTGTGGTGTCTTCCTTCCCCCTGCAATGCACAGTGGTAAGTGTTCGAAGTCCCAAACCTCAAACTTGCTTAATTGTAGAGGTCTCCACATACACAGTAAGAAAGCTTTACAATTCCATCTTTAAAGACTCCTTTTGAAATATAGCCTAAGCAGTTTGGCAGTCCCTTATAACAGCAGACTCATTCTTTCCAACTCTTAAAGAAATTTACTAATCTTAAATTACAGTACTTGTGTAGGTATTCTCTAATTCCTCTATCCTGACTGTGTAGTGTCTCTAATTAGCATTTCAGCTTGAGGCTGGACAGTAGTAATTTTCTCTGATTCTTCCCCAGGCTTACCCAATTGATCTTTCACTTCTCCCAGGTCTCAAGTTTTACTTTCTGTTCAGCTAACAGTTATGCAACTAACATCTCGTTCTTTCTCCCTTCTATTAAGAGCCAAACATAGAAACTTCAATGAAGCTTGTCCGGATTTAACTTCAGAACCAGGAGAGTCTCTAGATGTCCCTGTATTTAGCCTTTTCCTTTTGCGTCTCCTAACTGTGAACACTGGCTAACAGGCTCGCTTCCCTTGTTTTGGCTGAATCCTCCACAGCTGAAAGAATGTTCCTAAATGATGGACATCTGATCCATAAATGATGCTTATAAGCTTTTTGTTAGTGTGCATTACAGACAGCTACCTGTCAGCATAATCAGAATGTGTCCACTAAATTATACTATTTCCTGCATCTGTTTTAACATTTGCCAATCTTTAGCTAGACTACTGTAGCCTTTTTACTTTAGATACAGACTTTTGTGTAAAGCTAACTAAACCATGTCCAATACTTTGCAGTGCCTGCTGATTTCTCCCCTCCCTCCTTTTGGTGTATCTGTCCAGATAGCTTCCAGTGTTTTTTGTAAAGTGTTTCGCAGTAATTGAGAGTTGTATTATTATTTGGCTGTATTTTTGGGGAACTCTTTGGGAATATACCATTTCTGCTATGTAGTTCAGCAAAAAAGTGTAAGTAGCACCTTACAGGAAGCTTATATTTTGTTTAATTTTTGTTTTAAGTGTTGTTGCAATACAATATGAAGTTAGAAAGTGAAAAAAGTTGGTGAATCAGCTCCATTGTCTCTTGTATGCTACACAAATCTGTTACAGATGTTTCACTCCCTCCAAGTGATTCAGCTAGAATGATTTATTCTGTGCTGTTGGCAGTGTACTTTGTTGTATCTGCTGCTCTGCCATCTTTCAGAGGCTAGCTGATAAGTATGAAACGTGAGATTGAATAATTGCATAGCAAAACTAGTTATTCTTGCTTTTCACAAGAAAACATAGAAATGGCTGCCCTAGCAGCTACAAGAGAACTTCTGTATGTTGTCATTTAGGGCGCTTTTGGAGTGGTTTTTAGGCAGCTTACCACTGTTAGGATCACTGAGGCACACCAGATGTTGAATACCTGATTCCTTATAGCTGTGCATGCTGGGGTGTGCTTCGTGTTACTTAGTTGTCATCAGCCTAATCAAAGGCAGTCAGAATCCAAAATAGCCAAACATGAGCTTTGAAATAAATAAAAAGTTCTTCACCCCTTAGACTGGTAGCCTTTCTAACTTCCAAATTGCGTCAAAGTCTCCGTATCATGCTACCACCAGAAAAGCCGGTGTTCACCAGAAAAGCCGGTGTTCACCAGAAAAGCCGGTGTTCACCAGAAAAGCCTCTTCTGCTTTTCACTAGAAGATTAGAAATGTTCCTCTTTGACTTTATGGGAAGAGAGTCTACAGTCTGTAAATAAAGAATATCTGTTAACATGGGTGTGCGGTGTGGCTAAGCTGCTTACACATAAATCAATAGGTGACAGCAAAGGGAAAATATCACATATTCTAGAAGTTTGTAGTACCTTGAAAGGAGAAGCATCTCTTGTTGTCTTGAGGACAACTGAGAAAAGTGTTGATGAGCAGTATGAAGAGACAACTTACCCTGAATACAGTTTGTACGCCTGTGTCTCGGGTCTGCTCCCAACCTTCTGCTTCCCCCATGCGTTGTGTGATCCAAATAACTATTGAGCACTCCCTTCCTCCTCAAAACATGACCAAATTTGCTTAGAGTAATCTGATTGAAAAGATCGTTTGTATAGACTGTATTCAGCACAGGGGAGTTGAGGAATATGGTAATTTGAGTAGCAGTGTGTTTTCTCTTAATGTGACAGTTTGAATATTTTTGTCATAACTTCTTAGGGATTAAAAGTTAATTTTTATCTTTGTAAAAGATTTATTGAAAGCAAATGGCATATCTATGTTTTTATTTTACAGTTAACTGTAGAGAGAGTATTTATTTTATGTAAATGTTTTCAAGTTCTCTTAAAGTCACTTGATTCTAAAGCATAAGGTGAATGTAAATAAACTTCTGCACACCCATAAAACATTATCCAGCATGAAGATTTTTGTTCATTACTTTCAGTGTTTTCCTCAGGTTGTACTGATCTCTGGAAAATGTTATATTCCAGGGCTTTGTCTTTGTACAAAACTGGCTGTGCCTGATGTAAAAGACAGGAAGGATTTTTATATGCAACATGCCTGTTTCTACCTCCTTTTTCATCTATTTGTCTACTCGTGAAGGTATAAAAAGCATGGTTGGGAAATGTCTAGAAATACGTAGAAATGCTGTTGGTGATTGTCTGGAGCTCCACTGCTTATAAACTGCTGGTTCTAACAGTCTCTTAATGGTATCTGTATTCTGTTGCACATCATTAGGCAGCACCTGCTACACGTTTGCTCAGTGAAGGAGAGAAGTGCTGGAAAATATTGCAGCTGCACTATATAAACAGTAGCAGTAACATATAAATAGCGAAGTGGTGAGCTGAGTCTGGATTGCCAGCTAAAACCACAGAGAGGTGGTCACTGTGGCATCCGTAGCAGACCCGTGGGACAGCAAGAGGTGGTTTTGTTGTCTTGGTGTGCGTAACTGCCTGGAGGATGAATTGTGATAGGTGGGCAGGAGTACGGGAGCAGTCAGGAAAAAGGGGCTGTCAGGAGTCAGAGGAGTAGGTTTCTGCGAAGTCTGAATGGCAGGATTTCAAAGCAAAGTCTCAAGCGACTGTTTCTGCTGTTTGCTGAGACTCTTCATATTTCTTAATACTGGAATCTTGTTTTACTGTGACACTTTGCTTCAGTCATTTTAAATAGACTAACGAACAGTGTCAGATGGTAAAGACTTTCAATTGCTGCTAACCTGGGCTGAATTTGAACTACTGACCTAAAGGTGAAAGGTCTCTTATCCCATTACCAATCCCCTAAGCCCACCAGAATCCATTCTGCACACAGTTTATACCAGCTGTTCATGGCCATTTTTAGAACTGAAAGAAAAGGTGATTTTGCTGCCAAACAACACTTCTTCACACAAGAGGGTCAGCCGACAACAGTTAACCAGATTTTTGCCACATTCTTGCCTCCTAATGCAACTTCCATTATGTAGCTACTGGTTGTCTGCTTTTCAGGCTTCCTAAAAGAACTACAGAAAAGCATTGCTAATTGTTGTTGACAGAAGAGAACGACATTGTTTGTGTAAGTCATTGAATCTGAAAGATGCCATTAACAGTGCTGCCAGGGCATGGAGTGATATCTTAGCGACAAGGTTACCGCATAACTATCATAGAATACTAATAAAATCGTAGAGAAAAAGGAGGTTTCCCTTCATTCTTAATACGTAGAGAAACAAACAATCGTTCTTCAAAGGGTACGTTAGTTTCTTTCCTTTGGTGAATTTGATGTAAAGAAAACCCAAGAATGGCTGCAGTGTGACCAGAGCCACCTTGAATGAAGTAGTCCGAGAGAGCTTTAATAGTGCTTCTAAATATAGAGAAAGCAGGAATTATATCTTTTAGCAAAGAAAGTGTAGGCATTGTGGGTGCAAGTTTCTTTATTTTCTTACGTGGAATATGTAGTGGAAAGAAAATTGTGTAGAATTACTGAGATTGCGAGATTTTTTTTTTTTTTTTTAAGTGCGGGATGTTAATTGAGAAAGTTATGTTGAAATTGTGAGATAACTTACTGATATCAAGTGTGTGCTGTTTGTTTAAAACACAGAAAAGACAGATTCAGTATTCATAGGCTAAGCGGTTTCTTACCTGTGTCTGTCCAGTACAATAAAGAAACAAATCCTATCCTCGCAAAGCAAAATTGACAAAACTGAATCAATGGTTATTGGAAGATAACTTCCTCACAGGAAGCTATCTTAGATTAAATATTTTTCAAAGTAGTTATATGCTGTTGTTAAAAAATTAGTTGGCATTAGATGTCTGTGCATTAGATTTTATTTCTGCAACATCTTACATAGGAAACAATAAAAAGTCTACCTGAGCATCTTAGTTTATGGAAATTTTTGTAGTTCTGGTTGCACTCAGTTCTTCAATCACATACTAATAAATGAGAAAATAAGCAGTATTCATATTATGTACTATGCCTATAGAAAAAGACAACATAGGAGGTTGTCTCTTAAGTATTCCTGTGTGCTTTCCATTCATTCTGTATGTTAGTCCAAACATTGCCTGTTCTCCAGCAGCCTTTCTGAAAAGCTGTTTTTTACTATGTGCCCCCAAGCCCCACGTACATAGCTGTTGTGAACTATTTTGCGGAAAGATGTGACCCCAGGGTGCTCCTGCTTATAGTAGTCAGGAAGCTGGCATACCTGAAGAGCAGAACATGTGTGCGCCTCTGCTGTTCAGATCTGCGAAATAGAAACCAGGCTTACTGAAATAAAAGGAGACTGAGGAGCATCTGTAAGTTGATGGGTTTGGGTGACTTGATACTGGATTTGGCTGCTGCAGAAAAGCCCGTGGGATTCCAGGTGAATTGTGTTTCCTGGAAACTGAGGTGTATGTTGAAAGTTAGTTTTAAGATTATTTATCTGAATGTAAAGGAGTATATGACACCAACTAGGGACTTACAGTAGTAAGGGTGACATAGGCTGTAGTTTTAAATCTGCTGAAATTTAGATTTTCTTGGCCGCTGTGGTCTGCTTGAATGCTCCAACTGGTGTGTGAGTAACTTGATGCCTTATGCACACAGGGGCAAGAGAGCAATCTGTGAGAATATCCAGAAGTGTTTGCTGTTAAATCTGAGTACCTTGATGGTCTTGAGAAAAATGTGTCCTGAAATTATTCCCCTGAATATAAGGGGAGCAGTCATCACTAATTGAACTCAACTCCAATTGTTCATAAAAATTGAGTGACTGTTTTTTGTAGCTGTGGATGAACCCCAGTATGGTAAAGCTTTAAGACAGTTGGCAGTCACAGAACAGGATGAGAGTCAGCAGCCTCTCCATACTGGAACAGATGCTAACTGGACTGCAGTGTTGGCAGGTGCCTCTAGCTCTTTTGTATGTTCTTCACCATCTATAAACTGGGTCTTAGTTGTCATTTTCTTACAGGCTTTGCCACCAGCATTGCTTGCTGTATAAGCTGAAAGAGGTTAGGGAAGCAAAAACACTTGTAGTACTCACAGGTAAGCTTATTTCTGTGAGGTGTCTGAAGAAGAGTAGATCCGGTATGAAGGGGAAGCATTTACCTTTACCCTGTATGGATGTTGCTGGTCATAACAGCTGTGGCTTTATGGACTTGAAAGCAGAAACATCAGTGGCATTTTTTCAGAGAAAGAGGTGTGTGTGTGTGTATCACAAAGTGGGGAGTAACATTTTTTTAAAGGAGGTATGTATGGTACTTAAGTGCATTGAAATGATGATTTGTTATAAATTGTTTATGACCAGACTTGGTATAAGTAAAGGAACTGGTACTAAAGGTGGTCCTTCCGACAGCTAACTAATTGAGAGTTATCGCTGATCAATTTTTCTGCTTGTCCTGTTGAGAAAAAAGTACAGCTGCCTTGATATAGCTATGATCTGTAGATTGCTTGCTGCAGACATGTCTGGTTTTGCCCTTTGTATTAAGGACAGAGATAATGTGTGAATTTACCCACTATAATATAACCGTACCACCATTGGCTCTTACCTTATCGACTGGGGCTTCACTGGTAAGATCTCAGATCAGCCGACTACAAAATCTGAGTATGGCCCAAAGCTAGAAGAGTTGATCAATTGAGTGTGATTCAGCTCTGTGAGCATACTTGCATTCATTTCTTTAAAAATGTAGTCCTTGACCTTACTTACCATTTTATGGGTGCTAAGGCTGTTGAAGGAGAAGAGGTATAGCATAAAATTAATAGAAGAAAATACAAAAGGTACGTAAAACAAGGGTGACACATGAAGTAGAAGGCTGAAAAGTGAGGAAAATGTTTAAAGCCTAGTTTTTAATATTAGTCAAATAGCTGTGACAGTTATTCTGGGGCTTTCATAAGTAGGGAATGATGATGCCTGTGTTTTCTTTTTTGGGAGGGGAGGGAGAAGAGTGGTCTAATTTCTTCACTTCTACTCCCATCTTTCCTTGCTTTGTAAAAGATTAGAGCTTTAATTTCAGATCCTGCATGTATCCCTCTGTGGGTGGATTCTTGCACCTCCAGAAGCTCGTTGCAGGGTGCTTGTTGAACCAGGGTATGGCATTACTGCTTTGTTAACATCTATGTACTGTATGCTGAAGCATGTTCTGTATAATGCTAAAAATACTGACCCCCTCCTGCCCTCCCCTTGCTGAAAGAAAACTGCAAATGCTAAAACAAGTGCAGTTTGAGCTGCGCACCTCACTGAGAGGTTAGTTACAAATAAGTGAACTAGCATTTCAAGGTTAAAATTTTCTACCCCATTTTGGTGATCTGATGGTCTTAATGTATACTGAAATGCATTTTAAGTATATTTGGTACCCCAAAGTTAGCGAGATGAGTGGTACTGTCTATATTATGCCTAAACAGCACTAGCTGAAGCACGGTCCTAAAAGAATGCAGAACAACTTCTCCCCACCCCAAAAGAACCCTCAAAAATTTTTCCTCGTCATATTTTCTGAATGCTGTTTTGTGTGCAGACACAAAGGGAGTATTTTGAAGAAACAGAAGAAAATATTGACCAAGTCAAAGATCTGTATTGAAGAATGGATTAAATAAATGTTTGTGAGTCGTAAGAACCAAACAACAAAAATATTTTTCTATCCAGAAACATTCCATCCTATTTTGATCATCAACAATAAAGCAGAAAACAACACTGAAGCCGTTGAACCTGGAATGCCAATTGCAATCCAAGAAAAATGAGAGTATAACTAAATAATGCAAAAGTCTTTGAAAAAAAAAATCCCATTGTATTTTAATTAGCTGGAATATTCGAATTCCAAATATGTTCTAAACTCCAAGGTAATTTTTTTAAAACTTAAATTCCAAAATAAGTAAATAAGTTCTGTTGTCCAAATATGAATGTGTGCTAAGTAACTTTCTATTAAAATTTAGGGAGCTTTAATAGAAACTTCAAGTCTTAATAGAAATTGAATTGCTTCAATTTAACACTGCAGGGTAGACACTGAGATGTTTCCTAGATTTTCCAAATACTGTTATTAAGCTTGACGTACTGGAGAATATCATGTGTTGGGTAGAATCAAGATTGAATCCCAAAGGTACATCCTTAAACTGTATAATCAGATTCCCATTTCAATGTCACTTTTATCCTTCAAAGAATAGGTGCTTGTTTCAGTGATGATTTGTCATTAAAATTATGTCAAAACGTCTTAAACTGTTGTTGAAACTCTAAACAAACTCACAGCATACACAGGGCTAATTATGGATGCCATCTGTTTATTTTTACCAAGTTTTTTTCTTAAAGACCAAAGCATCTTCCTGTTCTGATAAACCACAAGATTATTATAATGACTAAATGTTTTCCTTAATACTAGTGTAGCTGAAGGAAGAAAGGCAAGTGGTTTGGTCACTGACCTTTTCCTGTGTCACAGAATGTACATAATATGACATCTCATGATAGAGAAACCATTGTGAAGTGCGTTTTCTTAAGGTATTTTGGCCCTTGGGACAAAAATATTTTATAATAAAAATGGCAGTTCTGTCGTAATTTCTATATGGAAAAATCTTACAGCTGTCTTTGTGTGAAGAACAAAATTTTAGCGTGCCTGTCTTACTTCACCTGTATGGTGCGCCCTCCTGTCTTGGGGCGCTTTTTTACTGTACTATGTCTAATTAAAGAGGTTTTTTTAAAGTTAATAAACGTGTCCATTTATATCCCCCTTTCAAGGAAGAAAGCATCTATGTGCATATGCGCGCACATGTGTGCATGCTTGTAAGCACATGCCGGGGTTAGTGTGAACGACGGGTATTCCCATGGCAGCATCATCCAAAGCCGTTAGCAGCAATTTGCTGAGAGCTGCAGAGTGACTCTGCTGGTCCAGCCCAGCTATTGTGCATGCTAAGCACTAAACAGATAAGTCTGGAGGTGGGGGGGAGGAATTGAAGGATCCATCTGCTCATTTCTGCTACACTGCGCTGATGCAAGATTACGCTAATCTGGTTGCTTGTCAGGACAGGTTAGTGAAAGCAGGCGAATGGGTGAGATTTAGGGTAGGCTAGTTCTATGGAAAATTGTAAAGCGGCTCCTGTACGTGCCATGTTAAGTGTAGCAGAATGGGTTGATTATCAGCTACTTTGAGATTTTCAGCTTAAATATATTTATGGCTACAGTGCAAGTCTTTTCAAAACAAAATCAAATGGGAAAATCTTCTGAACAAAGAAAAATTAACACATTGTCACCAGGTGCGTTTGAATTGTAAAAATAAGTGGAAAAAACCCCAAACTCTCCTAGGTGTTCTCTATAGTTTCCCTTTTGTGTGGTGCTCCTAGTTACTGGAATCTGCTAATGGTTTTATTTTGTTGGGGTTTCCCTGCAAACAAGGTGGTTGCTGGAGTTTGTCAAGTAGAATTTTTCTGGGGACAAAGACCAAGATGGGAATGTGTTCTTTGTTCTTTGGCTGGTCAAATTTCTTGTTTATCTGTGTTTGTTTATGGTGAGTGTGGGTTTTTTTGTTTTGTTTTGTGGGTTGTTTTTTTTTTTTTTACCTACTGACTGACAGTTCTTGACCTTGCAGGTTGAACATCCCGTCACAGAATGCATTACCGGCCTGGACTTAGTCCAAGAAATGATCCGTGTTGCTAAGGGTTACCCTCTCAGGCACAAACAGGCTGATATTCCCATCAACGGCTGGGCGGTTGAATGTCGAGTTTATGCTGAGGTAAATAAGTGGTAATGGGGAGGAGGGTAGGTGGTTGAATTGTGGAGTAATAATACCCAGGTGTGGATAGATGCCAAGGTGAAGTCAAGGAATATCATGTGAAAGTCATGATTTAGAGTATGTAACACAAATGTTTAATGAGCTTTTGCAGAATTGTAGAATTTTTCTTTTAAATTCAAAATACAGTATGGATTTCAGCATACCTTTTTCTGAAAATCAAAATTAAAAGTGATAAAAAGAAAAAAAAAGAGGTTTGTTTCTAAGGTCATTTGCTGTGTTTCCTTCACGTTTAACGATGTGGTGCCAGAGTTGTTTGCTACAGTTAACTAGTGTTTCCAGGTTTCTTAACTTGTGTACTTGAAACTTACTGTCTTCAAAAGACAGTTGAAATCCAATGGCTTGCAGAATTTTTGTTGTTGTAACAAAACATTTTAATAGGTTGCTGAAAAAGCAAGTTATATATCTTCTGAAACTATAATTTCTAGGACAAACTTTTAAAGTGCATTCCAAACCAATAACTTTATAACTACAGTACGACTCTCTAGCTCACCTTAATGCTTCCTAAAATATAAACCTCATTTTCAAGCATGTTTAGGACATCTCAAGGCAATGTCTTTTTGCTGTCACTTTTGATACATGGAAATCAAGATTTGTTAACAAAAAAATGATGCTTTGGTTCCTTCATTTTATTTTAGGAACATTTGAGGTAACCATGCATTTCAAAAATGATTCAGCACCTGCAGATGTTTTTTCCCTCGCTTAACTATTGCAGCTTTTGTGACCCAGGACATGTTAATTTATGTTGGTTTTTTCATTCTCTTCATTACATGCACACAATCTTCAACTTGCTCTACTGATCGCAAGTTTTAGGAACTATTTCAATAAAGAATAAATATTTGCCCTGTGATTGGCATGGAAGCTATTCTGAGTATGCGTAGGCTTTACCCTGGAGTAACTGATGCTTGGGGTTTTTTTTGGTAAACTTGCTTCACATTTATAAGTAATGGATCCAACCACGTTACCATGCATTTGGTATTCTATAGGCCATATATTTATTTGCTGTCCTATTAAGTTTATATTGGTATTGCATTATATAGATTTCCAAAGGCATAAAGGTCAGTTTGATTTCTTAAGATAATGGAATTTCTAACTGCCTTTTGTATCTTTGAATTTTTTTCCTTATACTCTCTTCTCAACTCCTCCCTTCTGAGTACTTTCCCATCCTTCTTCCAAGGCACAGTGTGAAAAATGAAAATGTCATCTTTGTATATTTTGATAGTGTACTGTAGCTGTGTGCAGAGCACTTCTTTCCTGCTTTTTTACTGCAATGGAAGAGTTCTTTATTTGGAGTCACAGGGGTTGGTGGATGAAGAAATGTACTTCAACACAAGTAATTCTGGGGAAGAAAACAAAGTTACTCCAGCAGTGGTTTCTGTTAGACTTCAAGCTATTTAATATTATTTTCTCTGCATCTGTAAAGGCTTAATGCTTTCCCATGTTGAATTTTATTTCAGGACCCCTACAAATCTTTTGGCCTGCCATCCATTGGTAAACTCTCTCAGTATCAGGAACCATTGCACGTGCCAAGTGTAAGTAACTTGGTTCTGCTTTTCTTATGTGCTGAGTGTCTGTTTTATGGACAAAGACTATAAGTACTCAGCAGCTTTGTAAATAAGGCCTTTTTTCCAGCTTTTTGGCGGGGAGGGAGGGACAGAACATGGTAATATTTATTTGTGCTACCTGAAAAAGTGTTTAAAAATGTACAGTTCCAAACTGGATTTAAAATGATCAAATTGTGTATAACAAGAAACCATTATATGTTGAAATATTTTGTCATGTTCTATAATTTTAAGCTTAAGTTCTTCAAACACAGCTTAAGTAAAAATACTGCAGTGATTAGAAAGGACAGTGAAATGTTGAGTCAGCTCTTTAACCACAGAGAACTGGGGACACCGGTGAGAAACTGCCAGTGCTTTCTGTTTAGCTGTGTAGACTTTAAAGAGGAAATTTGTTACTGTGATTATTACATGTTTCAGGATACAGTCTAACTAAATAGAACGGCTGTTTAACAAACAGTATTTTCTGCTATGCGTAAAGAACGAGGACACCGCCTTTCTGTAAAACCAAGATAGTCTAAGTCATAAGTGCACATATACCTGACACTGTGTCAGTTAGTGGAATGGCAAGGCTGTACCATCTGTGAATGCGATTATTCAGTCTGGTTGCTTGCACGGAAAATAGTGAAAGATTACAGGAGGAATCTTAAATGTGGAGATGTTATTGGATATATGATTTATTTCGCTTCTTAAATTGTTTTTGCCCGTGTACTTTCCGAAGGGACCTGACCCTTTCTGGTCTTTAAGGCTTCATGCTGTGTTCAAAGCCTGAAAGCAGAAAAAAAATTGTAAAGATCTAAAAGGCATTATGTGATCTTAAAGAGGAGATGAGGGAAAAAGGTATCATTGGATGTATCTAAACTTCTTTTTAAAGAAACAAAGAGTGTATTTAATATGAATTTATAATGAATACTCCAGTGGTTGTTAGAAGTTTTCACCATGTTGTAATAGCTAACAGGATGTCAAACATTTTGCCCTTGCAAGTTTTTGCAATTTGCAATTTTCCAAACGTGAGACCTGTTGAAAGTACAAGTGATAATGGACAAACTATACCCCCTACAGTCTTTGTCCCACCAAATCTTTCTTCAATTAATGCTGCAGCAGGAGTTTTATGTAATAACATTTGCGCTTGTAAGCCATCCATACAAAGAAAAAACAATTAAAATGCCTTAAATGTTCTGCTTACTGCTGTTATTT
The DNA here is from genome assembly GCF_965231255.1 of Vanellus vanellus. NCBI lineage: Eukaryota > Metazoa > Chordata > Aves > Charadriiformes > Charadriidae > Vanellus > Vanellus vanellus. The sequence continues at coordinate 162,027,219 of NC_138905.1, read as the reverse complement.
GCTTGTGTGAATGTTGCATGTCAGCTAAATGGACCACGGAATAGATAAAGTGATTGGGTGCAGGAGAGTGCACACTAAGCTTTGTCTATCATTATTGCTGGGAGCAATCAAATTGATGCCAGCAGGACAGTAGACGCGTTGACAGCTGTAATTATGTATCTCCATGGTGATCACTTTTGGCCTGTCATGGAGGCCCATGAGTCCCCTCCCTTGCAAGCATTTAATCAGATTGGGCTGTCACTTGTCAGGTAGATGGGGTGGGCTGGGAGTTGTGCTTAGGGGGAGAGGTGAATTGAAAATGAAGGGTGGGAGATGCCTGATCGCTTCACGTGGTCCATCGTGGTACCGAAGAAAGAAATTTTAATTACGCTGGAGGCTTCAAAGCAAAGGTTTGAGGAGCTCATACGGAGTGTCTAGGCTGTTCTTTCTGTTTATTCCTATTGTCATTTTAAAAATAGAACAGCTATTTTCATGTACATGCTCATGGTTTGGTGTCTTAATACATATTTTCTGCCACTGTGAAACTAATTTCTCTCCTGAGAATGTCATGCCCCTAAGAACAAAATTAATATGACTAAAAAATTTCAGCATTACAGGCCCATTGTGCCACAGTGTTTGTTTTCTGCATTTTAGATTTTAAATTGTCAACTAGTTGGCTTAAAAAAAAAAAAAAAATTAGCGGAGACTTGTAGTATGTCTCAGCGAGTTTGGCTTATGAGTAGTGTATTACCAAATGCATTTTCAATTAATTTCTTCTGTGTCTCGTTAGCTCTGACTGTCTACCTGTGCCTGTGTGTCACCTGCTCAAGCTAGTGGAACTGGTGTGCATGGCTGGATGAGGGGTTTTTTTTTTAGCCATAGATAGGAATATACTGTGCCATGTAGTCTGCGGTTTCCTTAGAACATGGTACTCGTCAATGTAACATTTTTTTCATCTTTAATGAAGCTTAAGGTAGGTAACTACAAACCCCCGTATTACGATAGTGAGCATTCATGTTCAGTGCTCTTACACAACATAGCAAATGTACTGCTGTATCTGAAGAGCTCCAGCATTGCTCTTTGCCAGTATGATGGGTGGTCTGGTCTTTTAATGACTCTTGCCAGAAAGAGAAAACTCTTAGACTCTGATATGGCAAAGAACTGAGAAATGCTAGAACCTGTATGTGTCGGTAAGTGGAATTTGATGCACTAATAGTTCATTGCAGGACTGGGGCAGAGATTGTACTTTTTTTTTTTCCCCTCTTAAGCTTTTTTTTTTTTTTACCTTTCTGTTTACTGTTGTCCTACTGTAATAACGCATAATGGTAGTACAACAGCAATGAAAGCGTTGGGGGCTGTAATACCCATGAGCAGGGGGATACGGTACGATCTTGAAACATAGCCTTTCTTTGGTATTTTAAATACTGAATAAAAGAAAGAAAATATGTTAAGCAGAAGTAAATGCTGGAGGTCTAATAAGTATTGCTATTATTTATCAAGTTAAGCAACGTTATAGCAAGTATCTGTTGAATTAGGGTTTCTCTTTCATCCAATATTCATTAAGTTCTGTCACACCATATAGTTTATAAAATCACCTACTGTTACCAGGCTCTGAAAACGTAAGCACCACAGAGAGGATTGAAGATGTTAAATGTATTTCTTCTCTGCTGTCATTTTTTTAGTCATCTTGAGTTTATTTTATGAAAATTCTTCAGAGAGGACTTCTACAGAGGACTTTTTTTTTTTAAAAGGAAATTATGCTGTATTTATTAAAGAATTTTGAATTCTCACTGTAATTTTTCATTTTTCAGGGCTTTGTACCTAGGCAAAAGTGTAAATTGTATAGTGGTGTGTATGTTGTGTATCAACAGAAACAAAGAGCAGGTAGAGCATATAGTCAGTCGCCTCAGAAGCCTTACATTAACTCCAAGGTCTAACCTGCTTACTCTGGGTCTGAATTATGCACCTTTCATATGTCTTTATTCTTTGCCAAAATATGCTGTATGTGTATAAATGCTTACCTGCACATGTATGTGTATGTAAAGCACCCCGAACACTTACATGTAATCACTTTATAGGCTATATATTATATATAGCCTATATATATATAATACTTTGGAGACAAAAGTCACAGTCTAATTCAAGTATGTGTGGAGTATGTCTGTCATACCTTCACGTCTTATATATGTATTTATTGTATAGTACAAGGGTTTATCTGGGACTGAGTAGCTAAATCTCTGATTTCTCTGATTTGAATGTGAGAATGTATGCATTGACTTTAAATATAGGCAGACTTCCTGGGAGGAAAGATGATTTAGCAGTTACAAGAAGGGGAGCTGGGAAATACACTGCATGTTTCTTTTGTAATCATGACGTGTCTGAACTACCTTCTCATCGGTAGCTAATGTTAAGTGTACCCGATATGGGTAGCGGGGGGCCTAGTTAAGTATGGATAAAGCACATTCAGATAAGATGTGATAAAAATGCTACAGAAGTGCTACTACCTTTACATATGAATAAATATGCTGTACAAATAAACATAAATTATAAGAAACAATATATAAATATATAAGTATAAATATATAAATACAAATATAGGAGTAAGTATATGCTTTTTTCAATAAAAAGAACATAACATCATAAAAACTGGTCAGACGGTGTTTCTTACTGAAGAAAGTGAGTACACCTGCTAGGGTATCTTTTTATGTCATTTGGATAATAAAGTCATCATCATGCCCTCATGTGGATTCTGTAGACAAGAGGTTCTACATGTGGTCCCTTGATAATTGCCTAAATTAAAATATTAAAGGCCTAACAGCCGTTGCGTTGACCTTTTTCTGCCTTGCTGCAGACAGATGAGCTGCTGTTTATTACAAAGGTTCCTTCCCACAGGTGAAGATTTAAGTGAGATTCCAGGACCCTCTTTCCCACCCCCTTCACAATGCGGTATGGCGGAGCCCTGCTGCTTCAACAGCTCTGATTAGAGCCCTCCATCCTTATGATCCCCAGAATGCGTTTATCACTCGAGTTATTTTGATTAGTTTTTAAAAAATGTTTCAGATTCCAGTGCTCAAAAGCAGCAATTTAATAAATATTTATTCCCCAGAAATTGCTCATTTGAAAAGTTTTATATGGCTAACCTCATTGCTACAGTGATGAAATCAAACTCAGAGATGAAAACAAGAATCAGCAATATACTAACTAACTTGTTGGCTGGTTAACAGCTATCAGCCTCTTCAAAAGAATTTTTTGAACTTGTGTTATTTTTTTCCGTGAATATTGCAGAATCAGAGCTTTAATTGGGGCTGTGTCCTTACAAAGCAAAGCCATGGAAAAAGCTGTGTAAACATTAAAGCCTCAGGGGAACAGCAGCAACAGAAAAAAAAAAATGTTTTACAGTTGAGAGGGTGAGGCAAAGAAGGAAAGTGTTACAGACATGAAAACCACAGGATCAGTATTCCTATGGAGCTGATAAGCAGAGCTCCAAAGTTCCTGCTGAATGCTCCCTACTTGTATTCCTGCTGGAGCCCTCGGAAGGGCTGTAGCAGAACATGGGGGACGTGATTACACATAGATGCAGAAAGGGTGTGATTATAAGGGGCATCCTTCATGCCAGGTGTCAGTCAGAAGAATAATTGCAACTGTATTTTATTACAGGGATTAAATCGGAATTGGATACGTTCAGGCTTGAAGTTTAGAGTGTGTAGCACAACCTAAATTGTTAGATCAAATTTGATGTGTTTACTGTGCATTCTAGGAGGACAAAAGAGAATTTTGACTATCAACTGAAGATTGCAGTCGTGTTTTCTTTTAAAGGAGAGAATAACTTGCAGGTATTTTTCCTGGTGGAGGAAAAAGGTCCCCTTTCCCCCTCCTGGCTTCTCTGAAAACAAATAATTAATCTAGTTCTTCAAGGGGAAAAAATGTATGTGATAAGCTTCATGGGTGTTAAGTTTTAAGCCTGCCAGGTAGATTTGATCTTATGTTGAAATATGTTTTTTTCAATATATGATTATTTTTGCTTCTTATTTTTTTAAAGGTACGTGTTGACAGTGGCATACAACAAGGAAGTGATATTAGCATTTATTATGATCCTATGATCTCAAAAGTGAGTTGATGATTATTTTTCAGTATTCTAAAGCTATGAAACACTAATTTTATACACAGATCTTTTAAAGGAGGGAAGAGTGTATCAAAGGATTGGTAAATCGGTATTTTAAAGGTGCTAGGCATAACGTGCCTCAAGGGAATATGAACGAAATGAAGGAAAAAGTGGAGTAGAGGAAATTTAGTGTCACTTCTAAACAATTTTTTTTCTTTTGACACTGTAATTATTTGTCTTGCAGTTTCTGCTTATTAAAAGGATTCTGATTTAGACAGAAGCCATTACTTTCAAACTTAGGTGCTGCCAATCTATCTTTTGTAGTATAACCTAGCTAGAACTAATATTTCAATAATTCTGGCTTCCAAAAAGCAGCAGTGAAAGAAATGGTTGATAGTGTCTCTTAGTATTAGTTCTTATTCATCAGTAACATACTGGTAAAATGAAAATATGATACTATAGTCAGAGTTCAGTTGTCAAAAATATTCACACTTAAATCTTAAAGTCAATTGGGCATTAGAAGTCAGGAGAGTCAACTAGATATTGAACCTCTGCTCTAATTTGCTGTGTGCCTAAAGAAGAGAGAGCTTGTTTAGATGCTTTAAATTTTATGAAGGAAAAGTGATTGGCCTTCTTTCATTGAATGGGTTAAGAGATCTTAGTTTTCTCTTGATGTTTTAGAGAGCCTCTAAAGCACAGATACAGTAATGTGCGAGAAATGTTTTTGTGGCTGCAGAAGTTCTACAAACCATTTTCTTTTTAAATGCTATTCAGAATCTAGAAGCAAAAATTATCTTATTTCTAGGTAACTCATACTTTTTCTTTTTTTAGCTGATTACCTATGGCTCTAATAGAGCTGAAGCACTGAAAAGAATGGAAGAGGCTTTGGACAATTACGTAATTCGAGGTAACTACAGAAGTTTGGGTTCCTAGTGTGATAGACTGCCATCTATTTCAAGAAAACAGCTTGAAAATGTAGTAATTAGCAAATTGAGTAAAGTTCCCGCTTCTTAAGTGCAAATTAAAACAGGAAAAGCTTGTGTTAATTAAGCTGAGAAGATACATCAAATCTAAAGAGACTTCATTTTTTTCCTCCGTTGTTTATGCTTGAATATTAGGAGATAAATATTTAATTTTTTTCCTTAAACTCATAAGAGTTTTCACAAAATGGTAGCATTAATTCATTTATTATGTTGTGAAGGAAAAAATCCCGCCACTACACTGTAAACCATTTAAAGTAGTTGCTATTTTATAGCATTGTAATACTTTGATTATGGTCAAATAATATCACAATGCAGTATTTGATTGTGTATTATATATGTTTCTTATTTTCAAGGTAATTGTTTAAGTTTGGTGAAATACAGATGTAAGCTGATGATCAGAATATGTTTCAGCTCTTGCTGACTGACTGCCTAGAAGTAGCTGTTCTTCTAGCTTTTCCAAGCAGCGGGGGTGAATCACCCATGACCGCTTTAACTCCTTTTAAGTTTTAGAGAGGGAAGTCATAGTTTGTGTAGGAGAAATCTTTAGCTCTTCCTCTGTCTTATGGAAAATAGGAAGGAAAACTCGTAGGAGAGGTGAAAATTTGGATTTCTTATCTTCTATTTTCCTGGGGATGATTAGAGAAGTGAACTGTAATGTGGCAAAAATTTTCATTTTTACCTCTTGAGGGTGTGGGTATTTGGGGGAGTTATTTTTTTCATTACTGGTCAGTGTACTTGAGGAACCAGTGTAGGTGGGAAGGAAACTGTTGGAGGATTTGCTGCCTTTGTTCCTTTGTTTTGGTTGCTGGACAGGTTGTTCCATGGTTTGAGATGGGAGAGGGGCTTGGAACACTTAATTCCTCCTCTGAATGGCTGGGAGAGACCTCATATAGCAGACAATCATATGAGTGTTTCTGTAAAACGTGGTTTGGCTTTAATGCTGTCTGCTGAATACTACAAATGCCACGTTAGACTAGAAAGATTTATGTCGAGGAAAACAAGCATCCCTCTACCACAGTGTAGCTGGATAGGTGGTAGGATTAGCCGTTGTAAATGAACTGCCTAACTCTAAAGTGGATTTATGCTGGTGCAACTTGAGCCATTAGAGTATTGCAGTACAATGTGCTGATGTAAACCCCTGCTGTATATCAGCTGAGGAAATTTCTATGAGAGAGAAATTTGTACCATTATAGCTGGACCAATGGGAGGTATTGTTTGGTGGTTTTGTTCTGTGTTTTGTTTTTAGTGGAGACAGGCTCTGGATTCAAACTCAATTTCAATTAATAGAAAGTTATGCTAGAAGGATTATAGTTAATGTGAATATTGGAAATTGTGTGTGTAGCATGGTCTTTTATTGTGTGCTATAATATGGGATGGAACCTAATGATTTGTTCTTAGGTGTTTTACACAGATGTGTACGTACATCATAACAGTTCCACAGATATATAAATACCTACAAAGGATATGACAACTTACATATGAAAATTAGTAAATACATTCTTGATTTTTTTACAGTCTTTGAGTATGGATATATGCATTTAAGTGTTCATACCTGATATCTCTGTAGTATTTCTGCCTGTGAAAAAGCTCTTCATCTATTAAAAACATTGAAAGAGGTAATAAATGAACTATGGGGGGTAATGCGTTTTTTAAAAGTATTACAAAGGACAAATTTTAACTTACCACGGGTTTCAAAAGTAGGTGAGTTTCCAAAACACTTTTTTAGCTGTGGTGAGCAGTGGTTTCTATTTGAAAACCAACAGGATTTTTTGTGTAGTTTTATACAGCTGATAGTTTCTTCTCAGGGTTTATTTAAAATGTGACATTCATGGATATTAAAGAATTTCTTATGTTGCCTAATGTGAATGATGCTTAATAGGGCAGTTTATAGAAACAGTTCTATCTTTAATCTTATGAGCTGCGTTGACATGTAGAGAACTCCTTTTTCAGAGGAATTGTCTCTAATAAGTTCAAGTAAGCCTAACAAGTGATACAGAAGTAGTAATGCATTGGTATTCAAATGGACAAAAATAATTAAACATCAGAAAAAGAAATGCAATTTCATGCATTTTTTTTCTATAATGTTTGTAGATACTTTTGCTTTCAAAAATATATAGGTGCTTTGTAAAACAATATTAAACCACCTTGACCTTATGTGAAAGAGCCTCTCATGGATTCTTCTCCATAATTGAGTCATTATTAGTAGTAAAAGATACAGAATAGCTTTTTATCTAGCTTTGAAGTTACTTTGTTTTATATTTGAATAGTGACCTTATGCGTAACTATTTAGAGATCACCATAGTCTTCCTGAATAGTGTGCTCCATATTCCTATTTCTGAAACAACCCTCCTGCCATCCCCCCTTCCATTTCCTCAGAAGCAGCTTTTATGTTTGCTTTGTTTTAGAGACAGTGTATTTTTCCATGTAAGTAACAAGTCTCTTCTGAGTTACAAAGCATTTTAGCTAAGCATTACCAGCTGAAGTCAGTGTGAATTGTACTGCTAATTGTACACTGAGAATTTAGATTTAAATTCCCAAGAATTGCAACGTTTTTGTAAGCAAAAATGCTTGTTCACTCAGGGTGGGAGTGGGATGGGGTGACTGGGTAACAGGTCAAGGACCATCTAATGGGTAGCTTAGGGACTCCTAATGGAAGACAGAGTCTTTCCCATCACTTCTGTGTCACCAGTTCAAAGCAGGCAAAAGTTGGTAAGGACTTTTAGTCACTAATATTTTGTTGGTTGCTTCCTGACCTGTGTGAAATCAGTGGTATTTATCCAGTTCCTAGAAGACAAATGTCCTCTTGGAACAAATGCCACCATATAATGTCATTCATGGCAGTCCCAGCATGGGAGAGAGCAGTCCAGAGACTGAAGTGGCACAGTGACCCTCCAGGAGGTGACTCATCCAGGCTGGGGTGAGGCATGCTGACAGCTTGAAGTGCAAGGACTTCTCTGCTGTTCCTTGCCTACCGGCTGTATGAACAGACAGTCAGTCTCTACTGCTGTGGCTTCAGGATATCCAAGAGTTACCCGTTCCCTTTTAGCTCTGTTCTGCTTACAGGGAGCAAGTCCTCAGACTACAGTCTTTATTGACTTGTTTTCTAGGACTGGATAGTACTTGGCCTTGAATCCATAGTTCAGCTGTCCCTCCCAGTTACATCTGCCTGCCAACATCACAAAGGAAATTAAATTAATTAAATTTTCAAAAAATGTAATCTAATACTTGCAAAGAAAGACTTGTGCAAAATTTGAGTAAATAATATTTTACGTGACCAAGACTGCATCATGTAGTGCCTGTAATAGCAGTATTGTGATTATAAATGCTGAACAAATCAAATTGTGATATTTGAAACAATGCTATGCTCTGAAAGTGCCTATAGCCTTAACATTTTATTACAATTTGGGCTGGTGACAACTTGCCCACACTGAACTAAGAAATTCTTCAGTCTGTTGGTGGATGCTAACAATGTGACTAACTCAAGATACATTCAATGTGGTCATGGGAATATAATCTGCATCTCACTTCCTGTGTAATATCTCCAGTGTTATTAATGGGAGCAGGTGAATGTCTAGGATAGCACTTCTTTGAGTGGTGGATTGGATGACATGATCTCCTAAGGTCCTTTACAGTCTAAATTATTCTGATAGGAATGGAGAACTGATCTGAATTCAAAATCTCAAGACTTCTGAATGAGGAAGAGTCTAATCAGGTAACGTTTTTATCTGTAGGTCTTCCGGTATAGTTCAGGGATGATTAATGTTCAGGGTCTAACCCAGATTTGTCTCAAGCAGATACACTTTTCATTTTATCCAGTGGTTTCTGGAGAATTTGTGAATACTGAGAAGTTAAGACGTTGGTCAAGCATAGAGGCACTGTTGCTCATCGGGATGAGGCACGAGTTGTTTCCTCTGAGTTTGCACTGTTATTAGTAGTTCATATTTCTCTTATTTTATGCCACTTCTCTTCAGAAACTTAAGATTTTGTTTCTTTTTAATTTGAACAATCGAAATAGGGTATTGGAAGAATGCCTTTCAATGTGTCTACTGTATGTGTAAACATGATGCGTGATTTTCTTCTTCTAAGTTTCTCCAAGATTTTAGCATGTGTTATCACTTAATTTATAATGCTGAATAGTCTGTTCATTTTTTAAAGGTGTGTATAAAACCCAGTATGAAGTTCTGGAAAGTTCACATACGAATATTGTTTGTGTCTATTAAATAAAGAAATGGACATATTTTATGCAGCAAGTAGAGCTGATTATCAGTTCACCTGAGGTCTGATGGGGCAGATAGCTCATACCCTCGAGTGCAGAGATTCCTGTAATCTTGCCTTCAACCTCCCTTTGCTTTTTATCTTCCCTGCTGATCCAAATATAAAGCAGTAGCATGAAATTAACGGTCTTTGTGTAAAGTCAGCCATTCTCTGTTGAGGTCCTGCTTGCTGTGGGGAGAGAGGAATGTAGTAGACCATTTGGGAGCAAGAGGAGTAGAAAAAGGAGCATCTGAGGAAAGAGTGAGCAGCAGACGGAGCAAGAAAGAGTGGGGGGAAATAAGGGAGCCACCAATCTGGGGTGGGGGCGGGGGGGGGAAGAGGGGATCTTCCAGCATGGGGTAAAAGACCAATCATAAAAAAGAAAACAGGAAAGTGGTAAATAAGTGTGGTTTGAGGGGAATGGGAATATAGAAGTTAACCCTCTGATATGAATGGAGACCTGCCAGAACAGTGGCAGCAGAAACTGTTGTCATGAGTTTTTTGCAGCCATAAGCACACCAATTGGGAGAAAGAGTACTGTACTTAGTATTGTGGAGAAGGCCTTGGCTTTCCAAGAAAAAACACCCAACAAAAACAAACAAAACCAAAACATCCCCCACTTTAATTTTAGTATTTTATCATATATTTCAAAGGAATTAATTTTCAAGTACAAAGGTTTTTACAATAAACTTTAATTAAATCCAGATGTCATCAATTACTGAATTTGTCTTTTATATATTGACTTAAAAGATATTTCTCAATGGCAGTGACACTTGTAAGTTTGATACTCTCCTGTACATGTTGGTATGCAAGTGTACTCATTGGTATTGCGAACAAAACAATCTTCGCGTGTAAGCCAGTTTTCCCGCAGAAGGAAGTAGTATCTGTTTTTAAAAAAGAATGAAACAAGCCTCATTGTCCTGGTTGTGCTTTACTGAAGTGCTGCAACAGGTTGTACAACTGAACTGTGGATTCTCCCCTTTGTGTAGCAGAGGGAACAGGGGCCAGGAGTTCTGCAAGGGTCTCTGTGTTCTCTGACCCTTTGCAACAGGGACCAGCTGGTTCCCGAGCGTGGCAGGGAGGAAACCGAAAGGGAGAAAGGGAAAGCAACGAACTCAGTTCAAAACCACGAGAAGAGACCATTTGCAGGATGCTTGGTAACATCAACTTGGAGTGCAGATGCTGGCATGAGGAAAGATTCTCCTCCTGTTTCTCCTCTCATTTTTTTCTTAAGCCAGTCGCAGGGGTGGGAGTGGGAAGAGCAGCTTGTCAGTGGAATGTTAGGGAGTGTAGTTTAGGAAGGGTTATAGATTACTGCACTATGGAGGAGAAAGAGGGAAGGGCAACTCAAGTACAGGCTGATCAGGTAAAAGAAGAAAGGAATGTTATTGGTGCAGAAGGGAAATAAAATGAAGTATTTTTTTTTTTTGTCAGAGGAGTTTTTTTTTTTTTAATTAAGAAAGAGTTATAGTAGTGAAAAACTACAAGAAATGTAGTGTGCTATGTTGAGGAGGTATTGAAAGACAAGTGCTGTTATTTCTAGTTATGCTCCTTAGATATAACGTTGTCCTGATGTTATATTCCCCTTCTTTACAGTAAAGGGATGGTTGAGGAGAGGGTGATGGCAGCATGGCCATCCATTTTCTTTCACTTGTTCTTGACGAAGCCTGCCTAACTTCTGCTTCCAATTATTCTATTGATTCAAACATTCATACATGTTTGCTAACACCATCAATAATGGACTGCTTAATCTTATGAAGAGGTTCAGAAGTGCATGCAGTACAAAATTTAGTTCCAATTTGAACTAATGATTTTTACAGTACGCTATTACCACATATTATCTGCTCCCCCCCTTTTCCCCCTCTATTCTGGTCTATGCATTCTGTGAGTTCCAGACTTGAATATCTAAAAGAATTAATGTTTTAATTGAAATACATGTTCAGCTCTGAGGGTCAGTGGTGTACTGATCCTATGTGAGAACTTTATGTGGATGTTTGTGTATTAAAATTATAAAGCTAAGAAAGCCTTTCTTCTCGCTTTTGGGATGGGACTTTGTATGCAAATAGCCTGCTCTGAAGTGAATTGAAGCAAAACAAAAGCTTTGAAAGACAATTAAACAGTTGAATATTGAGGGTCTTAGGGAATATTATGACAACTTTTGGAATTGCAAAAGTGGAGGCTAGCTGGGTAGCAATCATGAACTTTGAAAAGTTCCTGTGTTGAAAGTGGTGTTTTCATAGTCTGTGCAAATCTATGATAATGTTCTTCTTTTAAGTGGAGAGTAACATAATCAGTGTTTCATAATGCTTAGTGCAGAGCTTTGTTAATATATTTTTATTTTCCAGTTAGAGAAATCAACTGGGATGGCTCCTAAACTTCATAGCGTTTATTCTTATTCGACATTTAAATTGATTGGTGATAATTTAGCTTTGCTATTTTTTTAAAAAGAGAAACCTCTAGTATGTACTCCGCACATTGGTCTTGCAATCAGTAAGTATGCAAATAAAGTTCTTTCTATTCCACTTACCACAATTTGAAATTATCAGCAAGTTAAGTATATTCAACTGCTTATCTACAGAGAGGCATGTAGGACTCCAATTAAGTTTACATGGATAAATGCCGATTTGTGTTTGCAGACATCAAGATGACAGAAGCTTAATACTGTAAAAAGGCTAATCAACACTGAATATGTTTAGTGTCAGTAAATATTTATAGTGAAAATATTGCTTACGGTTTTGTGCCTTGGCATTCTAAGTTCTGATTTTTAGTGAGTAAAAATGTGGTGTGATATCATGTTCAGAAACCTGCTATAAATTTTTTGTTTTCTATAAATTACTTTGATTGTCTTTTTCATCTTTGTACTTTCTTGGGAAGACAGGCTAGGAATTAGGCTACAGTTTGTAAGTTAATAAAAAATCTGGTCTATTTAGCAAGGTTTTAAGGCATATGTAATCCAGAGAAAAGGAAAGGGAAGGAGGCAAGATAGAGACAGGCAGTATGTGGAGTAATTTCTTCTGATTACAATTTTATTTTATTTTTTTAATGAAGGCCTCTTGAAAGAGTGGTTACTAATGAGCTCTGGTGAATGATGTGATTATTTAGTGTACTCATGTATTCATTAGGCAATAACTACAATTTAACTAGAAAATGAATTGAAGCTCAGGAATATGTATTTGTTATATATAAAACATACATATATATATATGTATTTATTTCATTAGATCTCAAGAAGTTAAATGTTAGTCCACTCTCTTTACAAGTGTATTCTGGAAAATGGTCTGTCAAAATTGAAGTCCAAGTATATCTTAAATTCAGCTTCTACTGCTGTAATATTGTATGAAAAATGCAGCCAAGTGGAAAAAAAAAAAAAATAAAGACACAAGGATCACTGATTATTATTTTTTATTGTATTTTGATGTAGAGAAAAAAAGAATATAAGTGTAAATGCAGTTCTGCGTCAGTCTTAACAGTGTAAAAGAATGGTGCTGAAGTGAAATTTTGTTTTCTGGAGGGGAAATAAATTTATATAGTTAAGGATTTTGTTTGTTTGTTGGAAATGTCATGGCTTGTCAAGTTAACAAATGTGATTTTGTTCCTGGCAGACTGCAGACCTGGTCAAGAAAAAGAAAAATTCCCTGAAAACCACTGCAACATAAATACAATGTACTTCAGTTTAGTGTCTAACTTTGCATGAAATAAGCACTGCCTGTTAGTCTCTGTTTGATCCTGTGAGAGTGTGGGGCTAATGTCTGGCCAGTGTTTTGGAAGCAGCAGGTAGCCAGGAGCAAGCTGCTCTAGGGGTCCATATTTCTGTAGCCTAGCAGTTACTCACACACAGATGGAGACCTTATGAACTTTGACAGAGGTCACGCTAAATTGCAAATCTAAAACTTCTAGACTTCTGAAGGATTACACTGTTGTGTGGGTGTTTTTTTTTTTTTTTTTTAAGCCATACTGTTGGAACATCACTAAAAGTATCAGTTTTGAGAAGCAGATCAACCACGCAGTCATTGCTCACATAATGATCATGGGGACTGATAAAGATAGCCTTTCATGATACTTTAAATGGAAACTGTTGCATAGTAAATTTTAATTTGCACATGTAAAATACATATGTTATACTGTTTCCCAAACACCCAGGCTTGACTACTCTATTGAACTTGTTAAAGGAATTTTGGAGCTTAAAACATTGCAGAAGCCTCTGATTTTTCTGGTGCACGTGAGTTGCAAGTAATTAAGATACTCATAGTATTTTTTTGATTTCGGGTTCTTGTGGGGCAGTCAGTTGAGACACCAAGCTCTGTCATCTGTCATCAGCCATCATCTCACCGGTGATCTTATAGCAGTTTAGGATAAAAACCCATGAGATGATCTGGTTACACATTGTAGTCTATTTAAATCCTGGATTCAAAGTCGGGGAGCATTGAAGAGCTCCTTTTTGTCTTCTAATTATAGTCCTGGAGCTGTACTTAATAGATGAAAATCTCTCTGATATTTCAACTTACTATTCAAATGGGAAATTTTGGGGGGATTTTGTAGCAGCCAAAGAAAGTCTTAATTTGTTTTGACGTTAAAGTCATTTAGCATAAGATTTTTTAAAATCTTTTTGTTTAGTGGAGATGCAATGTGAGTTTCACTCAGTGTTTATGAAATCAGGGTCTGTGAATTACTGTGTAGGTCACAGGCAGTAAGGAGGCTGATCCTTTTTTAATCAAATGGTCAAATTTTTATCTTGTCATCATTGAACTGATTGTGTAATGTGCTACTTAATGGCTCATGAACTAGTCTGTAAAGCTATGACTTCATGATTCAATGAGGCTGAGTCTGACTCTGTGTGTTGAAAGTGGTTTCAGTGACGGCCACACAGAGAGCTTGAAAATTCACACCAGCAGCAGACTGTAGGGGAAAAAAGCTTTGAAACTGTTTGAACTGGTCTGCATATAAAAATAACAAGAATGTTATTCACGCTTCTAAACTGGAAAAACACAAAGGAAAAAAGTAGAAGTGCAAAAGAATCTCCTTCTGTAGCTACGGCAATTTGCGGTCGCTGTACGCTGGTGGTTTTGCTTTGGGGAGCTCTCGATAGGGGAAGAAAGTCCAAATAGCTTAATTTACAGTTGAGACACGTGAGTTTACAATGAATTTTTACGTTATTTTAAACTAGAGCTATTAGAAAAAAAATGTGCAAATAACTTTCAGTCATGTCATCACTGTGTGAATCATAATAACTTGTAAGTAAACGTATCCAAAGTTGAAGCTCAGAATCTTGTGCTTTACAAGAGATAGATGCACAGACAAATTTTGACAAGACAAACTTGTGATGTCCTCTGTATTTTATACTTCATGGTGTGCGCCTAACACCAAAGTTCATGTGACCTGGAAAATGCAATGTGATGTTGAGTTGCCTCTCTCTGACATCGAGAGGAAAGAACGTGAATTCCTTTGTATTTCCTGAAGGGTGAGACACAACGCACAGCTGAGATTGGATAACCTCTTTCCTATAGCAGCTCCCTCATTTATCCATACCTGGAATGGATGCAACAGCTGCAGCCAGTGCTTACAGTTCATGCTCCTGAATTGCATGTCTGTTTCAGCTTCTCTTAAATATTAATGGTTATGAGGCGGTATTATTCTGTGTAGTCTTAAGATCTATTAATGTTTACAAGACAGTATTATTTTCTGTAGTCATATTGGGATTGAACTGTAGTGGCTTTTGAGATTTTCTGTTACAATCTCTTTCCAAAATTGGGAAGAGTGGAGATAAAAATGATGGTTTTCTCTTACCTGCATAATCTTAAACTTTCCTTTCCAGAGATGACTTATGTGCTACTTTCAGAAGAGAAAGTTTCTTCTCTTTGAAAATTGTTTGGAGTGCAGTAACCAAAAGATAATTTAAATTGTCCGGGATTTTTTTTTTCTCAGGGATTGTTTTGCACCTATAAAGACTTCCTTGTATTTAATATTTCAGTGAAATGGCTTTTAATTACCATCATATTTGGTGCTAAACTGCAAGTACTTTTGGCAAAGTGCAATTTAGCATTGAGTTACTAACTTGGTTATACAGCCCTGTTAAATTCAAAGAAAAATAAAACTTGAAGGATTTCAAAAAGTCATCTAGTCCCACTACCTGAACTAAGATATACCTATATTTGTGTCCTGACAGGTTTTTCTTTAACCTGTTTTTCAATATTTTCACTGACTCCAGGATCTTTCCCTAGTCAATCTTTTCCCAGTGCTAACTATCCTGAGCACCTGTCTTTTGCTGACATCTACTCCTGATTGTTTTTTCCAGCCTGTGCTGGAAATGAGATATGGTTTATTCCTTTCCTCTGAGAGTTTCTTTCACTTATCTGTGAGGAAGGAGCAGAGGACTTACTGTTCTGTGTGCAAGTACTGGACACGGGTGGTATCGTTTGAGTTGTGTAGCTTTAGGTTGCATTTGTTAAAAATTGTCTGTCTGACACGAAAAGGGGGGGAGAAAGAAGGGAGAGAAAAATACAAAAAAGAAAGAGGAGAGAGGCTGAGAAGTGGAATGAAAAGAGATGAAGAAATTCAGAAAAAAAGAAAGAAGTATGATATTCAAAGAAATGAAAGGACAAAGATGGCTATAAGGACTCTAAGTATTTCTGTAATTAAAGAAATAATTGCAGGAGGGAGGGGACAACACACTGTGTAGCAGGGTCAGGTACTAAAGCAGGTACTGAAGGAGGAACAGGGCCTTTGATAAAAGAATTGATCAGGCAAGGTTGGATAAAGGTGCATATGGAGCAAGCAATAGATTTCTTTCTTTTGTAAGGTCCACAGTAGTCTCTTATAAATTATGAAAATGTTATAATTATATATAAATGTTAAAACTTTCTACTATCTTTCATTACTGTGATTGGGGAGTAACATGGCACCTGTCTTCCACAGGAGTATGCTTGTATAAGGTGTCAGGATGACAAGGTGGACTAGGGTTCACTGGAATTGGGCTGGTATTTACAGTCATGACTAATCTATCATTTCAAGGAGATCGCTCTGGTCTTGCCTATATCTGCTGGGACTGAACCAAAAGTCTTGGTTGTGCTTGCTGTCATTGACTTAACTAGTTATTTGAATTAGGCTTGGTGAGGTGACAATTTGAAAGGTTTGGCTCTTAATTAAGCTGAGTGTTTAAGGAGGGTATCTTGAGGCAGGATTGAAACAAAATTGGTAAATTTGCATTGATTGCATCAATACTATGGTCTCCAAGTTGTGGACAAGAATTTATTCTACAAGATAAGAGCTCATATTTTTAGAAGTTTGTTTTCTACTGTTGTTTGTGATTAATATGTTTACCTGATTTTTGTATTGATGTTTTTTTCTCAGGTGTGGCTCACAATATTTCTTTACTACGAGAAGTGATCATCCATCCACGCTTTGTTCAAGGAGACATCAGCACTAAATTCCTTCCAGAAGTCTATCCTGATGGTTTTAAAGGTTTGTTCCATTTGGGAATGTTTCTTTTTTTCTTGAGAGGTGTTGTTTCTGATTATTTTTCCTTTATATTTATAGACTGACACATTCCCCAATCAGTCTTTACTTTTTTTTCCTCAAATGTAGCTGTGCATACACGCAATTAGAACTTTTAAATAATGCATAATATAATTGAAACAGTTACTTTCTTTACTTTCAAGAAGGCAAAATATATACTTCTAGTGGCAAAAGAGTGAATGAAGTATATCCAAAGCCAAGAAAAACAATATCTAGGTGATACAAAATATGGAAAATAAACATCAATTCAACTCTACCATGCTGTTGTGCTTCATTACAGACAATGCTCCTACTGTTAACCTGAAGATAAGATTTCTCTCTACTCAACACTATTACTTCCCCCAGTGAGTTTGTGCAGCATCTTTAGAATCACTTTTTGGTACCCTTTGTGTTCACTGTAGCATTGTCTAGAGGATCTGGCATTATTATCAAAGTATTTCAGTAACCTGGTCTTAATATTTATTACACACAGTAACGGACATCACCTTGAGATTATTATAAGCTCATGCACTAGGTTAACGTAAACACAAATGAAGATGTTTCTGTAGAACATCCCAAGCAAAATCAACCATGCAACCAACCCATGCAAAAATACATAAGAGCAGTTGGTAGAGAAATGTAAGTAAACAAATAGATTGGTTTCCTTTCATAAGGATCAAATTTTCAAAGGTTGTCTTCTCTCAGCCAATCTGCTGTAGATGCTTTCCTGACCTGTGTGGTCAGGGACTCAGTCCTTCCATGCAGGCCTCACCTCAGCTGGCATTCATCAGGCAGAACTCCCCCCCACCAAAAAAAAAGAGACAATGTTTACAGATCATCATTCATGGGTCCTTTATGAATTCCTTGGAGATTCCTTTCTCCCCCATTCATCATTAATCCAATGTGTGGCAGAATACTCATCCCACTTTGGAGACAACACTGCCAGATAGGCAGTCATTGGATATGACTGGCGCCTTGCCAAATTCTAGGCTCATTAGTGAGCAGAACAGATTTTTCTTACCTCAGGACTCAGTGTATGAGTTTGGTGCAAAGAATATTCATCCACAGAACTACTTTATATCATAATGTAATTGCAGCTCTATATGCGATAGTCCTACATATGGGATGAATTCATCCAGCTTATCAGCTCCTAACTGAGACCACAACAATAGGAATTAGTCACCTTGGGTGACAGTAAGCTTGTGGTTGAAGCTCAGATCTTCCTTTGTCTTCTTTGCTAAAGTGTTTGTAACTAATCTTCAGGTAACTCAGCTGGTTTTCATCCAGCATAGACTTAAGGGTACCCTGATCTGCTCTGAAGGCTCAGTGCTGCTGATTCTTTCTCTTCCTTGACACTTCAATACAGAATCCCATGATGGTTCTGGGACTTTTCAGTCTTTTTTCTGAGTGGATTCAGTTCCCTCAATCACCATAAAACTGAATTTTTTTTATTGTTGCTGCTTTTGTTGGGGTAGTTTTTTTGAGAGTTCTTGGGTTGACTTAGCTTATAAAGGAACATGGTGAACTTCAGCAGATGTGCAAAGTGAGTGATATGCTAGGAATGGGGAGAGAGGAATGGAGGAGAAAGGCGAGGAGGAAAGATGTTAGGTTTATACCATGTTGTGAAAAGGCAGTCTTGCCTGATACAACTGAGAACAATAAAACATAAACCACTTTACCCTTATTTGTCATAATGTGTTTGTTGGAGCCCTTGGTCACTTGTAAGAAGCTGAGACGGGTTTTGTTGATCCAGGAGGGAGACCTCTTGCTCTGTATTTTTGACTATGGAAAGGCACATTTGTCTTTTGTTCCTTTATTCTTGTTTTAATATTTTTATATTGCAATGTTAACCTGTATATAATGAGTTAATTACTTGTTGGTCCATAAATTGCAGGATGAAAAGAAATTTGTTTGGGAGTCATCTGACTTGAACTGTATGTGCGCATATTTGTGTGTACATACACACTGATGCAAATGGCTGATTAGTGTCACAGTCAGAGGTAAACAATAATATTGTATTAACAGATTCTTAAAGATAAGCTTTTCCCCTAGACACAAGAAGACACAAGAAGAGATATTGTAACAGCTCATAGTAGAAACTAATGAATGGCACATGTGAAATCACTAGACTTCATTCCTGTAGTATGAAGAGTCTTGCTCTTTTCCCTCCATATATCAAATACAAGCATGCATTAGCCTTCTTAATGATAAAAAAATGCAGACATCGTTATTACAAAGCATTTGTATTTCAAGTCAAAAATACTTATTCACGAATACTGATTTAAAGCTCACTGAAGTAACTGAGAGCCCTTTTAATGGATGTAGGTTGCTCTGGATCAGACCCTTCTGGCTTAAAAAAAATCACTGAGTTGCATTAGAGGACAGTTTTCAAGTATTGAAAAATATTTCTGCAAATGCAAAGACTCTAATGGAAACTGTTGAAGGCAAGCAAGGGTGGTGGGCAGATGATGGGTAGAAGCTCAGCAAGAGAAATAAAGGCAAATTAACATGCATTTTAAGTCCTCTACTCCCTTCAACTAACCTTTTTATGTAAGTACCGGGAGTAAACTTTGCTAGGAGGACTTGAAAATTAAGTAGCTTCATCTATCTTAATGTTGTTTATAAAAGACACGTAGCTGTAAAAAAAAAAATCTCAAACCAGGACAGGGATAATGTGAAAAATTAAATCAATGTGTAGCTAAAGTGGATTTGGAAATACCTAGAAATATGGGCTGTTGTTAACGTAAAAATCCATAACAGAAGTGTTTTAGATTTGGAAAACTTAAGAAATTAAAAAATTTCAATGAAGATGTGTGCTATATTAAAGCTGCAGCACAATCCAGTGTGTTTCTTTGGTAAACTACACAATTGCCACTGTTGGTAAGTAATGAATGTCAGTTGTGTTCTTCTGGTGACTGCACGAAGTACTGACCCATTTCTTATGTGCATTTTTTTTTTTCAAATATAAATATTAACTTTAGTCTTACTTAAGAGTAAAATAAGTAAATAAGACATGCTGATTTTTCCAGTCTCATTTTCAAGAGTTTCATTATACAAGTCCTTTATTCGAAGGCTTTTACTATAAGTTAATAAAAAAATAATTATTAGAAATATCTTGGCAGCTTTTCTGTTAACCTGTGATGCCTGCTTCAAATTACATCTAGAACTGAAATGTTTAGTAATTTTCATGATTAGGGTTTAACTCTTTCTCTTCCCTTCTTTAAATAAGCATACATTAACAAAAACAGTTTATTGCAAGTTATTTTAAAATATTGCTGTGCTGAAACTAATCTTGCTCAGGGTATGATTAGTGTGGGAAAACAGCTGCTGTCATACCCCTTTGTTTTCTACACAAGGCATAAATGGCTGGAATGCCGGCTGGCAATGGGTGGTCAGCTGGAGTGGGTTATTGCTCTGAGGACATGTTTTGGGAGGGGTGTGGATCTGAGTGTAGGTGCATCAACAATGATCATAGGGTGGGTTCCAAGCACTTTGTTCACAGAATACAAATGTTTGCGAAGCATGCAGGAGCAGCCCATGCTACTAGGTAGAGTATTGTCAGATGAGCTGTCCTTCTGCACCTTCCAAGCAGCCTGGGATGCCTCTGTACTTCCTAACCTGCCTGATGGGAAAGTAATATACAATCTGTTATCCCTGTTTTATAGGCACAGAAAGTATTTGTATTTTCACAAAGATCTAAGAGGAGTTTTTGACAAAGAATAAATTAAACTCAAGGATCCTTAGGTTAGTGCCCTAGCCGTTGGATTATTCCTTGTGGTTCAGTCTGTTTCACAGTTAATCTTTTCCTGGATATCTGTTTTAATATGGAGATTCGTTTTTAGTGGTCCACTCTTCTTGGTTATTAAATGGCGTCTCAAATGCTTTTCAGTCTCTTTGGGAGAGACATCTTGTGCAAATGAGAAATGGGGCGTTTTCCAAGAGGGTTATCAGAAAAGTCATAGCAAAACACAGGAGAAAATGAAGAACAATCCTTTCGTTTCCCCTTTTCTAGCATGTTTATCTCATTTATGTGGAGAGGAAGAGCAGAAGTTCTGATGGACAATCCTTTCTGTTAACTAATTTCTGATAAGAAGGGAAGAAAGAGGAAACGCCTCTCTCTCCTGCAGTTGTGTATTGGCTCCAGAGTGTGTATGAGGTGATGGCTTTTAGATACATTGTGTTTGTCTTAATTATGTGGTTGGAGGAAACGATTACTCTGTTTTACTCAACATTTATTAAATCACCTGTGGAACGCTCTGTCCAGTTTTAACCCCCTCATGCATAAAAGATGTCATTAAACTTGAGTAAGTCTACTGAAGTGCCACCAGGGTTGTAGTGGGTTTGGAACAGAGAACCTGAGGGGAGAAGCTGGGAGAACCAGGCTTCTTTAGCCTGGAAGCAAGAGAGCTTAGGATGGACCTGATGGCAGCCTTCTCATACCTCTTAGTGGATTCCCAAGAAGACGGAGCCAGGCTCCTCAGTGAGGTGCGCAGCAGCAGAGCTAGTGGCAGACAGCTGTGCTACCATTAAGTGAGACTTGGACAGGCTGGAGAGTTGGGCAGAGAGGAACCTAATGAAGTTCAACAAGGGCAAGTATAGGGTCCTGCACCTGGGGAGGAATAACCCCATGCACCAGCACAGGATAGGGGTTGACCTGCTGGAAAGCAGCTCTGTGGAGAGGGACCTGGGAGTCCTGGTGGGCACCAGGTTGACCATGAGCCAGCAATGTGCCCGTGTGGCCAAGAAGGCCAATGGTATCCTGGGGTGCATTAAAATGAGTGTGGCCAGCTGGTTGAGGAAGGTCATCCTCCCCCTCTACTCTGCCCTGGTGAGGCTGCATCTGGAGTAGTGTGTCCAGTTCTGGGTTCCCCAGTTCAAGAAGGACAGGAAACTGCTGGAGAGAGTCCAGCAGAGGGCTGCGAAGATGGTCAGGGGACTGGAGCATCTCTGCTGAGGAAAGGCTGAGACACTGGGGTCTGTTTAGCCTGGAGAAGACTGAGAGAGGATCTCATCAATGCTTATAAATATCTAAAGGGTGGGTGTCAAGAGGGTGGGGCCAGCCTTTTTTCAGTGGTGCCCAGCAACAGGACAGGGGGCAACTTGCACAAACTCAAACACAGGTAGTTCCATCTGAACATAAAGAAAAATTTCTTTACTTTGAGGGTGCCCAGAGCACTGGAACAGGCTGCCCAGAGAAACTGTGGAGTCTCCTCCTCTGGAGATATTCAAAGCCTGCCTGGACGCGATCCTGTGCAACCTGCTCTGGGTGAACCTGCTTTAGCAGGGGAGTTGGACTAGATGATCTCCAGAGGTCCCTTCTATCCCCTACCATTCTGTGATTCTGAGAGACAGTGGTCATAAATTGGAGATTTTGAAGACTTGACTGCACAAACCTCTGAACAACCTGGTCTGAATTTGATGTTGAGATTGCTTCTTGCGGAGGGGGGACACACTGAATAGATTAGAGACCTCCCAGGGGCCCTTCAACCTCAGTCATTCCATGATTCTGTTATGAATGAAAGCACGTTTTAGCTGAATTAGGACTGTAGATATGACTTTTAATTTTAAGTCTGGAGACTTTTGTTATTAGTTTAAGGGGGAATGCAGCTTCCCCTGTCTTTGTTACTGTTAGAAGGGAGAGGATGGTTCCTGTTAATTCCATTCATCTTCACTAGAACCTAATCTTTGTCTTCATTTTATGAAGCTAATGGATTATACAGATGGACTTAACAGGTACCTTACTTGACTTTCTTCTTTCTGATGGGTGAAGCAAAGAAACATATCTTGGTCTGTCACTAATCCCTTTATAATTCAAAATAGTAGAGGTTTCCTATTTGTATGCTATAGTATCCATCTTATAAGTGATCAAGAGCTGTCTGAGACGTTCTTCACTGTTCTGAATGGTTTGAGAATGTGTACACAGACGATATTGTCTGTCTTTTACTATGACTATCTGGGTGGAGCAAAGCTCTGCTGGACTTCAGAAGAAATTAAAACCTTTAATAACATCCAACTTTCTTTTCGGCTTTAGCCTACTTGGTATGCATGCTATCTGTAATGGTCAACTTCAAAATTCATTGGGGGAAAACTCGAGCCAAACCAGAACCTAAGAATGATATAAACATGGCCTATATTGGTGTGGATCTGAATTATGCATTGTGCTTTCTATCTTACCCATTTTGCTTTTAATTTTTATTCTTTCCAATCAGAAAACAGTCACTTTTCAAATATTAAGTAACAGACCAGAGCACATAACCAGGGCTTGTTTGTTTTAGTTTGTTTTGTTTTTTTGTTTTTTTTTTTTTTTTTTTTTCTCCTGTAATTGATAGTAGGAAACACATTTCTAGGACAAAATGCAAATGAGACTGTTATGGGAAAAATGACCTTTTATGTAATTTAATTTGAAGTTGGTTATGTAAAGTAATTGCATGAACCTATTTGACTCAGCTTGGGGGATACTGGCATAATATTGATTTAAGCAATCATAACATCAGGGAAGTGAGAGAGAAATACTTTTTCCTTGTCTTCCTTCTGACCAGGGTTCTGCCATTTAGTAGTAATAGATGCGTACAATCTAGTTTTAAATAACATAAACAACAGAGCTTCCACTCCTTTGGTTATAACTGAATTTTATAGCCATTGATCCTGTTTTACATTCACCTTATATAATTCAACTCAGTGATGACAGTGAGAATGCAGAAGCATATCCTAGGTTGAGCAGAGAGATCTGGGAGGTGGTTTACATTTTATGGTGGAGATGAAGTCTCTGTGGAGCCTGGGAGTCTGCAGTGATGACAGTAGGAAAGAGCAACTTCCTATGCTGGAAGCTGAGGAACCTTTTTCTACTTACTCCTCTCGCTCCCTGTCAAGGCATCGCTTGGACAAGTGCCCCAGAGGTAGCTTTGTGACTTTTCAGAACCATCTTCTCCATGGTTAACATGAAAGGCTTGCATTGTTATATCTTTATTGATGGTGAATATTAACTTATACCTTAAGACATACAATTGAAGTCCTAAGGGGTGGCTTGTAAGGTAAAATAAGACTTGAAGTGAAACAAAGGTATTGCTATCTGGCGCATTTGTGTATTTCCAAGTATAATAATGTAATTGAAAGTTTCAGTTTGAAACTGTTTAAAATTCTGCTGAGCATAGCAGCAGAGCAAGAGCAGAAGGCAAGGGAAATGGCACTGGAGTTCAGAGAACTAAGGCAGTACTGACAGCAGTCTGTCTTGTATAATAAGGGTAAATCGTCATCTTTGGGAAGCAGCCTTTAATCAACCTTCCGTAGTATGCCTCCAAAGTTATGCAAAGGACATTCTGTGGTAGGATTGTGTCTGTATAGCCAAAACCAAAACCTAACTTTGGTATGTTCTTGTTAACGGTTTACATTATCTCCCAGACTTAAGAAAATAAATGCAAATTGCCCATATTTTATACTACAGTCATGACTGGTTTTCTGCTTGCCACGTCTGTGCCACAACTAATGCAAATAGTGACAAATAGAGAAAGTGGATAAACATTTTTTTCTGTGTTTGTGATAATGAAGAGGTGAAAGTAACTCTTGATTAGTTGTTAACCTGTTTCAATTTATTGACCTTTGTTCACTGTTTGGAGTTTGATTTTTATTGAAGGTACAGGGAGAAAATAGTTTTTTCAGCACAGCAAGTGCAAAAGCAGTTATTGATTTCATCCAAGATGAAGGTCATGCAATAAAACCTTCAAATTGGGATCTTTCTAGTTTCACTTTGTTCCTTTATATGAGTTCATACTACTGGTGTATGTGGGAACATGCAGTTTGGTCACAGACTTGTCATGGATGTAAGGCAGGTGACTGAAAAGTAGAGGTTTTAGGATAGATTTCCTGATGTATCTTTAGCTGAGACGTAAACAAATTACCAATTTTATATACAACATTTTGGAAAAACGGTCTCAGCTTCTTCACTGTGTGTAAACAACTGGAAAATTGACACATTTCAGAGCCATATAGTTGATGTTATTGCTTTGTATAATTAAAAGGCTTATATATACATGTATATGTGTTTGTATATATACACAAATAGTACAAAAGTTCAGTGTTTTTTCACTTCAGCTTTGGAATAATTTTTTCTAGTAACTGGCAAAGGAAAGATCAAGTTTGTTTCTCAAGCCAGTACCTTAACCTTTCAACATTTGTATTTCTGCATAGGTTTGTTAAAGGCAGTTTCCATTTCAAGGCAGATAAAAAAAAATAACAAACATTGAGCAAAGGAAGCTGCAGTCATCTTTAGCCAGAATATGTTAATGTGGACTAAATTAAAAATAAATTGATGCAGATTTGCTAGGTTTTGTTATTTTAAAATTTACTTTTTTTTTTGGCCTGTGACAGCTCCTTTGTACTGTTAGCTGGAACTGTAATGAGTGTGATTCCATCATGGCATGATTGCATTGCTGATGTGGACTCTAAGCAGCATCTTTACCTATCCATATTTAATGTGCCCAGTGGAATTATGCATCCTGTTTTGAAATTGGACTGGAGGTCTGCTCCAGTCCAATTTTGAAGAGGACTGGAGGTCTGTCCAGTCCTCTTCAGAGGTCTCCATTCTTGGATTGTATTAGTCTTAATTTATGCTACTGATAGAAATTGTCACTCACTAGTGACCAGTACTGGGAAACATGAAATAACATTGCATGTGGTAGTGCTGAGGTGATGGGAGAGTGGAGATGTAGAAGGGAACTGTGTAACTGCTGGACTGAAAGCAAACATGCTGTGCTGGGAAGAGTTGCCCAGGAAGATACATCCTACTGAACCCCCTCCCCACCTCTTCCCCCATCCCTTCACATGAAATCTGTACTTGCCGTGGATGATGGCATTTGCTGTGATGCATACACATAAAGCACTTTGAGAAGTGTGTTGTAACTGAGTTCAGCTAAGTCTTCAGTCTTAACCCATATCTTTTTTAAACTTTATTTACTGCGTTATTCTCCCATCTGGCTTTTGAAACACTGGCTTTCATCTGTGCAAAATCCTTCTCCTGAGAACAAAGTTTGCCTCTTTTTCTCCATGGTGATTCATCTTTGCACTTCTTGTCCTCTTCTATGTCAACTTTAACTTCCTGCCACTGCCTTACGGGTTGACTACTTTACTTGTCCTTTTGCTTCCTCTCACGTCTGTTCTGCTTCTCTGGTGACACCAGTCTTGCCAGCTTCTTGTACCAAATCTGTGTTGTGCAGTTTTGGACCTAAGGGTGGGGAGGGCAAGGTTCTTTCACTGGACTCTGTCTTTTAGCCTGCTGAATGAACAATTGAATCTCTAATTAACCTCCACTTTCTGGAAGGAGACTAGGCTAGGGGTAATCTGCTTCCAATCAGCCCAGTTTGCACCTTTTCGTCCACACCTTTATTAGCTTGCCTGCCTTCAGATTGTAGGCTACTTTGAGCCATTTTCTGCTTATGAAGTGCCAAACTTTGACTCCATTAGTTACAAGCCAATGATTACACAAATGGCACTAAATGACCCAGGGCTGATGAATAGCTTTATCGTCATTTGTTTGGGGGTTTATAGTGTCGCATTATCCATTTTGCTTGGAAGTTCCGTAGCCTTTGCAAGGTAAAGTATTGAGAAGGAATGCTGTATATTGTGAATAAGTTCTAATGTACAGATGGATTCCTTACCAGTATGAGGCACAATATGTCAACCAATAACATTTCAGTAACGAAAACAAGATGCTGCAGCATCCTTCAGTTTTTTTTTTCAGTTGTCAAATTGTTTTTAACAGAGATACCAGTGTTAGCAGTAGGGCTGATCTGTATGAAAACATGCAATTTAAACTCTGAAACTCAGAGCGTCTGCTCTGCTGAGCCTCATCTTAATTTAGAGGGAAAAAAGTAGGTTTCAATTATAAGGGCTGAGCAGTGGCTTCATTGGTAGCTGTTACTTTTTGTGTCTGTGTTGGTCTGTGGTATCTAATTTTTTTTTTTTTAACTGCTTTCTGAAAACTAGGACACCAGTTGACAGATCTTGAAAGAAGAGAACTACTGGCAACAGCAGCGTCTTTGTATGTGGCTGAACAACTGAGATCACAGCGATTTCTAGGGACTCCAAGGTAAGTTCATTTCTAGGAACTCAGATGTGCTGATGCATTTTGTTAATGGCATCTTCTCATGCACAAGAGACACTGGTGAGAAACTGCATGGTTTCTTAATATAGTCTGTTTTTTTCTAAATTCAAATGATCTGTGGCTTATATTTCCCTACTCACACAAGTCATACATGATTATTTTTATTCTACATATTAGCAAACTAATAGGCACAAAAATGTGTTACAAGCCAGTACAGTAATTAATGCACATCAGGAGTTTCATTAATGCAAAATGTTGCTGCATTAGTAACTAACTACAAATTGAGCATCACAAATTTCCCATGTGACCATTTGAAGCGATCTAAGCACTTTGGGATAATATGAATATTCAGCTACAGAGCATTAAAATATTGTGGATTCATGAGTAATTTGCTTCTTTGAAGAACCTTAATAGTTTAGGGTCTAATTCTGAAAACACTTTCTGACTGGTAAATGCCAGAAGAGTCAGCACCTTGCTTTAAGTATGGTTTTGGTGCTTTTGTTCCCTGAGTCCCTTATTCTTTCAGATAGTAGCTGCTAGTAACCTACATAGTACTGTTAATTGGCCAGCCATTGCTGTAGTTTGTGTTAAAATACTTATTCATTTCCTTTGCTTTTTGGAACAGTATGGTTTTTTTTCCTCTAGGATTTTTCTAGTTTTTGTTGTCCTCTGGTCCATCATTGTCAATGCCTTGAGACCTATTAGAACAATTGAATTTGTGAAACTTGTGTGGGTAGTTGGTGTTTGCAATGGTTGCATACAGTGAACCTTATCTTCAGCATGACTCTTACTTCTTGCCTCACATTCTTTAATGTAGGTGTGCGTGTTTGTGAGAGGGAATTTAGAATGCAGGGATAGACATTATTCACATTCCATCCCAGTGGTTTGACAGTGTATTCTATTACTGATTTTACAGTGGTCAGGAATAAATCAAATGTGGTTTCAAGAAGTCTTTATTTTTATTTGTACCCACAAAGATAAATAGTACCATATGGTGTTAAAAAAAAAAAAAAAAAGAGAGACACTTAGGGTAAGCATAACGGCTTTGTAATATATAGCATATGTAGGGCTAGACCATTGCTTGCCTTATGCACCTATAGGGGAAAGTAAAGCACCTTTTTATTTCCTTCCACAAGTTATATCCTCTATAGCAAATGGCATAGGGAGAACAGAGTCTCCCTAAATAAAAGATGAATGAGGGAAAGTAAGGAGGAGCCTTGATTGTAGTTTTCACTGGCCAGCATAGGAAGTTAAGTAGTTTGGTACTGCTATAGAGAAGTAATGGATTACTTTGTACGTAGAGTAAGGATAGGAATTGTTGATTTAAGTAGTGATTCTCAAACTGCTATTGCATTCCCTGCTCTGACTTGAGTTTTTTTTTTCTCTGACCTGTAAAGTGTTCTTACTTGCTTAAAAGAACAGGATTCCAATTTTTAAAGAATCTTTTAATGTTTAGAAGTGGTTTTGTCAGGGTAGGTTAATGGTTGGACTTGATGATCTTAAAGGTCCCTTCCAACCTCAGCAATTCTATGACTCTGAGTCTTTTCTACTGCAAGTATTTTCTTTCACTACTAGGTGTCTGTGTCTGTAGAAAAGACATAAAAAAATATTTCAACAGAATTCAGATATGTGAACGAAGCATTACGTTGAGCAATTGGGCATGGTCATTCATTCATCTCTTTTTGTGCTGCATTCAGGAAACAAATACATCCCTGCTTTAGGGGAAAAAAAAAAAGCTTATTTTTGGAGTCCCACATGAACTCCCTCACGTATTTTCCTCCACCATGAGCGGAGAAGGTAGAAGAGTCTGATCACATTAAGTTTGTAAGACTAGATTAACATCTTATTTTTCAGATTTGAAATGATGAAGCTAACAAATCTTTTCAGTGCAGGAAAGATCACTTTTTCTCTTGCCATGATGGGGTGTACTTATGTTCTGCTCAGCTTTCAAAGGATGGTCTTTTCTGTCTGTTGAGGCATATGCAGATCTGCAAAGAATCCTTTGGAAGCTAAGCCTTAAAATTTTCTCCGAGTGGTGGCTGAGTGTGGTTCTTATTTCAATGGTCATGGTTTCAATCCACATATATTGTTAGATCTACTTGTTTTCATGATAGTAAAGCTGTCTGTTTGAGGCCAAGTAAGGACAAGATAATGCAAAAGGGTTTACTGGTAAGTAACTTCTGAAGAAAAGCAAACCTGATAATGATATCCTTTCCCCAGAATCATGCAGCTCCTTCAGAGGAAAAGTCAAAGGAACAAAGGCAGAATGAGGTCAAAGGATTGTGCAGTGTCCTGGACAGTGTTCCCCACTCCTTAGAGCAGCTAGTGGACTCCCTCTAGAGGGGACTGAGTACTGTGGAGCACACAAGTTACTGCAGTCCCATCAAGGATCCTTCATGGCATGTCCTTAACTTACCCAAACTGCATCTGACTTGTTTTTGAAGGTGTTCCATGTCATGGGTACTTTTTAGGAAGCAGGATTGTGGCCATAGAAAACACATCTTTATTGGTATGACTGCAATCTGTTTGAAAAATATTAGTAAACAAAAAGTGCAGAGTAAGAACCTGTGCTACTGGCAGCAAATCAAAAAGGCCAGTTGTAATCTTGGATGCGGTTCACTGTGGCAGAATTGGGTGTTTGGAATCTGTGTGAATTTTAAATCCATGTTGGAGGATGTAAGCGGATTAGACAGACTGAACGCTCCAAAGTTGATCCATAACATTCTCCTAATGGTTTGGAAAAGTACATTGACATGTTGATCATCATCTTCAAAATTTCAGCTCTCTGGCACTTTTTTATGTTGACAGCATTTTTTTCTTTTGCATGCACTGAATGCAATTGAGGAATTCTTTTGTAAGGAATTGCACCAAAAAGTAGTATTTTGAAATCATGTATTATTTCTTCTAAACTTGTCATAGCTGCCGAATAGACAGTTTTCTGCTGAACTTGAGTTATATGCTTATCTTTGGTTTTGGTTTGTTTTCTTTTCCCTTTTGGGAGCCATATTTATAACATGCATTCTTTTCACAACTGGGTTCCCTTTTTTTCCCCCATGATTTATTCAGCCCAAGCTCAGGATTGTTATTCTAGTCAGATGGATAGAAAGAACCATGCTTGGAGGGCTTCACAGAAGCTCCACCTTTCACTATCAGGGCTACTGAGACAGTAATCAGATGAAACACAGCTGAGACAGATTAAGGAATCTGTGTCCCAGCCTGCTCCTCCCTTGGACTCTGCCTTTCCTCCTCCTCCCCCAGGTATGCAGGCGTGATTTTGTGTGTACTTGCTTTCTACTCTGGTTCTGCTAAAATAACCCATATTAGTGTAGAGACAGTTTAATACTACTTTAGCACCAAGTTAAGTACTCATGAGAAGTGGTATTATTCTGGAAGAGCTACAAGAGTGGGAATGTGTATCAAGGATTAAGTGGTGAGCGGAGGATGGCTCATAAAAGGGATGCAGAGGTGGGCCTTAGCTCTGTGCAACAGATAGAGTAGCAGCAGCCTCATGAGGGGGGTTCTCTACAGTCGATGATATATGCAGGGATCTGACTGGAAAAATATGTATTTTGCAATCCCCGGGGTGACTGAATCGTCAACTGTAAGGTTCTTGCTGGAACGCACTCTGATCAGCGAGCTATTGCCTCATTAGGATCAAATGCCCAACTTTCTTCAGCTAGTTTCAATTAGACTTGACCCCTGTAGTGGGATTCTTTGTTGCAGTAGTTTTTGTGGCGTTGAGGTTAATACAGGCCACAAGCTGAAGGCCAGTTTGCCTTTCCTGTTAGAATAAATTGTATTATGATTTGGGTGGAGCACCCACAGGTGAGTTTCCACTGTGCATTGCTGTGTGCCCCTGGCCTCACCAGCAGCCTCCTAGGATTAATTTGCTAACTGTGAGCTAGGACAGCTGCTGGAGACCTGTGCATGCTCACACTTATAGGAATATAGACATTTAACTTTATTATACAATCTAATATTTAGATCATTTTCTGTGATTTTTTTTTTTTAATTTAACTGGCTGTTATTTAACCAGTTTTCTTGGGAAAAACTTTTGTGGGGTGTGATTTTCTTTTTTTTTTTTTTTTAAAGATAATTAGGTAATGAAAGTGCTTGGTATTTTGTAAGCCAGATACTAATGTGAATATTTCACTGTGATATCCAGATAATAGGGGCACATGTTTCCTACAGGAAAGAACCATGAATGATTGATGATTGTTTCATTGTTCAGCTTTCAGTTATTTTACCTAGGACTTTTCCTACTTATTCCATAGTTCAGTTTATTGTGAAACTGGTGCCACCCACAGCTGCTGAACAGATTTACAACATCTAGTAAAATCCCAAGGTCTTCTAGACAGACCTCGATCTTGTTTCAAGTGGAAACATATTTTGGCTGAAGTGAATCCAGCTTATGTCTGTTTGATGTAGTTAGCGTTTGAGACCAAAAATGATGTTGTACAGTTGAATCTTCACATTTTGGCTTCAGACTTGTTTTCATTAGTGGGTTGGGAGGGGAATAGGAGAGTGACTCTCCAGGTGTGGCTACATCATGCTATCTCATGGGTCTACTAATGTGATGTTTATACTTCTAAACCCAATTGCCTACAGCACTTCCTATGCGTTGCTTGTGTTGGCTGCTAAGTGTATTTTCCTAATTTTTCTATGGGTTTTACCCTTTCATCATTTATGACTTGGAAAGAAAACAGTGAGGCTGCGTGCCCATATTACCTGATACTACATGCAAAAAGATGGTAACACATTGGAAAGTGTTTTATATTTCTAGCAAAAAACCTAAAGATTTTCCTTGCTTGTGTGTTTAATATAGAAGACTGGGATTAGGGAGTCTTGAGTTAAACTCCTAATTGTTCTGGTGGGACCTTAGAGAAGTCAGTTGGATTGGACCTCAATTCACAGAAAGACAAAATGGCCTTAATATTTTACTACGTTATTGAGGTTTTGTAAATATTTATTTATCAACATGTATAAAGTCTTTTGAGACCTAAAAGGGATGATGCTTTCTAAGCATAAAATAATGCTTTCACAGGAAGGGTAAGTGTATAGTGAGAAGTTACAGAAAAAATGTAGGCAAGTTTTTGTCAAGTTCTGAGATAGCTGGGCTGAATTTTTATATGTGTTAAAATTCTGAAAATCCAGGGGTCCAGTGCAGTGGACATAACAGAATGGTAAACTGCAAGAACAGAAATGGATGTATTTAGCTTTTTATTTAATGAATGGTTGCAGGTTTGTGTTAGGTTGATTTGGTACAGATATATTGATGTAAATCCTCGGGTACACTTAGTAATGATGGTTCGGATGCCTGCTTTGCCTTGCCATTGCATGATTAGGGCAGCGAGGGAACAGCTCAGAGAGCAGTGGAGCCCTGCACCTCTCGGGCATGCTTGCTTTCACATAGACTACACCTATTACCCTGCTGGAGTCTGGGACAGAGCCAGCTCTTTGCCAGCCTAGAGCTTCCCCATATGGAAGGATGGTCAGCTGCCCAATAGGAGAGCTTTCTGGTGCTCCTGCACTGCTGGAGCAGCAGAAAATAAGGTTATGTTACATTAATTTTAAGAAAAAGGAAAATGATGTCAGGAAAATTCACTGGAGTCATCTGAACTGGCTGCTTGGAAGGAGGGAGAGTTCTTACTTGCAGCGCAATCACAGACACCGCTGAATTGTATCCGTTGCATTATGTGACTTTTATTTTTTCTCCCCTCTAGAACGGCAGTAATAACACGACCAGTTATTGCACGTACAGTTAAATATTTATACTTTGCATTTACCCTACAAATACCCTCTAGTGTGATATAAAGATAAAACACTTTGTTTTCATTTGGTAGGGGTGACTAAGTCCAGCCCACTTGTGGCTTTCTTCATTCCCTCACTTTAGAGTTATGCAGTCATCCTTAGCTCATGAAAATAACAGTCTTATCCTTACTGTTCTGGTCCCCTTGTCAACAAGTCAAGCATTCTTTACATGATTTACTGTTATGCCTTTAAAAGTCCTTGATATGTTTATGTGACTACTGCAGCTTCAGACCATGTCTTCAGACAAGAAAGCCGGGGAGGGACTTTTTACAAGGACATGCAGTGATAGAACAAGGGGTAATGGTTTCAAACTGGAATAGGGTAGATTTAGACTAGATATTAGGAAGAAATTTTTCACTATGAGGGTGGTGAGACACTGGAACAAATTGGCCAGGGAAGTTGTGGATGCCCCATCCCTGGAAGTGTTCAAGGCCAGGCTGGATGGGGCTTTGAGCAACCTGGTCTAGTGGGAGGTGTCCCTGCCCATGGCAGGGGGGTTGGAACTCAATGATCTTTAATTTCCTTTCTAATCCAAACCGTTATATGATTCTGTTATTCCACTGTGTGTTTTTTTCTTTTCCTGTAGACTAGCAAGGTATTAAGACTCTGTTCTCCATCTTTTTGTGTGATATCCTTGTTTATAATGGGCTCTTCTTATTGTGACAACCCTCTCGTCTCTTTACGAGTTACTTACTGTTCTTCTTTTGACCTCTCAGAAATAACGATTTAATTTTTTTTGTAATCTTTCTTAATCACTGCTAAACCAGATGCCCTATATAATATTCTAGCTGTCTTTAAAATCTGGTATTATTTACCCTCATACAATGTTCAGTTGCTTATTACAGAAAGAGGATTATATGTGCTAGAGACAAACAAGTAGATGCAAATATATGAAACAGGTATTTTTGGCTAGTGGAAATGAACTTTTGTGTAAAATATGAACATTGAAATGGGACAACTCAAGGTAGCATGTATGACTTTCTACAGAATGCATGTATCATTTTTCCTTTGATTGGATTAAATTAATGGAATCAGAATTGATAATGTAAGTAATACAAGTTGTTTACATAATTGTTTGAAAGCAGAGTCTTCATTCCGTATAGTTCCAGAAACAGAATGGTCTGTTATGGGGAACTTTCGTAGCCTGTCATCCTTATGTAATTTGTAGGGAAAAAGGTGTCCTGGGCACTCAGGAATACATGGTTGCTCAATCTTTAGAGTTAATAATCATTACAAAGTCATTATGAAGATAATAATTATGAACAATTTGAACCTCACTGAGCATCTTTTGGGAAGATCCCCAGAGCAGTGGCACGCAGCTTGCTGAGGTGGTTGCTGGGGGCAAAGCCATTCACTAAAGTAAATGGACCTGGCTAAGTCCCTATGCTCATTTTTTTCATTTTCACCATGTCTGCTGGAAAAACAGCAGCTGCTGCAGGAGCTTTATAGCTTCTGTGGCCACTGTTCACTTAGTGTTGTAACTTGAATTCACATAGTGTACACACGTGAGTGTTTTCTGTTGTGCTGCCGCGTTCCTGGCTCTTTTTGCTTGTGCGAATCTGACCGTTTTCTCATCCATGCTTTGCTTACGACCTCTTCTTCTGCAAGATACTGTTTCTACCACAAGACCTCTCTCTGTTTCCTTTACTTTGATCCTTTTTATAAGACGAACAATTCTTTTCTCTCATGTGGGTTTACACCTCCTAAACCTTTTATTTAATATTTGTTGTGTGTCAAAAGTGTAGGCTTGAACCGTAGAACTAACAAGGTGTGTGCTAATCGCCACAAGCTCCCAGGTTATTTTACAGCTATTTTTAGCATAGTTTTTGCTCTCCATCTGTATGTTTTATTTGGAGTTCTGAAGGGCAGAAATGAAGTTGTATTGGAGGATTTTAGGGAAGGGCAAAGTTTTTCTTGACTTTGGGGGACTCTAAGCTCAGTAAATGCAAGTGTGAATGCATTCACGTGACAAGTTTTATTGAAGTTTCTTTCCTAAGATGATTAACATAAAAAGATAAGCACAAACATCAGGACCTTACCTTGTGAGGTTCCTTGGGGCACTGACTGTGTCCTGCTGTTTGTTTGTGTAGTGTGTAGCGTATTCTGGATGCTGTTGCAGTAGAAATGTTATCAACAAAATAATACAGGAAGAAAAAGTCTCTCGTTCTATATTGTCTGCATACTTTTACACGTATGTGTCTTGATTTGTCCATTCTTTAGGATGCTTGCTTCATTCATGGTTCACAAAGGCTCTAGTTAAATATAAGATATTGATTGAAGGGATAGATAATTCATTTATACCTTTGTTATTGAGTATTACAATTTTCACCCGTTTCTTTTTCCTTTGATTCAACTGCGAAAGTGGGATGGGACACAGAATGGCCTCATTATTGTAGGAGTATTTCTCTGTTCCCTGCAATGATTCCAAAAGCTCTTGCACACTTCATCAGTATTATTGTAATTCTTTGGCTGCAGGATATTTGGCAGCTGTTGCACCCCACTGGCAAATCCTATTCAGACTTCACTTCCATTCACCATTGCCATTGGAGAATTGATTTCTCTCTCCTCTGCTCTAACCTTTCCCAATTCATTTTGGATTGTTCAATGTGAAACATTTTAATTTCATATCATACAGCCATTCAGCTCACAATCCTTTTTTAACCTGTCACCAGGGTAACAGCATAGCATGCTTTCTTTAGGCAATCAAGTTTTTATTTCACATGCTTAATGTTGCATTAAATGTTTGCATTTTGTTTAACCCTCTTAAATACTTTGAACTGGGGATATACTTTGCAGGGTAATGAAGTCTCTGATTTCAGTGTCAAATCTTCACAGAAATTGTCTTACTTAAAATAAAAAAACAGGAAATCAGAAGATGAATACAGTAATGAGAAGATTATTAATAAAATCCCAAATGGCTGAATGAGGCAAGCATCTGTAGAATAGCAAAAATATTTTTCTTCTGGAAAAACCTTCCAGAAGCTTATATTGTAATCTTTAGACCTATATTTTAGGATTACTTTTACCTGTAAGTGCTTGTAATCAAATTAATGCAAATATAGGATTAACCATGCAATAACATGACTTTAAGAAGTGAAATGTCTGGCCTATACCTGTCAACCTGCTTTAGACTGCTTGCCAGATCTGTGTGTGGAACTGTAAGCTGAATAGCAATTGATTTATATACATAAATTGTAGAGTTTAGTGGGATGATGCAATTGATTTAAGAAATAGGGAATTTCTAGGTGTCTGTTTTTCCTGTGTGTGCAGACCATCATGGCGTGAACAACAAGCTATATTCATTTTATTGGAAATGAGAATAATAATGAATTTAGGATATGTTACCATAGATGATTACAAAAATAAAATGAAACGGACATTTTCATTACTGAAAAAGCATTGATTTAATATAAATGTGACCTTACAGAAGAAGTCCTGCTTGTCTCGGAAAAGGAATAGGACCAGCTAGGTTCACCCCCACCTATTTAGCTGGAATTTAAAAAATGTCTGTAATAGATGTCCTTAAAATACCCAGAATTTCATATTCTATGTCTATAATTATAATTAGAGGTGTAGTGCTAAAGGCTTTTTATCTGTCATGTTCTATTCTCAATTATGTAGGTATAAAAGATGGGGGGGAAGTATTTAATTTTAACATAAGTGAAACTTAAGCACACGGCATTGCAAATAAACCCAGACTTTGCTCATTTATAATGAAATAAATCCACTATAATGAAAGCACTGATAATACACATTTTAATGCTTTAGCATACTAATTTTACAAAGCTTCTCATTTGCAAAATAGATCATACATATCTATCATTCTTTAAAAGAAACCCTGAAATGCAGAATATCTGCATTACTGTACTAGCTGGAGTGTTTGGGTTTGTGTTTGATACAACTCTTTTTGAGGAGACAGCTGGTTATTATAGATCAGACTCATAGAGTTGACTTTGTTAGAATTTTTCTTTCAATGGCATATAGCTAAAAATACAAGGATAGAAATGCAGTTTCTTCTATTAATTTCCAAGCTTTCTCCCCATTTTCCTTTTTTCCGAAGTTGTACTATAAACTACCAAATATTATTACCTGCCAAAAGAGGTTTGGCAGTGTTTTGTTACTGAATTTTGCCAAAAGGAGCCAAACATATGGTAACAGTTAATTTATTGGTTCTTCTAACCTCAAGGGAACTCTTACAGAGAGCATATTACCTTTTTATCTAACATATTTTAAATAAAAGAGCTGTTGGCTTGAAATGTGATATGCCAGTATAGAAGCTGACCTTCAGTGCGGTTATGCTCAATTCGGTCTTGTTTAAGAGTAAGATTAAAAGTGTAAACATATAAGATTGAGCTAAGGCTTCTTTCTTTTCACTTCTGCATAGTTCTAGTGTGTGTGTGTTTAAGTGAAAATATTGAAGAAACATTTTCATGAGAAAAATGAGTCCTGCCTTTCTCTCAGAAGTCACGGAGACCTCTTTCTTCACTTTCTTGATAAGACATTTCCTGGTATGTGCGTTACCAAGTGATAATAAAAAATAAGCCCAAACATTTTTCATCTCTTTATATGTAAAACCACAGGTCCATTTGTTGCTCTGTGACAAGATTTGCCCAGTTCTAATGGGAGAAGTATTTGAGAGGTAATATTGCTAATTGTACCACTATTCGCTATCGTGGAGTTGAATCTCGTGCCTGAGACTTGCCCAACTCAAAATCCATGATCCGCTATCTGCATTCGGGGTAGCCCTCTTTGTTCCACCTTAGATGCTGTATGTTTTTCTTTGTAACATGGTGGTATTGTGAATCTTAAAAACTACATAGATATGCCGTCATATTTCAGATGGGATACTTGGGATAGATGGTGCCTTAAATCAAAAATATCCTGATTTCTCTTGGCTCATAGTAAGTATTCAAAGTCCTGGATATTTTTGCCTGGATCTGTGTTGAGACTTCTCAGATGGCTTTTCCTTTTGTGATTAGGGATGACTCTTTAATATCTTTCACAGACCATTCTTTAGTGGTTTACTTCTCTGTGTAATTAGATGTGGTGCTTCGAGTTTGTTTTGGCTATGGTTTCCCTTTAACATGTATCTTCAAAGCCCATAGTGTGAGAAAGACTGGGCAGGAAAGGATGGTGCAGGACCTGGTTCTTTTGAAACCAGGGATGTTTATCCATAGACTTAGAAAGGAGATGATGACGGGTCTTTATCCTGTCTGTCTGTGGTGCTTAGTCTTGCTGCAGTTAGTAGTGCAAAGATACAAATAATTTATTTGCCTCTTGAATTCCAAATTTCAAAAGCACCTAAAAAAATCTGGGGTATTTGATTAAGTTTTATCCTTCCTAGGCTTTAAGCTTCTGTCTTTACCCCAGTGTTGTGGTATGTGTTTCTGAGGCTTCTCTGTCTGCCACGGGTGGTGATCTGATACACCTTGGTCACACAGTAAGGATTTTCTCCAGACCCTGCTGCCCTTTTTTCTGCCAGACACTGAAATTTAAAGCAGGTCCTTGTCTGGCTGCACCCAGCCCTTAATATCCTTAGACAAGGGAGATGCCATAAACCAACAGCTTTTCTCTGTTTGTTTCCTTGAACTAGTGAGAATACATCTCTCTGAAATCCTACATTTTCCCCCCACTGCTCTGCAGCAAATCCTTTTTTCTCGTTACTCATATCCTTAGGCAAATCACAACCATTTTAAGATGTTTACTAACATAAAGTCCACCTTACTCCTCTCTTCACTGTGATTTTTCCACTCTTTGATCTCAGACATTGCATTTCTTCCTCTGCTACAGGCTTCCTTTTCCCGAGTCTTAACACCTATTTTAAGTGAACCCTTCAGAGTGAATAGAGTGAATCTCTGTTGTGGTTTCCAAAATTCTGGTAGCCTTATGGCCATTTAAGCTTCAGTCTCCTTACATCGGGCGCTGCAGCAACATTCCACAACTCTCTTCAACTTCCTCCACTTTCAGTCATTCATACGTCTCTTCCCAGAAGCAAGGGGTAGTGAGAACTCATAGCATTTTGCTGTTTCACAGTTTAAAAAAGTTGGATTGCTGTGAGAAATCATTGCGTTTGCAGCGCTTAAAGGATGGAACATAACTCTTGAGAAATGGGGGCAGCTTGTCTCAGACAGGAAGGCCCAGAAGGGGCTGCATTCATTTGCATTTTAAAGAAATTGTTGAATATGGGTGAGGAGACTTTGGGCTTAGAGGGAACATGGCTGTTGTCGTGTATGGATTCCCTCAGCAGGAGCCGGAGAGTACAAAGGAGGGGTTGGGGTTGAAGACAAAGTTGTGAGAACCATTTCTGAACATCTTCCTAAGGTATCCTCTCTCAGCTGCTGTACTACTTCTCAAGGTGTATTTTGAAAATACTTTGGTTTTTCCCTAGCTATTTGTTTGTTTCTTTGCTGGTTATTGGTAGTTTTCCATCTAAAGTTTCAGGAGATACCAGTGGGCATAGTTGCAGACGTTGGATCAAAACCAGTTAGGTAATGTACGTCATGTCATGTTTGTGCAACAGTTTTACTTTACATTTTCTGTTCTAAATGTTTCTGGTTTTCCTGTGTCAGAAAAAATAGTCTTGATATTCTTTTTGAACATCCTCTTGACCACAGACAAGTTGTTGCTCATGGTTGTTTACAGAATAGGAACATTCACAGAAAAATAGTTTTATGTATTAGCTTACTAAGAAAGAACAACAGTAATATCTTTTTAAATAATGTGTAATCATACTAAATAATAATTGGATATGTAAGCAGTCATGTTTAAAGAAAAATGTGTTTTCTAGAGCATATAAAGACATACCTGTATGGCACATGTTATATATATGGGTCATGTTATTTATATATATTGTGTGTGAAAAATGTTTTGTAGTTAGACTATTTTTTTGCTTTGTGAATTACTGAACTACTTTGATTAGTGTTAATTGTCTTGGCGAAAGGCAAGGGAGAAGGAACTTCTAGTTAAGTACATTGTAGAAGTGTGACTACATTCTTCTACTGTTCTTATACCTTGTTTAAC
Organism: Vanellus vanellus; assembly: GCF_965231255.1. NCBI lineage: Eukaryota > Metazoa > Chordata > Aves > Charadriiformes > Charadriidae > Vanellus > Vanellus vanellus. The sequence goes on along the minus strand of NC_138905.1, from coordinate 161,987,483 downwards.
TATCTACTGTTGATCATTGAATATTGGACTAGATGGAAATTTGGGCTACCCAGTTATGTTCCTATGCTATATTGATCATGATTCTCCCAAAATAAGCAGAAGAAAATCTAAGATGACTACCCACTTTGTGTTAAACTTTATGTGCAGTTGTGTTACTGACGCTCCTTGGGTCCATCCCACCCACACGGCCTGGCTTCTCTACTTTGACTTCAGTCAGCAGAAAGCTTAGTGGGCAGAAGTCTCTTTTATTAATACGAAGCGTGAGGCACTGGCTGCTACAAACTTTTTGTCCTTCACAGTCAACCCTAGTTTAACTAACTTCTGAAATTCTTGCATTCATACCTGATGCATATAACTAGGTAAGTAGGAAGCCTACACACAATTTTTTCTTAGTGGCTTTCTTCTCTTGACTTGTGAGACCGTAACGTGAACAATGGCAGGTGTCCTATTAAAAAGATGAAAATATACAGAAGGCAATAGATTTATCTTCTTTTGAATACATATGACTTTGTTAAATAACAATTTGAGCCTGGGTGCGTGTGGCCCGTATTCATAGTGCCTAAGTAATGTAATAAATACAGGTAAGCATCACCTAAAGGTAGTTCAGCCTATCTAAGGTCTAACTCATTGTGGAGAGTTACCTTTCTCTTTCCATTAGTTATAAAGGGGAAAGATGGTTAATATCAGGTGGTGAAAGCTCAATGGTATGAACTCTAGATGGAAGCTGAAAGTGCAGTAGAAGATGTATTGAAGGTAACGTGAGTCACTGGAGCTCTGCTATGTGCTATAATTGTCTAGATGTGAAGAATTAGTACTTATTGAAGATATGCATGTTTTATGTTATCTAATATAATTTTTAATGAACTCTTGGGGTTTTTCTCATCTGCTATTTTCTTCTCTTTAACTTAACAGAATTAGTGACATTAATTTGTTCCATAGGTATCTAGTGCAGAAGTCATAGAGAACAAAGCCTTAGAATCTGTGAAACATGCCACATTTTTTACATGTTAGGAAGAGGAAGTAGCTGTCACATTGCCTGTTGGAAACTGGCTTGAGTACCTCTAGCCAAATGCTCTAATCACATTTGTCTGTGGTTTGGTAGATGCATCACTGATATTTGTGCTGTCACCCAGCACTAGATCCTGTGTATGTAGTAAAGAAGCATCTCTTTGAAAAGCTAGCCACTATCTAGAAAAATATATTGTTGCAAATTAATCACTGTCCTTGGCCGGCTTCTGTTTCTTATGCTATGGCTAGGAAGGGAATATCCTTTCCTGGGACTGTGTGCCATTCTGAATGTGCATTCTATGTATTTCCTGAATTAAGTCTCATATAGAGGAGAAATCACAACAGAACAAATATGATCAGTATAGCTGTATTACAAAAGTAGTCTCATTGGCATGAGATGGTTAAGCTCTTGGAGGTACTCTTTTGGTCCTGCTGCAAGCAAGTTTGCAGGAGATGGTAAGCTCTCTGTGGTGGGTGAGCTCTTACAATACTCTGGAACCCTGCTGAAGTCTGGTGTGAGCATCGTGTTTTCAAAGATGCACAAAAAATGAGTAGAATTCAGTTTTAAATAATGACCTCTGGCATATTGCGTATGTGACAGGCTTCAGAGAGACCAAGTCAAATCATTGGCACTACAAAATGTGACAGCAAGAAAATAATTTCATACTTCTAGCAATGTAATCTGGTCAGTTCTGAGGGGACTGACACATCAAAAGGTGACTGTAGTAAGTCCTAGGTGAGAGACCTAAATGAAACTATTAAACATAAGAAAGGTAGCATTCAATACATAGTTCTTAATAATAACCTCAAAAAGATATTTGGAGATGTTCTATAAGAAGATATTTTCAGTTTGGCTCTAAGACAGTTTATTGGGTTGGGTTTTTTTTTTTTGTTAGCTTAATATAATCTGTAATTCTTCATTAGTTTGCACAGTGTGTTCCCTGTGGGCCTTGAAGAAGGCCGATGTTCTCACTCCTAGTACTGTTGCCAAATTTCCTCAGGGGTGGACTTATTCTGATGACATTCCTATTCCCTTGACTGTAGTAGTTGTGTCTCACTCCTGATCTGGTTCTTGGTTTAGTAAGTTGGGCAGGTGCTGATGGGTTTCACTGTACTGGGTCTTCTAAACTTTATTCCTTAAATAAATGCTGCATTTCAGTCAGATGTTACTGCCTTTAATGACGGATATGACAGTCTATGGGTGCAGATGTATGTCTCTGAATATTGAAAGGGTTAATGTGGTTTTGGGGGATTAATCTTGTAAATTACTGACAGTTGGAGAAACAGTGATGTGTTCAAGAAGATACTATTATATAAGAGAATATACACAGCACTGAAATGTCAGGCCAAGATTTCTTCAAAATGGGAGTTTTAAGTTTGATCCTGATAGAGGTATTTTACCCTCTGAACTGGCAGAATGATTTTTCAAATGTGCTGCACTGTGCACTATTCTCATTGCTTTCAGCTGAGAGGAGCTGGCAGGTGCTAAGCACTTCTTAACATAACTAACTCTTCTTTACTGGGGCAACTAAAGAAAGGAGTTTAAGTATCAGGTTTTTGTTTACCTTTTAAACTATGACCCAATATCTAAACTAAATATTGAGCTTATGGTTTTGAGGGAGTGCAATTGCAGAAATTGTCATTAAGATCAAAATGTCTTTATGTGAATAAAAGATTCTTCAGTATTTAATCTAGCAGAGTGTGTACCAGTACTACTGGATTTCTAGTTTGTGACGAGGAGCTGATGCTCTCACTTGTACATGTTTGACTTTTGATTAGTTCTAGTCCAGCGCTGTGTACCGAATGCCCATTCATGGCTGGTGTGTGCTGGGTGCAGTTCTGGAGCCTGACTTCTGTCTTAGTTGCATCAGACAGGAACCTGGTTCCCGTGTCCTCAGACTCTTCTGCAGTGTGATCCAAAGCAGGGTAAGTGCAGATGATTGGGATAATTTGCTTTGGGAACTACTCCTGATCTGAACTAAAACACTGGTGTTCTCACACCTACTGTACATTGTCTTGATTACTTCTGGGTTATCATACTCGCCAGAACTTCTACTGGAAAAGTGGGTGAATAACTGAAATTCTAAATTCTGACAAAAGGGATGGTGGATGAAAACAGCAAATGTGGTTTGAATTCAGGTTTACAGCAGTAGTGGATGAGAAGGGCAAGCCTAACAAGGAGTTTGCCTGGATGCTTCAAAAAATAGAGTATGGAAAGTTGTCTTATGTGTAGATGTAAAACTGAAGGACTATTACCTTATCAAACTTATCAGTAGGTAATCTTTTAATCATTTCGGCTCCATTTTCATATTAGCAGTTTAGAGATTGCTTAGTGCCTATTTTTAACTTAGACGGGAAACCCATAATATTCTAAACTTAATACAAAGTGAAAAGTAGCACATTATGACTGGGCACAGCCATTGTTTGAATGAAGGTGCAGGAAGCAGGCTGCCCGACAAACGGCTACATCCCAATGCCATCGCGTTATATGGAAGGATATAACTGCTACTGGATGATGCTGGCAGAAGTGCTGTAGTCCTACCTACTGCATCACCGTGATTTGTTCTGAAGCTCTCTGAGCATTAAAAGTGAGATAATTATTGTAAGACTATTCCTAAATATTTGCACAATAAACGAATTAATAAGTTTCCTTGTTCAAGGAAATACAGGAGAATTTGTACGGGAAAAGGAGTTTGTCATTTTTCTTTTGTGGAGGGTGTTATTAGTACTAGTAAAAAGTAAACTCGTATTAAAAATAAAGGGTGTTAGGGAGAAACACAGTTGTGAAATTAAATACTTTAATGGAGGAGAAATAACCCAAAATTTTTTGATGGTGAACAGATTTTCAGATTTTTCTCTCTATAATGATTGTCAGCATGCATAAGTCAATATTGTTGACTGATCTGATTAAAAACACCTGCTTGCAAGTAGTTCCTTCTTTGGTAGTTTTGCTGATTTAGGAAAGATGGTTTGAAAGAACAGATCAGAAGCACAGACTTGTAAATTATATGGAAAATAAATGTCTCTTCTCTGTACTTATGAACGTGTGATTTGAAGCTTCCTTCCTTCTCATCTCACAAATGCTTGCGATGAGACAAGGAGCAACATCTCTTATCCAGCATTAATGCTTGTGATGTTTCCTTTTTCCAAGAGAAACCAAATGCTAAAGTAGACCCTGACATGCCATAGGAGAGGAAGTGAGTTTCAGATATCATGTTTTACATTTATTTATTTGTAATTTTCAAGGTATGCTGGCATCTGCTGAAGGACTGGGCAGTCTGACCCTCCTCTGAAACCGAGAGGTCGTGGGCTGTACTTGCAGCTCCCAGGATTGCTTTGTGTTTCATCCAGTTAGTTAAATGCAAAATGCATCAAAATTTCCTGGCGTAGGACCAAATGCCAAAACTCTCTGTCCCAGAGGATGCATCATCAGGCTGCAAAGCTGTATTCTCTGAGTCTGCGTGAATCTCTCATTCCTTTCCACCATCAGTAGGGTTAGGATGGTGAGTCCCCGACTGCCTACCTGGGCCCTGACTCATTCTCTTGAGAGATGGGAGGTAGCCTTGCAGGCTGAGGGAGACTGGTAACCCAGATCTTTAATTCTCTGGGTGTACGTGCTGCAAGCATGAATTTGTTTTAGCAAGACGGGCAACAGCAGCAATCCTGCTTCCTCTTCCTGATAAGTTTAAAGCTGAAAGAGCCATAAAAGACTCCTTAAGGCGATGGAGAGAGCTTTGGCAGAGGAGCCCCCTAGTTCCTGCCCCCCTGCCGGGTTGGTGGGGAAGCCAGCTGCAAAGCAGTCGGGTTAGGGTGGCTCTGTTTGCAGGACCCAAACCCTGCACGCTTGGAGACCTTCAGAGTGGAAGAGGGTGAGTTCAGGTTGTCTGTGGGGTTACTTGCAAGTTAAACAAAGATGAAAGGGGTTGAGCCCACACACTTAGATCTGGGCAGCTAAATTCACCCTAGATTTTTAAGATCTGGCTTTAACTGTTTCTTTATTTAGGCTTGATCTGGGGTTCGCTGATGAAGGTAGTGGAGGTTTTCATTGGGCACTGGATTGCAGGCCTTTAGTCAATGCAGATCCCCCCCCCCAAAGGCTTCTATTAAAGGAAAAGGAAGCATCCAGATGTACGCTGTTTTGAATCAAAGCACAGTGCACTCCATAGCGTCCTTTTAAAGCAGTGCTTTTTATTTTATAGTTTACCTTCCATGTAATTTAGTTTTTTTTCCTGTGGTCACTCTTCAGATAGAATGCCTGGCTATAAATATGCATATTTGTTATTGATCTAAATGCAATATGGAAAAAAATGTAATGTAAAACCATTTTGACATAACCATTGAGTAATTCTTTCAGCCTTTGTCTGATCAGCTGGCACACAGGCTAGAAGAGGTTATTATTTTGTATGACATATGCAGAACTATAATTTACTCTAATGATGGTATATTTTCATACTCTTGGTGAAAGGGATATATGTATACACATGCACACATAAGGCAGACGGAAGGAAAACCCATTTTTATGTAAAAGCGCACGTGATATGTGTAGATGGATCAATCTGAATATATGTAGGAAATGTGTGTGAATAGATGTAGAAAATACTTCAAATTGCTGAATAAAATATTCCCAGATTCTTAGGTTCCTTTCACATAATTTTTAGTTCTTAAAATAGCCCCGTGAAAGTGCTGCTTTTATCTTTTCTGTGCAACGATGAACTTTTATGTTGGAAAGTGTTGAAAGTACTCAGATAGTAAAGCTTAGATTTTTGTTTTGTTTGGCAGTACACTTCTGTTTAGAATTCTTTTAATCTATCCATTCCCTGCTTTTATATTCATCTGATAGTTGAAGGTTCTGCGAAGGATATTTCTTTGTATATGAACTTATTAAACCAATAATGCTCAAAAGTGTGAGGTTTACTTCCCTTTTCCCTTTTTTTTTGCATTGTAAGATAGGCTCTTGTTTGAGTTGTTAAATTTCTATTTGCCTTTCTTGAGTTTTTTTTGGGGGAGGGCGGAGAAAATAAGAAACAATTTATATGGTAGATCTAAAGTTTCATTAAAATTGCTTATGCCCTGTCCCAGGCATTTTAAGTGGGCCATCTGTCTAAACATCTCTCCATTTTTTTCTGATCATTTCCTCGACTTATTCATGAGCCATGGGAGGGCTCCTTTGTAGTCTCCATGTAGCTGGTTCAGTCTACCCCCACTGAATACATCTATGTGCTTGCATAACATATCTTTTCACAGTGCTGGAAATTCTCTGAACTTGGTTCAGATGAATGGCCCACTTTCTGAAGGTCTTTTTTCTCCCCCTGCAAAGATTTGTATGCAGAAACTGACCTTGGTGGCTACAGAATCCAGCACATTATTCTTGATCATTTTACAGGCCACCTGCTGTGAAAGTTATGATGAAGGATTTCTTAATGATTCTTTGACCATTAACATTGTTTTAAGTCAATATTTCACTTTTATTTAACTGCTGAATAGGTAATTGCACAATTGAAAAACAGCTTTACGGAGCGTCATATAATGTGGTTTTCAAACGCTTGTAACCTTTCATAACGGGAGAATTTGTTAGGAGAGTTTGGGATTTCTCTGTGTTTATGTAAAGTATTATGCAGCAGAAATATCAGAACTAAAGAGAATTTGTAAGTTTTTTTCCCCCCAGTGTTAGAATTCACATTTTGAATTGGAAGTAAAAAAAAATAAAAATCTATACTCAATTTCCTGACCCTTTAGGAGCTGGTGACATTTATCATAGCTCATTACATCATCAACAGTAATCGGGAGAGGGGAGTTTATTTGCCACAAACTGCAGAAAATTGTAGTTTTATTGAGTTCCTTCTATCTGATTGGTTGATTACAATCAAAATGGACGGGCCAGGACAGAGTTATTACTTGACTTGCTTTTGTGAATACTGTTTTCTTTCGTTATTTGTTTTTGACTAGACTAGATAATGGTTTAACTAGCGTCTGTTTTCTGTGTGCGCAGTAAGTGTGTGTCGATCTAAAATTTTTAGCAGTTGTCTGTTTTCCTCACTGACAACTTGCAAAGAAAGCGGGAGATATAATTGCTGCATTATTATAAAATATCTCCCTCTCTCTCATGGCAGTTGGGGGTAAAAAGGACAATAATACACTGTGCAGTGTATGAAATAAATTATGGGACCATGACATCATCTGTAGTTGAACAAACAGCAACAGAAGTTGAAAATAAATAAATAAGCAGGCAAACACTGTTGTTGTTCTTCTTGCACTGTTTACACGTTTTTATAACTTCAATGCTTTAGAGTAATGCCTTTATGACTTAGAGCCAGACCATCACCGTACTCTTCGTCTGTGCCCTGATTGCTTGTGATACTTCCCTTTCGAAGGCAATATGGAGTAGAGAGGTTCAGAACTCCCCATTGCTGTATGGAAGGAGTTCATAACACCCGTCTCCCACCCACCTCCTGTCGCTGCAGCCACGGTGCTGCCTTTGCTCCCTCCTCTTTCTGTGTAAAACTCCTGGCAAGGGACAACAGCGCACAGCGCTCTGTGGCCCTGCTTCCCATTCACCTGGCACTCACCTTGCTGCCAGACTTGCATTTCTTCCTGCAGCTGGTGGTCTTTAGATAAAGAATGTCATTTCCCAAAACTGGGAGAAGAAAGGGAGGGCATGTTGAACCCTGTGAAAGACATATTGTGTGGATTCTGAATCTGGGGTTGGAGGGCCAGCAACTTAAGGATTTTTTTTGTGTCTTTTATGATGGTGAAAATGACATTATTTTTTTTTCAGTATTTTTTTCTGTAAATAGTCAGATTTCAGTCCAGTATGTAGAATTTTAACTTGCATGTTTTTGAAAATAGCCAGAAGTTTGGGGAGTTTTCCATGAACTAGTGGAAAATATATTCAGAAGTCCAGATGTTTTCCCTTTGGAGGACTTAGAAGAGTTCTCAGCTAAGGAAGCAACCTTGGCCAAGAACAAAGAGATTATTTCTCATGCACTGGGACTTCTCAGACCTTAAAAAAAAAAAAAAAAAAAAAAAAAAAAAAAAACCCAAACAACAAAAAACCACAACCCACCCCCCAGTACCCCCCCCCAAACAAAGCAAAACAACAAAAAAACCCACCAAAAAGCCCTTTCTTAGCCTGATAGAAACTTCTGCATTTCTAAAGTAGTTCACAGACTCGAGCAACTTCCTTTCCATATCCAAGAAACTTGAACTTTGATCCTTACTTTTGGACTTTGTGATCCTTCCTACTATGCCCCCCCCCCCCCCCCCGAATCCCCTCAAAATGGAGTAATCTACAAGATAATTTATTTGAAAGGAATTAGATTTAATGAAGAAAAAGTAGGATTCTCATGAGCCAATGTTAAGTATCTGTCTTAGCCAGTGTAACTGTAGGTTACAGTTACAAAGCCACAGGCGTTTGATTAGCAGAGCTGAAAAATGTCCCTGTGCAAATGGATCTTGCCATTCCAGAAGGGAAATACAACTTGCTGCGTACTTGGTATTAGGTGCAGCTCTGGACCTTGCCCTCCTGACCACCAGTGTTGCAGAGAGAGGAATTATATGCCTGTGTGGCTGTTTGAAACCCAGGCAAAGCAGTGATCATAGTCATGCCTTTCAAGAGGCACGCATCCTGTTTGGAGATACACTTGACAAAGCTCAGCAAGACAGGACCGAACAAAAATAATCCCTGCTGGAGAACAAGACTGTCTTTCCTTTGATGGCCAGCAGCCAGATTCATGAGGTCACTTCCAGTCAAATGCAATATGAAGCAGAGCCGTGCCAACAAGGTTATGAGGAATCTCATGCCACCAGTGAAGCAGATCTACTAAGCTATGTTTGAGATGAGGTTTTACCTCTTATACAAGAAATATGAAGTTGCTAGAAACCACTAAATCCTGTTGGTTATTGCAGTGGGGTACCATGGACAATTTAGCTGGGCTCTGCCAAAACCCTGCTCCATTCCTCCTTACTGGTGCTCTGGTACCAGGAAGTGCAATGAAAACATCTCTCAGCTTGCTGCCTGCTACCTGTGCAGGAAATTCCGGTTCCTCCTCTTCAGGAACTCCTGTCTGTCACGTTTCCTATCAGCCAGTCTAAATGTTTTGGTGACATACAGGAATTTGAAGACGAGGTGCTGAGAAATGTCATTGCACCCAATGACAGCCTTAGATATTTCCTCAGATTTTTGTTTTGACAATTGTGGCTGTATATTAAATGCGAAAGGTGACACTTGGCATCATTAGTATGGGAACAGGTTATTTTCAATATCTGTTTTCATGAACTTTGTGGGTAGTGATAGTTAGAGGTGAGCTAAGATGTTAGGCAAAATCTGGTGCAGGCCTTACTTGGCCTGGATCCAGCAATAACTAATGATAAATATGCATCTATTTGTCTAGCTAATATACTTAGTGTTTCCATTTTCCCTTTTCAGGCACGTTGCAAGGCACTATTTTTGGAAACTCCTTGCCTGATTAGATACCTGAACTTGTACTTGCTTGGATTATAGCTGTCTAAAAAAAACAACCTTCTTAAAGTAATTGCCGAAATCCGTGTGTCATCCTTGGCTTAGGCAGACAGTTTCTCTGCCTCTGGAGGCCTCACAGGTGCTTCTTCCCGGTTGATTCCACAGGAAACCTCAGCACTCCCTTTGGGGAGTTGTGGTTCACTGGGCATCCACCTCCTCAGGAGGATGAATGTGGCACAACACAGAAAGGCATGTTTCCAAGTTTTAAGACTCTGAAGGCTGCAGTAAAATGGTATAGTAAGCTCTGTAACATACAATAGATGAACATTATAGCAGAAATTTATCCTGAAGAGACCTGAAGGTTATGAACTTATTATCTCTATAGATTTCTTACAGACAATCTAAACACATGGAAGAAAAGCTATACCAAAATAATGTGTCTTTGTTTAAATGGAGTTTAAATGCCACCTCATACCTTTTCTTTAGGCTACGTGGTGCTTGCCCATGCTAATGTATGGCAACTGCTCATCAGAAAAGTTATAGCATACCTTTGGACACCAGTTGTTACAACAAAGTGGAAGAGACTTGAGAAGTTAGGATGAGGAAACTGAAATCAAATAAACATTTAAATAAAATAGCTGAAAATTACTTGTTTCACTTTGAACTTCCAAGAATGGGGTCTCAGGTCTCATTCCTTTGCTGTCAGGTGTGCTGCTTTAAGCTGAAGTTGAAAAGATTCAGGTTTCTCGTACTGCCTGATAACTGGTGCAGCCACAGAATGCTGCAGGAATAGGTATAATCCTGCATGTGGGCTGTGATGATATATCATTATTTTTTCAGTCTGCTTGAAGGACTCTCTGGATGAGATACTCCAAAATGTATATTAATTAGAATTACTTGTATTACTTGTTTGGCTGAATCTTTTGTGTGTAATTGACCTTTAATTAAGGTTTACTGAGAATGAGATGACAGAAATAGTGATTATATTTTGCCCTTACAAAGAATGCTTCAGCTATCACTGTTGCTATTCTCCTGCCAACCCACTTTCTCATCTGCTTTTCATCCTGTTTGAGCTAATTCTGCAGCAATCACTGGCTGTATTCAAGAGCCTCCTATAACTTTATCAGTGTACCCAGTGTGTCAAGGCAAATCTAGAAAGAAAGCAGAGTGTATTTTCTCCTTATATGCCATTTGACAGTAAAATATATTTAGGTTTTTTTTTTTTCAAGTATGCTCTCCAACTGTGTCCATAGATTAATGATATTTTATATCCTTCATGACCATCCTGTGAGGCAAGTGCTTCTGGTTAAAATGGGAGAAGCATGAAATCTCTGTTAAAAAATCTTCTTCTGTCTGTTTCTTTTTTAGAATTCCTATTGCTAAATCAAAGAGAAGTAGCTGGGAGCTCTCTGTGCGTCTAGGAGATGGAATTTACCCAGTTGCAGTTTCAAAGGATGGCACATCATTTTTTGTAAGTTCTGCTCATTTTCTAAGAAATTCAATGTATTGAGTCAATGTATATTATCCTTGACACCTACTACCATTTTCTATCTGTTCAGTGACCAAACATAGATAGATTTTTGTTTTGTCTTTTGTAGGCATTGCTGTGAATTGCAAAACAAGACACTCTTATGTTAATTAAATAATGCTAGTGTACAAAGATTTTTCTCTGCTCAAGCCTGTGGAACATTTTTGTATCTACTTGTTTATTAAATTAGTTTTCTAATTAATAACGCTGTTTAGTGTTTTGTTTAGGAGTAAGGTCCTGTGCTCCATTGTAGATATATGAAAGGAAGAAAATAAGTGCAATGTCAACAAAAATCACATTGGCTTAAGTTAGTGATTAAAAAAACAAATCAAAGGACTAAGGAAGTTGAGTGAGTAGTAATACTGGAATGGAATTATTCAGCACCTCAGTATTAAAATTATGTGGTCATAGTAAAATGTGGTCATAGTTTCAAGATGTTTCTAGGTTACTTCAGATGCAATGTGTACAAATTATTTTTTATAGATAATTCTAAGATAATTACATGAGCGTGTACATAATGTCAGCATGAAAGGCAGACCATGACAGTAGAAGAATGGTAATGCTGTGTTCAGTAGTTCAGCTGTTCATCAGAATAAAGCCAAGACACAAGCTGGTTGAACTGGTGTATGGACAAGGTAGATTTATAGAGAGAACTACTTTTTAAGTCTGTTAATGGTAATTCCACAACCAAACCGAGAATTTATTTTGAAAATAGACGACTGACTTGCATAGTATCTGCTGACTTTTAGGCAAAAGTTTTCAAAAGAGTCTACAGAAGACAGTTATTCTTAGAATCATTGAAAAGTGGGACTATGAGGAATCCTAGATGTTCTCTAGTTTACTTCTGATGACTGTTTATTCTTATAGAATCACAGAACCATTTAGGTTAGAAAAGACCCTCAAGATCATCCAAACCAACTGTAAACCTAACACTGCCAAGTCCACCACTAAACCATGTCCCTAAGCACTGTGTCTACACATCTTTTAAATACCTCCAGGGATGGTGACTCAAGCAGCCTGTTCCAATGCTTGATAATCCTTTTGGTGAAGAATTTTTTCCTCATATCCAATCTAAACCTCTCCTGGCACAACTTGAGGTCATTTCCTCTTGTTCTATCACCTGTTACTTGGGAGAAGAGACTGACCCCCCACCTCACTACAACCTCCTTTCAGGTAGTTGTAGAGAGCGATAAGGTCTCCCCTCAGCCTCCTTTCCTCCAGGCTAATCAACCCCAGTTCCCTCAGCCGCTCCTCATAAGACTTCTGCTTGAGACCTTCACCAACTTCATTGCTCTTCTTTGGACGTGCTCCAGAACTTCAATGTCTTTCTTGTAGTGAGGGGCCCAAAACTGAACACAGTATTTGAGGTGGAGCCTCACCAGTACTGAGTACAGGGTGACTTCTTGCATGTCTTCATTTAAGACACTTCTGCAACTTCTGCCCCATGACTTTTTTTTATAGTAATGATGTTTGCACCTATGTTGCATTCAGAATCATGAGATTCCTTTGAAAAAGGACATTTAAATTAATATTTCATATAATGAAAACATTGTCTTGATGATTCACTTCTGCTTTGCTCTACTGAAATTTCAATGTAAAAGATGTTATTTTCAGCTGAAACTGGTCATGTTTTTAGGTGGTTATTTTCATTTATGTGAATTGAGGTAATGAAAACCTAGAATTTCTTTTTCAATCTTTTTGTTGGCCTAACCGGGGCAAGAAGATGCCTAACCAATATTGTTTTTAGTATTACCTTTACCTCCGTCACACTGTATTTCCCATATACACATGATGAACGTGAGAATATGAATAGAGAGCAGAGATACTTTCTGTTCCACATGCGTCATAGGTGCACTGTAAAAAGGATATGGAGGAGATCATTCATTGTGCTCAGCACCTTTAAAAGTTTTCTCTTTTAAGTGTACTAGTTCAAGTGTGAAAGGATGTGTTCATTTTGGTTGTAGTGTTTCTTTCAGAAAGAATTCCAGGAGGTCTCGAACAACTGTTTCCTCAGTACCTAATACATGGCGTTGCACGGTGGCTGGGACACTCACCCCACTTGTGGAATGGTGCTTCAAAAGCGAAGGCCATGTCTGCATGCAGCTTTTTACTGAATTAAATTTATATAACGGCCCTAAAAGGCATCCTGTGAACTTGGACAAAACCCATTGCTCAAACAACAAAACATCTCTGCCAGATTTCAGCCCAATTTAGAGTTGGACTGGCACTGGTTTGTGTGACAGAGAGAGCCCTTCCCAGGAGCGGTGGTTGCCCCCAGCCTTCCCACCTTTTTGTTGACAGCGGTCAGCCTGGACCTGCCTGCTGCTGTGAGGGAGACACGGGGTGGCTGCTGGTCGCTGTGGGTGTTGCATAGGCCCTTTCCGCTGTCAGCTCAGAAATCTAATTCCCGTAGCCAGACCTCCCTAAACTAGTAGTTTGGTTCAGCACAGCTAATTACACAGGCATGCATCTGTGTGCGCGCATTTAGTTATCTAGGCTGTCGCTTATACTTGCTTATTAAATTCAATAAAGATATATCTTTCAGTCAGCCAGAGGAAAGTTTACAGACAGAGGAGGCCTAAGCATCCTTTTATACTTTTGTGTCTATCGATTGTGAAGGCAACTGAACATACAAGCTTGTATATGGGTCAGTCCTGGATTCCGCTTGCAGCTGAGCAGCTGCATTGTAAACTGCAGTGTGTATCTGCAGGAGGTATGGACTCCGAGAAAGGATGCTGAAGATGTAATACTATTGCTGCTGGTATATCATTTCAACGTACACAAAATCATTCCTACCTATACCACGGTCCAAACCCCTCTCTTGCTTTAAATGAGGCTGTTAAACAGTTCTGGTGTCTTGCAGCGGTACGAGCATTACAGCTGTTGTAAGCCCAGTTTAACAAGGCATACGTGGAGTCTAATTTCTAGTCCTTCAGTTTGTTATTCAAACACCTCTGACATAATCAAGTGGTTGGTCAAGCATTAATGAACTAGGCACGAATAAGTAGTTAAGCATGACCTTATTTTTGTTTGGTTTTGTAAATTCCTTTATCTCTCAAAGTTGTTTGAGCCCCCTTTGCCACTTTTCCTTAGCGGGGAAGGCGCTGAGGGATAGCAGCAAGAGTCCCGTCAGGGTGGGAAGGGGAGCAACAGACCCGCGGAGGTTCCTTGCATCCCTGCAGCATGCTACTGTTGTTACCTCTCACTGCTAGGTGAGGAGAGAGGAGCACCCCTGGGGAGCTGAGCACCCCACAGCATCATGGTGAAGGGATACATGAGCAACAGGGAGGAAGTAGGGGTGCCAGGTAGGACAGGCTGCATACCCTAAAAGTTGGGCCAGAGGGATTGAGGACAAATTTTTGCATTCTGATTCTACCCTAACCAAGCCTGTATACTTCTGCAGAGATAATTCCTTATTTACTTGTATTTGGAAAATTCCTTAGTTGGTGAAATAACTCATAGTAGGTGGATTTCACTGTGACCAGAGGTCCGTCTCATTTAAACCTTAAGGTATACTGTATTAAAATTAACTCCTGAGCTTGGGTTTGTTTAAAAAAAAAAAAGTAACTGTTTTTGAATACCAGGGTTGTTTAGATTGTTTACAGTTACACTTATTTTTCATTGTTACTGGATAAATAGCAGAGGGCATGTTATTCTTTATTAATAATTTTCTTTTTGCTGGGGTTCTTGTGTGATTGTGCTGCAGACAAGAGAATATACTCTATACAGCGCAATCTAAAATCTGAATTATTATTCAAAGCTTTACAATGGAAAAACAATTGTCTTAAAACTTCAAAGAAGAAAAGTCAAAGACTAGGAATGAGGAATCTTGTTTCTGATCAGGAGGTATAACATACCATCAGAAAAAATGGGGAAATTCAAAGCCTTCTTTATTAAAACTTTGCTGTCAGAAACACAAGCCTCACTTTTTGAACTCCTGCATTTACTTTTTGCTATTAAATTGGTGTGACACGGGCTCCTGACTTTGTGGGTTGTGTCCCCTTGTGGCTTGTGACAAAGATAGCTGAATCTGTGGTGCAGTTAGATAGCCCAGTGGGAGGGCCACCTTCACATTCCCCTTCAGAAGTTTGCTCCCGCGGCAAACAGTGCATTGCAGCAGCAGCGTTCGCATCCTGATTTACTTTGTTTACCACTGGGACTCTTCCAACACTGACTCCTTTCTTTTTTCCTTAACTCTTCTACTCTCGCCAGCCGAAACCTCAGCACCTCACAGTGTGCAGTGCTTTGCTCTCTGTGCAGGGAGTGTGAGCAGCAGGCTTCTCCATGGTTCCCGCTGTTTGTGAGCAGATCATTCGTCAGCATCTCGGTCTATGGGTCATCTGTGGTTTGCTTCCTTTATCATGAGAATCTTAATGAATTGTGCAGTGTTAACTGCTCTTTGCTCGCTCTTTATTTTTCAGGATTTTGAGTTTTGTAACCATCTGGTTTTAACCATTTTATTTGTAACAGAGGTCCTTGATACAAGCTGGCCTTGGGCCGCTTTAGAGGCCTTGCTTCCCCAAAGTGTGACGGACTTAAAAGATCAGTGGTCCAGTATGAGTAATACTGTTTGCCTGAAGCAGTGCAAACAAAAAATATTAGTTTTCTTGTTTCCAGTAGAGGTTAAAAGCTTCTGTGAATTATAACTTGATATTTTTTCTTTTAAAATAGAAGTTGCTCTGTTGTTATTGCGAGGCCGGCAACATATATGGTAATACTTAATTTTGTATAAAATTAATGTACTAGAATTTTCAGTATCAGTTTTTTTTTGTGATACCCTATCAACATAACAACAAACACTTGAGTAATTAAAAGATTCTAACAACCTGACTTGAGAATTAAAATTTACGAACTTTGGTGAGGTCTGCTTACTTGTGTACCAAGAACTTGCCAACTAAATTCGTGTAAATGTCTGTTATTCTTTTTCTTTGTTATTTTTCTTATATAATAACTGCTAGAAGAATCTTTAGTTAGCTGCTTGTCATATATATCCATTTAGTTCTTTGGAGGACAGGTGGTCAGATTCTGGGCTTTGATTAGTATTCTTATGCTTAAAATTTTTCCTCTTATCAATGGAGTTAAAGATCTTACAATCAAGATTACTGCTGAAATAGAATTTGAAGGAAGAATACCCTCCTTTACATCAGACTAATGTAAACCAGCAACAGGCAGTCCAGAAGCTTCCCTCCACCAAACTCTGGAATCTTTTATTTAGTTCAATTTCACACAGGAATCTTTTTCATCTTGCTCTTTTCAGTTGTCAGTCTTGCTATGAAATGTGTGTATTTTATGATTTCATTGATACAAAGACTTGATCCTGTTTTGCTGATGAAGGTTGGAGTCTGTTCTTCCCTTAAAAAGCTTGAGCGTTCTGCAGAGTACCAAAGAATGGGAGGGACAAAAGCAAATGGGAACCTACATATATTGAGTAAACCTGGTAGCTATCTGGTTTCCTTGCGCCGTACTGAATTGACCCTTCAAAGCCAGATGTCAGCCACCAAGGATGCTGTGGATCCATGTGATGGTAACTTTGCCTATTTGCGGATTTTCACTCCTGGCTGCTCACAGCCAGTACGGGGTCCCTTTGCTAATGGTGTGCTGGATGGGAGCTGTGTTGTGAGCAGCCCCCTGGCCACTGGTGTGTGTGGGGCTTCAGTGTCACGGACAGCCATGAATCGACCTTCTCCAGTGTGGATGGATTTTCATGTAGGTAATACACTTAAAATGTGTGAGAAAAATAATAGCAAAGAATATTAGTGGCTGTCGTGGTTTGGGCTGGACTGGCCAATGCAAGGGGGAACATAAATACATTGGACTGGGTATCCGATAATAAAGTTCAATTTATTGGATCCACCACTGTATAATTTTCATTCAACAAAAGAATGATGAAAGATAAGTAATTATGTGACTGTAGTGCAGTCTTTTCACTGGTATAACCCACCCTACTTCCTTCAATATTCTTCAATTTTATTTTGCTGTTATGAAAGTCACTCAAATTAGACAACTAAAGAATGGTTTGTATTAGTATCTTGGTGATGAAGGAGGTGGTAGAAAAGAGGTGGATCATCTTGATTTTTGTCTGCACCTCTGCTTTCACAAAAGCAACGGGTGAATTCAAAGGCTCAAATGATGAATACCAGCAGTAAATAATTACACTTTAGGAGATATAGTTGTTTCTTTTTGTTTGTTGCTCTATGCGTAGGTTGAGGACCTAATTTTATTTGAACAAGGAATTTGTAGCTGTATTTTATGCAATAAACTACATTCTTGAAAGCCTTTTTGGCATAATCTGTTTTCTGATTCTTTAGTGTAGTAAAGGAATCCTCTGTCTTGAGAACTCTTTATTACTGACTTGTGTGATTTCTCTTCAAGTTGTTGTTATTCTCCTTTTTCATGTTTGAAACCAGCCCTTTCTGTTAGGGTTCTTCATCTCTGTAGCAGATGCATACCTTCCCAGACCACTTAGCCTCATCTTCTCATCTGTTCAGTTGACAAAGAATTTCCAGATGTTTTCACTTATAAAGTAGCTTCTTATCATTGAAGTTGTGGTGAATGAAAGTTGTTTATTTTTTTAAAAAAAAGCGTAAGGTGAAATAGTTCAGAAGTTACTTTGAGCAAATGGAAATTTGATATATTTCCAGAGGGACCTGTGTAGGTCAAACACTGAATAAGAGGAGTAGAGAAAGCTTAGTTACTTTTTTCAGATTGCTACTAGAATGGGCTACCATTATCACAAAATATTGGATCACTTCCTAAATTCAAATTTAAGAACAGGTAAATATAGTACAGACATGAAAAATTTGTGAAGCTTGTTCAGCCCAGTGAGAAATTGATTAGTGAATGCTTTTAATATTTTTTAGGGAAAAGCAATGTTTTTTTCCCCCTATCTTTTTCGTGAGAAGTAAAGAATTTATCAGCTATCTGTGTAGGTGTAAAGTTGGCTTGTGTACCTCTTAATATTTTTACAAGAGAAAACCTATTGTGTAGTACATAAATGAGAGCATAAAAATACAAATCTAAGGCGTTACTGTCGTCATTATTTGAGTATATCCTGTATCATCAGCATAGAGTATATAAGTAGTTATCTGTATGCCTTAATTTAGTTAGTGAGTACATGTAGTTATGCTACATGTAGCTAGCATAACTAGCTACATAAAGCTAGTTATGATTAAGCTTTGACTTCAAATTTAAATGTAATAAGCATTTAATTAGGAGAACTCTGCTGTATTCATTTGCTGTAAATTTTATGACTGAGAGGTAAGTTGATTTTAAAATTACTTTGGGAAATATTTTCTTTCTCTTGTAAATTCTCTTCAGGGAGAGGAAAAAATGCTTGAGTAGAAATATCATCCAAAAATCAAACTAGATGCAGCTGAAGTATGCAAAGCATCAAGTGTGAAAAGGAATAGTATAATATAAAGTCAGAGCAACAGTGCAGAAATTTGCTGTTAGTGAACTTAGTCCACATTTAATTCCTTAAACACAAATGTGCATGGAGCAGGATCATAATTCAGTGCGTATTAAGTTCTGTCTTTCCAGTGGTCCATGTAAAAGAATAACATTGCCCAACCCTATCAATGTAAAATTAATAATCTTTTTAAGAGAATCAATAAAATACCAGAATTATTATTACTAGTATTTTACACTTCTGATATGCTTCAGGCACATAATAATATATAACTAATTGGTCATATAAAAGAAATATGAGGGCTGTTTTAATAGGGATGAAAAGCAAATACCTGTAGGAATTAAAACGATGAGAGGAGCAGCCAGTAGAGATACAAATTAACATATATCCCCAGGAGCAGTAAATAAAGTTTTTTCTGGTTAGTCTAATTCTAAATATGTATTGTTATATATATTGGAATGTTACATATATTATAGTGTATTTGTATCCCATACATATAACACTGTTACTCCAGTGTCCGGTATTAGTTTGGATGAAGGGAAAGTGCACATGTAAAGGCACAAGCGGAGGGGGCAGATCAGTTAGATAATCCTTACAGCTGTAAGCAGAAAACTTTTCCTGCCTTTTTCCAAATGGTTTTTATTTTACCTGCAGAGTAGCACACAAATTCTCCATTGCAGTACACATGTGGTTATGCAAACAAACCCCTTCATTACCAGATTCTGTAAGTTGTGTACCTACTTTTACTCTTTTAATTCAGGTTCAAATCCAGCGTATTTCTATTTCTAAGACTTATATGTTTTGTGTAATGGCATTTCAATGCAGTATGCATAAGCTAGCCCTGGGGCGATAGCAGAACCCACGATTTCTACCCTTGCAAAGCACTACCATTATCACTGGGTTGCAATAGGGCTCCCACTTGTTGACAGACTCTGTGGCTTTATGGACCCTCTGTTCCTTTCTGTATGGTGGCAGATTTACTGGAAGGGCAGAGGCTGCCCCATCCTAATCCTGATGGGGTGGAGACAGGTTCTCCTGGGAGGCAAGTGCTGTACGCTTGAACCCTTCAATCTGAGGAGAGCATTGATCCTCATGTTCTGACTCGGTGGGCAAGTGCTTTAATTGCTACATTTCTGTGGCTGCTGACATTGTGTTTTTTTAAATGAAAGTGGCCTTGGCCTCAGTATCTTGTTGTGAACTCTGTTTCTGGTATGTGTTTCCACTTTGCTGCATTGAGTATCTTAGAGAATTTAGATGCTGGGACATGTTAGATGAGACAGAGGTAAAAATGCTTAGGTAAATATTAAGTGTACTCATATAATATTTGTAGGTACGCTTGCGTACTAAGCAAAAAAAGAAGCAGAGTGTATCTGGATTGCGTGTTTTTTTTTAAATACCACACCAGTTTAGCAGTAAGTATGTGTAAGGGATTGGTACAATAGGTGCATGTTTGCTTCGTGAAGAGAGATTGTTTGTGTGGGTTTGTATGTCGCAGATTAGCTTATTCACACATACTCCATAAGCATATAGAGAAAATATCTACAAGGCCGAGAACTGAAAGTGACATGAAAAGTAATGAATTAATTGTATAATTTTAAATATGCTCTCCCCTCTATGTCAAGGCAGTGTAATGGCTTGGTTATAGTAGTTTTTGGAGAATTGTAGTTCTGCTGCAAAACTCACAGTAACATATGGCTGGCACTGGTATGTGCCTACAAGAAATGTTTAAAAAGAAAATGCAATGAAAAGTCTGAAATGCTAAAATGTAAAATATTTTAAAAGCAAGCATGGTCAGTTTGGATATTTATTTTCCCTGTGTTACAATTGGACTTCTCTTCATTGTTTTAAAGTGTAGTTCTGAGATAGCAGAGAAGGAGCTAGGTTTTTACAATGATTAATTCTAAATTATCTAATGAAGAGTTTTAGCCACACAGGTGGCTTCATAGGATGAATTCCTGTGGTATGAAAATGGACACTATGTTCTGCCATGGGTCATGATTCTAGGAATCCAATGATTCTAGGAATTCCAGTGAACAATGAACTGAAATATAAATTAAATTTCTGTAACGATACAGATAACATACTGTTTTCTTTCTTCAGAAAGTCTTGTTTCTAGTGTAACAGCATTTAATGTGTCCTGCCACACTTCTAGTCCTTCTGTGGTCTTTTGGTGTAAGACTGAAAACTCCTTGGGGCATGGGTGTTGTCTTCAATTAGTGTGTGTGCCATGCACACTTCAGATCCTGCACCACAATGTTCGTATCATTGTTTTCTAGTTTCTAAAAACAATGCTTAGAGGAGCATTGCTTGGATGTTTTTCTTTCCCATTGATTTTGCATCCAACAAAACTGGAAAGAAAAAGCCCAATCTATTCCTCCCTGCCTTCAAAAACCTCTCCAACTTCCCAACCCCCACCCCAAATTTTGTAGAAGGAGTAGATTAAAAAATGTTGTGAGCTCCTCCTGCTGGTTCAGCAGTAGCAATAGTTACACTTAAAAGCATGCTAATGTAATGTTAAGAGCCTGGCTTATTGCCACAAAAGCCATAGTTAACTCTGCAGCTCCTGGATAGTGTTTCATCTTTAATTCTGTTCTCTGAGCAAATCTCAGCACATTTAATATTCACTATGACACTCTACTTTGAGATCTCTTGATGCTTTGGCATAGGGGGGGAACTATAAGGTCGTTGCTGCTTTGAGTTGCTTTCTTAGCTCTAAATGTCTTTGTTGCTTTTTTCCCCTCCTTTAATTTAATTTTTAAGTAAACCAGACTATTAACATTACTTTAATGTAGCTTTTATGGCTTATGAAAAATAATGCTGCTGTAGTGGATAGATGTGCGTCAGCTGTGACTAAATGTTTTGATGTAGTCTTCTCAAAAGATAGACTAGAAGAGCTTTCCTTTGAAATATGTGAAGCAGTTTTAGACACAGCTTCTCAGATGGATCTAATTAGTCTTTCATACAGACTGGATGTCCGTTTGTTGCAGCTGAATTCTCATTTCATTCACCCATAACTAGAAACACCTCGCTTCAAACGTGTTTCTTCAAAGAAAGAAGGGTTTAGGGTTCCATGTTTTACTGCTTTTTGATGTTGGTTTCCCTTTAACTGAGAAGACCTTATGTTTATACAACTGTTATTATTAAGAAAACATAGCTTTGTTCATAAGAGTTCATTCGGTATCAATGTTAGCTATTGGTAGAAGTCGGAGATCTGTGGAATAGATCTTGCTATACGAGACTAGTGGGACAGCTGTACGTCTGGCTATTAAGCTTGTTGTAGGGAAGATTTGAATGCAAGCAGGATGTTCTAATAAAACCAGGGGACCTGGGTTGTGGAAGGATGAAAACGAAGATTAGATGTACAAATGATCAGGCTCGTCAATGGATAGCATTCCTATTTGTTATTTGTATACAGTAGTCACCAAAGAGGCATTGTATTCTGTACTGTTCACCGTTTAGGATACGTTTACACAGCACGGTTTAGTACAGTACAAAGGAACCTATGCTGGCTAACCTAGTTTGGGCAGTGCTGCATTAATGCAGCGGTAGTGCTCCTTGTTGAACTAACTCATTTAGAGCTGGCACACACGTCTTCACTTGACACTGCATTGTGCCATGTTGCGACACCTCTACAACAAAGAACATCACGAAAGCTGTAGTGATGAGTCTCTGATGGGTGTAAAATATTCAGTGAATGATACTCAGATACTGCTAAGGTTGATGCTTAAGGAAAATGAGTGGAAGGAAGGCAAGGTGACAGATGATCTGCCTGTGTCTATTCCCCACTGGCTGCTTTGCAGTCGTGATGTTCTTTGACTAAGGGGAATCAGTTTGCAGAAATGGACTGATCATGCTGGCTGGACTTTGCTCCCCCGCAATTTAGCTGAGCTGGTTTTGCCCCTGGTGACTGCCATTCACCTCTTCTCTTCCTTGTCAAAGATAGGGCAGTCCTGCCCAACTGCCTCAGATGGTGGCAGCTAGGACACATTGATAGGAGAGGAGAGTGTCTTTAGATGCTTGCAGAAACCCAAGATTCCTGCAGTACTGCATGCTCAGGTAGTGGCATAATGTCTTGGGTGGCATGGTGGGCTGTGAGCACTCTGGCATTAGTGGAACTTGCTGGTCTGCAGGGTTGTCTCTCAGGTCCCTGTTACTTGTCCACATCAGTAACTACAGCAAACTTGCTTGTCTGCTAGGAAATTCTCACTGCAATACTTCTTCCTGCCACTAGCTTCACCTGGTTGTGTTCTCCATTTGCCTCTCACTGTGTCACCCTCCTTTCTTAAATCCTCTGCTTGTCCACAGCTGCCTTCACGTTCTCGTTTGTCCTGCCAGAAAGCAGGCCTGGGTCTGCTGTGCGGTCACTCACATACAGGTTGGCCAGCCCAGCTGCTGGGTGACAACCAAATTGTCCTTGTCTGTCCCAAGAGCTGAATGGGGGCACTCATTTTGTTCTCTGTGCAGCTTCTCATTTTCATAAAACTTAAAGGGATCTTAATATGTTTGGTTAATACAAGTTGAGCCTATGGTGGAGATTTAGAGGGGCTCACAAATAAACAGTGCATTTTGTTAACTGCTTTCTTCCTTCCAAAAGCAGGCTAAAGGTACTGTTATTGAAAGGGTTAAAAAAAGAACAAGGTTGTTCTGAATGCAGGAGGAGGGAAATTATGTTAAATTATTAAAAATAATTGCATCACTGTCTGTGGCTCATATAAAGAAGAAAAAAAGGAACCTGATTTAACTAGTCATAACCAACTGCCAATGGTTTATTTCGTTTTTCAGAGAAAATATACAGATCTCAAGGACATGCAATAAATTGAAATCAACTGGAAACCAAAGTAGACCTATAGCTCCATAACGCTAGAATTATTTCGGGTAATATTGTATGCACTAGTCTTTATTTCAGAGGTGGTTGTTGCAGTTCCAAAATCACTCACATTTAAGGAATGCCAGATGTCAGGTGTGCATTTTGCAATAGTGTTAACTATGTGACTGAATGCAGAATCCCTTCACTGTTCAGTGTATTACATAGGCCAGCTCTGGGCGTTTCCCACAGTTTGTGTAGTGATGAGGATTGTTGTCTATAGATCTTTGTTCCATTTGTTGTGGAAATGAAATGAGAGGCAATGTAAGAGGGGAGGGTAAGGAAGAGAAGGGTCAGTCTTGTGGTTAATGGGGCTGTGTGCTGACTTCTATCTCTGCCTCTGCCAAAGTCTTTCAGAGGTGCTAGCCAAATCTTTGAAACCATACTTTCTATAAATACGGTCAGGTTTGTATGCTCTTCATTCTCTGAGCCTCAGACTTCTCACAAGAATCAGTCATGGAAACGCTGAATACTTACAGCTGCTGGGGAAATCACTGCTATCAGAACATTTAAAGTTACAAAGCAAAGTACTCTGCAGTATCAGGTTTCATGTGCATCATCTGTTTAGTAGTAGGGTCTTTGTAAACTATGTGGTCTCTTGATGTCCCATCTCTACTAGATGGTGTGAGATGATGGGAGTGTGGTGAAGATAAACTGATGTTTCTCTAACACGAAAGAGTGAAATACTGTGTGCTAAGGAAGACATGAAAAGTATGATGAACAACACAATACTTCTGTCTGTGGACTTAGGACTTGAGTAGTATGTATTAAGCCTACCTGAACAATTTGGGGTCTAGTTTAATTAATGGGTATTGTTCAGTAATGTGTCCACAGCATTTGAATCTGTTTAAAATATGTATACAAAGGATATGAAGCCAGGTAGTGCTTCCTAGCTCAAATTTTATCAGTTGTTGATATTCACATTCACGTAAAGTTGTGCCTGAATTTAGCAACTGTGTGTGTGTGAGAGAGAGAACTCTCTATGTTCTTATGTAATGTTCTTCCTCTTCCCCCCCCTTCCCCCCCCCCCGCCTCCGATTTGCTTTGTAATGTAATGCTGATACACCGGGGATTTGTTGGCTGGGTTGGATCCATTAAGGTTATTGCATGGACCTCTGCAGTGAGCTGAAAACGTAAAGACTGCCATTTTCTGCACAGCACAGTAATAGAAATGAACAGTGAAGACCAAGAATTTGAGTTTTATTCCAAACTTTGTTTCTGCAGGGTGGTGAAGCATTCAAAGGTTGTGCTTTCTGCATGTTTGTTTCTTTCTGCCCACTGCTACTCATATGTCATTTTTCAAGTCTTCCCAGTTTGTCTCTTTGTTCTGGTTTCATTCTTCTGGCTAGTCCTAGTTTCCACCCCTCAGTCCTCTTGCCCGGTCCACGCTCATTGTCTGTCCAGTCTGAGTCTCTCCTTTGGACTTCCACATCACTTAGCATTCAGTCTTGGGTCTCTTCTGCAGAACCTTCTCCCATGTAGCCGTGCCCTGCTCCACAGGCCTCCAGACTTTCATCCATGCATTGGTCCTCATTTTCATTTTCCTTTCCCAGGGCCTCAGCATTGTTTTTCCTTGTCCCGTTTCTTCTACCTCGCTATTTGTCTGGCTAGTCTTTTTTTCTAAGACCACTCTCACTCCTTAGATAGTTCTCACTTTTCCTTCATCCTATGCTTCTAGCTCCTTCTTCCTTGCATGATCAGTGCTCTTCCATCTCTTCCATTTTGTGAATTAGGTATTGTGTTGCTTGTTACCACTTCCTTTTCCTTTCTCTGTTTTTAGTTTTCTTGCTCAGTGAGTCCCCCCCACCTTACTACTTGCTCCAAAGTTTCCTCACCATCTTTTCTGCACCTCCTTCAGTGACGCTTCCAATCTTTGTTCCAGTCTGCTTTCTCTAGTCACGGGGCCCTCAGTGTCCAGGTTTTGTTGCTTGTGGATTGTTTATGCTGCTGCTTCTTCCTTTGGTGTTCAGCCCTAGCAGGAGTAAGCATTGAAACCACAGAGGTTACAGTCTCGTTAGGTTTGTACTTGGCCTGGTATTCTGCAGTTTAGAACCATAATCTCAGAGGAAGCAGTATTAAATACCAAGAAGTGTCTTCTTGAAATGTAGCTGTGAAGTGTGGTGATCTGCAGATATAGGTAGGATTTGTTTTTTGAAATGCATAGAACTCAGCCAAAGTTATGCGGTTAGCAGGAGGATGGTAGAGGTGCGTTCCAAGTTTCACTTGCCAGGCAGATTTTCAAGCCTCTGCTCCAAATCATAAAGGAGGTGTTGCAGCCTTTCGTAGGGAAGTCAATAGAGTGTAGTGTGGCCAAAAATGTATTATTGTTCTGTGTAGAAATGGCTGCATATTTCTCTCTGAAATTTCCCCTTTCTGAAATCACTTCTAAATGACTGTTCAGCACAAATAGTCAGAATACAGCTGAGTTGTAAGAAACTGAAAATACAGTGTGATGATGGGAGGAGTTGGACAACTTTGGCACTAAGGCTCTTCCATTCCCCCTCATGCCGTAGCTCTGTGTCCCAGACCCGTGCCTTTTGGCTGGCTCTCCTCCCGTGCTCCTTCTGTCTTCATTCCAACCTTGTCTTTCTGTTGTGGCTGCCCTCTTGTTTCCACCATCTAACCTCTATCAGCTGTTTCCTTTATTGCCGTAATCACTGTGTATTTTCACATGGTGACCCCTTTGTCCCTGTTGGAGCAGCACAGCTGTTTGACGCTAGCAGACTAGCTTCCATGCTCAGTTTATCCCGTTTTAATTTAGTGTTTTCTCCTGGCTGATAGGGGAGAAGGGAAATAGTTTAAGGAAAATTGTGTTTGGTTTAACTGGCATCTTTATTTTGATGATGGGGAGCTTTGCATATCGTTAACTTATAACGAACATACTTTTGAGTAATTTAGAGTCTTTTAGTTTTATCATCTAAACTCTCAAACAAAAGCTACATTGATGGCTGGTCAGCATCATAGAATCATAGAATGGTTTGTGTTGTGAGGACCTTTAAAGATCATCTGGTCCAACCCCCCTGCCATGGGCAGGGACATTTTTCACTAGATCAGGTTCCTCAAAGCCCTGTCCAACCTGACCTGGAACACATAATGGGCAATAAACAAGAACGAAGACCAGTTTTGTTGTTTAAAGATAACAGCAATAAATGAAGAGAAGGATAGATAGAGGTAGTATATCCAAATCTTAGGAAACTGGGAGCCTGGGCCTCCTTTGTTTAACAGTTAAGCAGACCAAGAACAAAACCAGCCAGAATAGGATGCCCTTGAACAAGTCAGCAGCAACTCTGAAGACAAAACGGAGAGATAGACCCTCTCCCTTACACAGCTAATGGATTTTTCCTGCCTTTGGCAAAGGAAAACTTTCTGAAATAGGTGAGTTAATAGGAACAGAGGGGAAAGTCCCAAGGGATGGTCGTTGTCCGTTGCAGTTAATCTGTCAGTCTACCCAGCCAAAGTCCGTGGTGAGATCAAATCATGGTGGCCCATTATGTTGGATACATCTGCAGTCCAAACTGAACCAAAGGTGATTTCAGGTTGCTCGGGCTGACCCTGCAGTGTACGGATACTCATTACTTGGTCTATTCTAATTTATGTCATAAATCCCAATTCACAATACGTGGTTTTGCTTTGTAAAAATGTGCTTTAAACAACTGAAGTTCTAGATGGCCTTAAGAAGGAATGTTTTTAGGAGCATTACTGAGTGGGATCTTTTGAATCTGTTGAACAAGTCACGTTCCCAACAGAAGCCGTTTCAGTAGCTAAGGGTGTGCCCCAGAAAGTTCAGGATTAGTAATGCTTTCCAGAATAGGTGGGAAATTATTCTGAAAACGGCAGTAGGAAGTATGGTTACACACAGCTCTGGCATTTTTTGGTCATTTGCAACTATTGATCTGCTTTACTGGATCTGCCTAGCTCTTTCTGTGGTTATGTGCTGGGGTTTTGTTTTTATTCTTCAGCCTCAATTTTTTAATGGTCTCCATTAGCTTATCATTTTAGCAAGTTTACTTCTGTTACAGTTAGCTGGAGTGATTAACAGATGAAATTACATCAGAGTATAAATTCTCATTTGGTCTTCTAGGTTATATTTCATCTCTGTTGTATGCTTTCCTAATTACCAGCATATATTAGTACTTAGAATTAGAATTTTAAAGCACTTACTCATCTTCTCTAGATCAGAATTTAAAACATCATGGGCTAACATGTTATTATTTCTTCAAAATCTGATAATGTTGTGTTTTCTCTCTCATTTAGGCCTAATTAGCTCTTTAAAATATTAAATCAAAACTTGTTTTAATCCACATGACAGTTTGGATTTTTCAATTAAACTACTGTTTTGGGGTGGGGTTTTTTTGGTGGTGGTTTTGTTGTTAAAACAGCACTTGCCTGCATTGTTTGAACTGGAACATAGCACGCCAGCTCTGACCCTGTATCAGTGGTGCCTGTCATTGGCACCAGTACTGAAGAAAGCTCAATGCAAATTTTGCAATTTTGCCTTATCCTTAAGAAATATCTGCAGAGTAAATAAAAAGCACAGGTAATTTTGGGAACAATAGATTTAGATACAGCTTCATGGCTTGGAATAATCTCTGAGTGTATCTTTTTCTTGTTAAGTAATGACATTAAAAACCAATCTGTGCAAAGCACGCAGAAGATTAATTAACATCGAGAGGAAAAGAGATGTCTGAGCCTTTCACCTGTAAGGTACCCTTTACCTCCAGCTGAGTTTGCCAGCCTTTATTGCTATTTGTCATCTTCCCCAACAGGTATCTTGATATTTTTTTCCATGCTGCCCTTTCTCCTTTGAATGACTCCTGCAATGCCAATACCATATATTAGTCTGTTATCCTCTCCCACTGAAGGACTTAAATATTTGTTTGACTTAAGCAAAAAAAAAAAAAAAAAAAAAAAAAAGAGACACATTCCTTTAACTGGTGTGTGCTTCTTTTTAGAAACAATTACTTTAAGGGAGAATTAACAAAGATAAAATGTCTATTCCCAAGTTTAAGTAAATCTGTAAATACAGATTTAAGGCCTATCTATTATGATGCTTTCTATGTAAGTGTTACTTATGAAGAGGGTATTCATTATTTTCTGCTAAAGCAAATACACACAAGGAGAGTTCTACATACAGTTTTGATATGGCTTTATGGTGCACATCTGTGGGTGGTCTTTACCTGTGCAAATAGCCATCTTGGCTTGCAGCGATTGATTTGAAGGAATAAAATGAGTTATGTAGACAAGGACTCCTTTATTGGGTAGTTTCCTTACATGGTGATCATTAGAGCATGATGGAACTGTCTGACTTCTTTTAAATGTTAAGTCATTTAATTTTTGCTAATGATAAAGATATGTTATCTGCGAGAAAGGAATGGCAGAGATCATTCTGTTTGTGCCAATATTGTACATTGATGCTTCTTGTATGATTTTTACATGGATATTCACACTTGTATTTTTATTTTTAAATTTTTGATATGTGTTTAAGTGTACACTTCTACAAATTTGTGCATCGTATTTAATCATATTTTAGCACATTATTAAAAAAAAGCATAGCATTGCTACTGTTTCATAGTATCTTAGATCTCTCAATCAGAGAACTGTGATTTTTTTTTTTTTTTTTTTTTACATTCTTTTCTTTCTTCTTTCCCTGGTTGCACCTTTTGGCCTTTCCAAGGAAATAAGTTTTGTGTAAACAATCTCTTGGGTTTAGATAACCTTGAGCTTCAGTGCTGTAGGAATTCTGCCCTGTCTTGCATGCTGTCCTTTAACTTATATGGAAACTTTATCATTAGCGCAGTCTGCTGTGGAAAACTAGGGGTTTTTTCTCCTTGTTCCAGTGTAAGGCACCTGCATTTAAAATAGTAGGGATAATCTCCATTTTGATTGCATGCACCCAAGGCTAAGAAATATTTGTTGGACTAATAGTGGTGGTTGAAATATGTCTCACTTTCAAAGAAGTGGTTTTTGCAACACTAGGAAAAAGACATAAAATCTTTATTGTTCTGGGCTTGAGGTATTTGTTTTGTTTCTGTAAATTTAAGGGTAATACGGGTTTTTTAAATCTCTCTGCATTATGTTGGATGACAGAGGAAATGAGGCTTTTATGTATGTGGGCTATTGACAGTTTAGGTATCGGAAGTAATGCAATGAAATGGCTTCAGATCATGGAAAGCTCTAAAATTCTTGTGCTTTACTGAAACTTCATGATACATGCAGCTTTATAATTTTGTTATCCATTTTACTGGAAACAGTGGTTTTAATTGCATGAGAAAGTATTTAAATGTCCTTTTAATTGGCCATTGGTGGCTGATTGGTAAAAGGACTCTAATAATAAAGTCTTTCTCTTCTCACTGAGGAACTGCTGATTGTCTGGCACTTGTTACTTCATGGATCAGAAGCATGCTTGTTTTGTAGGAAAAGCCTGCCCAAGGTTTCTCTCCACAGAAACAAACTGATTTTTTCCTTGAAGTGCTTCAACATGCAAGGTCTTGTAGAATTGTACAATTCCATATTGAAAAGTATATACAAATGCCCACCTTAGTTAAAGCATGCCTGTGTTAACGTCTCTTTTTCAGTTCTTCCCAGATTCCTGAGTGACAATGAAAAGAAAGTCCATTATAATATTTTTAAATTGCTTGTAGGTAGTGTACTTTGTCTTCAGGCCAAAGATGAGATCCAGCCTCATGACTGAAAGAGCTGTTCTGGTGGCCAGTGTCTGTCTGCCTCATGTCTGCATCGGTATATCACCCCACATATATAAAAGCAAAGACCTTGTTGAGTGTAAAGAGCATATCATATTCAACGCGCCCTATTCTGTCCTGGCTTGAGTCCGGGGAGTGAGAAGAAATAGGTCCTGTCCAAGTAGGAGAAAGTTGAAAACTCCTCCCTTTCCTCTTCCAGCTTTCTTAGGAGTGAGTTTATTGGAGATTCTTTTCATCATTTAGGCCTGAAACCATCGCAAATGTGAGAACAGCTGCCAGCTTTCTATATTAGGGAGCCTGCCAGCAGGCAGCCCCATGCAGGGAGCATGGTTCACACTGGATCAGAAAGGGAGCTTTAGCTAGTTTATGTTGAAGGATACCACACTACCATTATCAAGTCTCATAAACTTTTTTTGAGGACACGTATACTCTTAACGTGATCATCAACACAGCAGCAGCATCATCTGTGTAAATGGCACAGTCATGTCATTTCAGGAAAGGGCAAATGGAATGCTCTCGTGGAGAGGTCTTTGTCTATGAACTATTAACAGCAGAAGCATGCAGATCTCCCAGGCAAACGGGCTGTGCATTGAGAAGCTGGATTAAGGGGACTGGAACCGTGTTGCAGCTGCATTCAAGACAATCTTAAGCCTTTGGAAGCTTAATGAGAGATAGAGCGCTCTGTTTCCAGGGGTGTGGAGGGCTGGCAGACTCCTTCACTTCAAGTGGTTTTGTAACTGTAAAAGTACTGTTAAAGCATTTGCTGTCAAAACAAAAGAAACCACTATTTTATTTCTAATAGGAGATTTGGGAAATGGAGTAAAAATTTACTCTTTGACAACAGAGGCACTATCTTTTACTATCCCTTTCATTGCTGTAATTCTGGCAACAACTCCTAAGACCTGCAAATATTTTCTCCTAAAATTTCTATTATAATTTTGTGGCTGCCTAAACTTAAAGTGGAACTAACCTACTATAGCCTGTGTCCCAGCAGACACCTGTTGATGCAAGTCCCAGTTCTACTGTGGTTGGCTGTGCAGGTTCTACAATAAGAAAACTGAATAAAACATAGATCTCATTTGTAGGGCTATAATAAAGCAGGACACACCTCAAGACAAAAATACCAATAAATAGGGCTTTCAGTAATGTGTAGTTTGACATAAAGAGTTTGGAATTACACAAAGGATTAATTCCAAATAGTCCCCATTTCCTCACATGTCAAAGTCACAGCAACAGATAAAGTAAAAGCAGTTAAACCAGGGTTCCTATTGATACAGTGCCATCTTGACATTCTCTTAATTCACAACTAGGTGACTAAAAGTACTTCAAACCTCTATTTTCTGCTTAGTTGAGGTGCTTTATTCAGTATTTCTCTGCTTCTGAAGACATAAGGTTCCTTTCTCCATCACATAATGGTAAGGAGGATTTTGCAAGTTTGAGCTTTATTAACTGAACTAATGCCTTCAGCAAGGGTACAGATACAGAATGTGCGTCTGTACCAAAAGTGTATTCAGTTTTTACCACTTATAAGACAGTTCTGCCGTCTTTTGTCTGGAAACAAAAAGTGTGAAGAAGAAAAAATTGGCACATATTTGACATGAAATGAAATACTAATGTATCTATATTGTGATTTTTTTTTTTCTAAGTATCAAGTAGTGTAATGGCTTGATACTGATGAATTGGAGAATTTGAAAAGAGAGATCCCTCTTTGTTTTACATTATCTGGCTGTGCAGAGGAAAAACGTATGAAAAGTTTCCATTGTGAGGTGGCTGAAATTCTTTGTATCAGAAAATATCAATGCCCAGGGCCTTACTCTTAATGGCATCAAAGCTAATTCAACCCAAAAAGTTCTGACTTCATGGGCAGGAAGATACTAGATTCCGATAGAGGTGTACAAAGCTACAAAATGATCAAATGTTGCAATTATTAACAAACAGAAGATCTGTAAACTTAATGTAATAACTGGCAACTTCTTGGATAGAAAGTTGATCAAACTCCAGGGATTTTAAGTGTTTCTTTTCATTAATCCTATAATTTTGAATATTAATTTTTCCCAGTCCTGCTTGCCATTATTATCATTATATACCACCTTTGTTGTGGTTATAACAAGGAAACTCCCCACAGTGAAGATCAATGCACAGCCAGGTAATTACATTTTATATGTATGTTAAAAAGCTTTGATTATTTTTGTAGTCAGTAGATGCTATGATGCAAAATAAAGAGCTTCCTTACCTTTTTAAAAATCTCAGATTTTAAGCTGCCTCTGGAAGAAGTGGAGATCATCCATTGTAGAGAACAGGAGTTTAATAATAAACCAGAATGATGAGTGCTTTAACTCATGGAGTCTGTTGTTGCAGAATGAGCCTGTCTGAATTTGTTTTCATAGAATTATTATTCAGGAATGTGCTAAAACTTTTCCAAGACTGATGAGAAAAATCAGTACGTAAAATATAGCTCTTTTGCTTTATTGTGTCATCATTTCGTAGCTATAAAAGGTTCAGTATTAGAATTTTAGCATTTCATTATGGGCTTTGACAGCTGGTCTTGTTGATTGTTCTAGGTATTTTGACCTTTCCTGGATGCATCACCTGTGAACTGTCAAAGCTGTGTATGTGTGTCAGTCTTCGTAGCTGGGAGTAATGAGTATGATTGCTTTGAAAATTGGTGTAGATAAGTAGACGGAAAAATTTTGTTTCCTGGGGTTTTTAAGAGCAGAAAAAAAAGAAGGGTTTTCTTGTCAACTTCAGTTATCTGTGCTGAAGGATTTATACTGTTAGTTATTGTTTCTTAATATATATTAATAAGCTCAGGGATACTTAAGTTTTCTGTTCTACCATCTGTTGACTGGAAAGACAACAGGCAGAGTTTCAATTTACCCATTACAAAGTTACCCTCTTGTCCTTCTCCAGTCCTTCCCCAAAGCTTTTCTGCTAGGATGCCTGAGATAGAGGTTAGGCAACAACTGTGCTCTCGCCAGTGTCTATCATACCAAATGGTGCCCTTGCCGAGTCATCCTCTTGTACAGGCAGACACAAAGTGTTCATGTTATCGGGAGAGCTTAATTTGTGGATTGGGAGAGGTGATGGGTATGGCCAAGTTCAAAGGCTCTGTTTTCATGAAAATAACCCTGGCAGGTAAAAGAAAAGGCGAGGAGACCTAAAACCTGTATTTTGGATCTTTTCCCCTCAGTGAAGTATTTTTCAGCTTTCCTTTAAGAGTGTTTGACTCTTCCCCAGCCAGTAGTTGGGGCAGAGGCAGGACGGTTGATCGTAGTTCTCTGAACTTGTCCAGTGTTGCCTTAATCTTAGGTGACTGTACGATGATAAACATGACAAATGATTCACTGTGCATATTGAAGAACCAGTCTAGGTCTGGAGTAGAACTCAGTGTTGTATGCAGATGGTATGTTGATCTTTAATTCCTGGGATGCCTTCATCAAAATCCGGGTTTAACCTTTATTGTATCTGAAAGACTTCAGGTGTTTACATTTTTTTTGCCAGTAATACTGTGTAGAGGGTTGGTACTTGCGCATGCCTGGACTTTCCAGAATCTTGTCTGGGCTGAAGCACTGGCATCTCTTTCCTGCCTGTTGCTGCTGACACACGATGGATTGGATATTTCTGCATCTGCCTCCTTTGAAGGACATACGCTGGCAGTGCCACATCTGGACTAACACACGCTACTAGTGGTGAGTTCAGCATGAGAGCTAGCAGCCGCTCTCCCTTCTACCTGTCTCGTGTGTGGGAGTGATTAAAGCCCTTTTGTTAACGTTGTACTAGTGCAGGGAGGAATATGAGGTTCACGAGACCAGAGACCAAATGCCAGAGGAGGAACACAGTCGCAGGCTGGCTGTGAGGTGGAACGAAAGGGAGCTGGTTTCTACTACTAGGACTGCTCAGAGAATTTTATCCAGTGACTGGTTTTGACACAACTGAGTAAACGAATTTAGCTTAGGTTATATGATCTTGCAGTAAGTAAAGTATAGTATGGTAATTAAAATAATTTTTGAGGGTTTTTTATACTTGGGTATTGCTGTTAATTTATCAACATAAAACCCTGTGCTTGTTCAGTATTAAGTTTCCAGAATTGCCTGAACTAGATACCATCTTTTCCTAAAAATTAAATATAGCACACGTGTAAAATATAACTTATGGTTTACATCAGCTAAAATCAGCTGCTCTACTTCTTGCAGTCTTTCCAGTTCTAAAAGGACCATCCTTTCAGGAGGGGGATGAATAATGCAGGTTATCTTGTTTCTGTGGGCATTTATTACAGCCACACAGAACGGTTCCTGGAGAGGTTTTCTATTTCTTATTTAGCAGCAGTGAAAATTGCAATTATTCTATTTACTTGGCTTGCCACTATGGCAAAGAGGAATTCTTTGGACTGCGAGGAGGAAATGTTTGTTTTTTCTGGCTGCTCCTTGCATATGCTGCTCCAATTATAATTAAATATGAATATTTACCGATAAAATGGAGCATTTTTCAAGTTCAGTTAAATTGATTTTTAAGATCCAAGATATAGGCATAGGCAACCCACCTTGTGTTTTGTATAACGCTATTCATTATATAAAATTAATAGACAGAGTAGCGAATCAATAAAATATCATCATGCACATCAGATGAACATTATGGCTGTAAATTCTTCATCAGGAGGAATCTGTAGGGGAAAAAAGGAAACAAAAAGCGAGATCAAAAGCGATGTGGGGAATTAATGTGGAGAAGATGAAAGGGAAGGAAGCGAACAATAGGGTTGATGTAAGTGGAGGATTAAGTAAAGCAGAAGCAATCATTTTTTATGGGACAGATGAAAAGAAATTGAGAATAATTGTTACGGGAGGTGCAAGTAGTGGCAAGTTGAAAATGACATGTATTTAATGGCCGTATGAAGACTAGGACTTGTCCGTGATTTGTGCTATCATTCATTTCCAAGAAGTAGCTTCCTAATCGCTCTTGTAGTATCATGTGCCGCTCTATCAGTGGCATTCACAAAAGCTTATTGGATTCTTTTGTTAGTTAAAATACCATGCTAGCATCATTGAACATTGTTTAGCTCCGGATAACAATTTTATTTTAGATATTTGAAGCCAGCCAAATCTTCCATTCATGTCTGCTGACCCTTTGTACATGGAGCACTAGGTTAACTAGCTTGCTTAAAGGAGTGTTTACAGACACAGCTCATTACTTGGTACAGCTGATAACATGCAACGGGAAGTTCTGAAACTTACGCTGAAAGTTCCTAAAATACAGGATAAACCGAAATTATTGTTAGGGCAAAATGTTATCTGTTTTTAAGCATGCTAAATGCTGTTAATAATGGTTTCGGGTTAAGGAAAGCCCATCTTCCAAAAATATGCATAAGGCTGATGTATAGCTCTGTTATGAGGAGCCCTTCAGGAAGAATGGGGACTGAGGTGGCGGTGTGTCTCCTGGCTGTCCTTTGCTGCATCCCACCGGGTGCAGAGGGTGAAGAAGCCCAAACCCTGGCTCTCAGACCTCAGGGTCGTCCCAGTCCCTGACAGAGGAGCAGTAGTGCTGCACAAAATCTGTCCCTGTGCTTGGGAAAGACAGTAAAGGAAAATCTGAAGGGTCAGCATTGCTTTCTTTCTTGGGCCTTTATCCCACAGCTAGTCAGGGGAAGCCCTGACCAGTGAGGTGGGAGGTGGCGTTTGTCCCCAAGAGAAGTTTCTTGTTCATTGGCTTAAAAGATTCTTCCAGACTCATCCAATTTTTTCTCCTTAATTCTATCCCGTTGCTCGCACCAGTCAAGAGCCATGATGATTACACCTGTTGGATTTTCAAATCATTATTGTTATTCCTGCCTGTCCTCTGTTTGCCAAAGTCTGTCTAAGTCAAAGCATTGGACTTGGTGGTGGCGAGAGGGTCACTGTAAATGGGAAGCAAGTGTGATGGTGGCATATCACGTAGGTCTGTTGCTAATAATTTGAAGACTGAAATTCAACATTTTGCTGATTTTCATAACAGCATATTCAAGCCCACCTTCCATCCTTCTTGTTCTTTCTGTGCTGTCCTCAAT
The DNA here is from genome assembly GCF_965231255.1 of Vanellus vanellus. NCBI lineage: Eukaryota > Metazoa > Chordata > Aves > Charadriiformes > Charadriidae > Vanellus > Vanellus vanellus. Next base: position 161,951,479 of record NC_138905.1, on the reverse strand, counting down.
TCGTCACCACCTTTAGAATAATGAGGCCTTGAATTACAGATACACGATTGTACCAGGCTCTTTGTCATCCTTTCCCTACCACTTACGATAGGTTTGATTCTGAATGTGTGAAACTAGCTTGGTTAACATCGTTTTCTAGGTAGGGCATCTATATAGACAGGAACTGTGATTTCCCTGCTCTGAGATAATGTCCCTTGCCTTTTTGACCTGGGGTTACACTAGCTGCTTTGTCTTTTTATTGAATCCCAAACTCTTTTTTGATTTGCTGGTGTTGTCTTTTAACTTCACTGGGGATTTCCCCCAGTGTTTCTAATTTGCTTTTGGAATTTTTTTGTAAAATGTTGTTCAGCTTTTTAAACACTTTCTGTCAACTTCTTCATTTTTCATTTTACCTACTTTTGTACTTGTACTGTATTATACTTCCTGTTGATATGCTTGCATAGAACTTCTCAAACTCTTGAAAAATATTGAGGAAGTCTTAACGTTTTTGTTTTGAGTTTGCTTTGTTTCATTCACCATCTCCTCAATTTCCCACATAAGCTGCATTGATTCTTTGAATTTTAGGTGCAGACTGTTGAAAGCCCTGGCTTGCCAAAGAACACCTTGTGCAGTTAGATTTCCTCATATTTTCTAAATTAAAGCTTATACAGAGCACAATCTTTAATGTGATACTTTGTACCTTCCAGATTCCATGGTGCTTCTAACTACTTCTTTCTCTTACAATGTCAAAATTAAATCTTGCTTCTTAGTGAGGGACAATAAATTTCACACCTTTTAAAAGAAATTGAGATGATCAGCTGATTGCTCCCCTATAGCACATCACTGGAGGTGAACTCCAATTGTCTCTACACAGTCTGTGTATACTGTCTTTGTAGTATCTGGTTGATCTGATTTAGACTGGTTTATCGCTTTAAGAGCAGGGTTGCCCCTGGCAGAGAGTTTACTGTGAAAAGAGTAGAATTAGTTCAGGGGCATTGCATTCCTTGCATCGAGCTCTTCTCTTCTCCTGCCTCTTGAGAGAAGAAGGAACTTCTCTTATGGAGATTGCTTATGGAGAAGATCCCTGGCTTGGAGCATCTCTGTTCTCTGGTGTGCGGACAGTTTTAAATGACTGGGATGGTGGAATCTCTATACAATGAGCGTACGAGGGTCCCCGTCTGCCATGAAGGATGTTTTCTTCAATGCGTGTTAGACAGAGCCCAGCCAGGTTTACTGGGCTCAGGAATTGGATCCTTGTTTAGTGTTAAGGAAAAGAAGGAAAACGTTAGTATCTCTGGGGACTGGTAGGACTTTGAATATGGAAGTGTTATGATCCACGGGTAAATTTCCCGCATTTTCCCATCTTTGTAATTTCACTGGTGTTTTGTGACTACATTGGAGAATGTGAAATGATGGATATTAGACTGAAAGATTCTGCCTTCTAAGTTTTTTAGAAAAAGATGAAAGAAAAATTAGGTTAATTACTCACATACAAGAAATATTAATGGAGTTTCTGAAAGCTCCCAGAAGGTGTTTAAAGATAGCTCCACAACACGTTTCTGTGAAAGATTATCCTTTTGTGACAAAAACTTCAAAAAAGATGTCTATACATTTCATGTAGTATTTAAACTGGCAAAGGCAATAGCAACTGTGGTGTCAGGATGCCCCATTCGTTGTTGCCTGAGAAGCGGGTCTCATGATTGTTTTGTATTCTCTGTGTGTTTTCTTCTGATCTAGTATCTAATTACATATCTAATTCGTATCTTCAGAATTTCACAGTATTGTAGTAAATATGCAGCTTAATATGTGGCGATTACATGTTTTATTTAGGACAGTATAAAACTTATTCTGTTCTTTTTGACAACTGTTATAAAGAGGTATATTTTTCGATTTGCCCAAAGTCTGAATATTTATAGGTGATTAAAATAAAGAGGTTCTTTAGCAGGTGCTGACTGCCATTTTGTAGTTATGGTACTGTAAGCACTTCATGAGGTTTCTCTGTTGAGGAAATTATCTTTGTTTAATGCTAAAGGATGTAGGTAATCTGTCTCTAATGCCAAATTATTTCAGGGTGTGCACTTCACTTTTTCCCCTACATTTACGCAGATTGGAAAACTCAATGTTCCAAACAACTTGTGGAACTCTTTCCATATCAACTTTTATGTGCTAAAAATGTAATTAAGATTGTGCAGCCCAAACCAAAAGGGAACTCACATTGAATTTATATGGTGTTTTTGAAGGAAGTACTATTTCTTATTTAACTGGTTCTATTAGCATGGTGAATTTGACTTTACCCTGGTAAAAGTCAGTAGCAAACCACTATCACCTATTTAAACATAAGTAGCTGAAACCATGAGGAAATACTGAATTCGAAGAGGTGTCTATTCACAAACAGTACTTTTATGCCTTTTGAGTGGATTCATGGTAATCAGTTTGTTAACATAAACAATGCAATCCTATTACCTGCTAAGGTAAATAGCATTAGATGTAAACATCTTTTTTACATTGCTACATGACTTGATTTGTTCTGCTTATGGAAAAGCTTCAGAACTTTTTAGCATTTCCTCTTTTGTGTAAGTGGCTTATGACTCTTCTGGTATCTCATCTTCTCCCTGCTGTGTCAGCTTTGCATCCTTATCCATTGGTGGACTGGCCTGTGTTCTTCCCTTTTTTATTTGTCACTGACATCTCTGGAGCGGTGACATTCTCAGTCCCTTTCCTGGGCTTATTTTAAAAGCTAGAAGAAGGGTTTCTGAATAGGCAATATGCCTACTATTACTCCTGATAATTCCTCACAGTTCATTGTTTTCCCTGCAAGATGGCTAGTGTGTTTTGATAGAAATTAGTATTGTTGTCTTGGTGCTGGTCAAACATGCCCATGAGAGATGATTCAAGTGTGTGTGGTTGTGGAGCAGGGAAGGGATTTGGTAAGCATCTGATGATGCTGTTACTTCTGACCAGCTTCTTGAAAGTCAACAAGAAGCTTTGATTTTGAAGTTATTTAACTTGCAAACTAACCAAACAATGGGAGTAAGTTTACAGGTATTTTTTATTGCATCTAGTCTCCTCTTCCCCGATGCTTATTTTAATTTCAAAAATGAAAGTAGGTTTTTATCTTCTGGCTGTAAGAAAGGTCTACTACAACCACTATTTTTCTTATACTTGGGAAACCATGTAACTAGTCTAGCTGTTACCCCCTCCGCATTTCTTTTTCCCCTCCTTAATCCAGTGGACTGATACAGCATACAGAAGTGTTCCCTTTGGCTATTTGATTTAAGGGCTTACATTGGGTCACAGATGATATCAAAATAGATTTGGCTTCAAAAAGAATCAGTTTTGATTCCATGATATGCTTATTGTCCTGAAGCATCTGGGGCAGGTTGGGGAAGATATGCAACAGCGGATATTTTACATGTAAAGCTTTTAGTTTAAGTGGTGAATAACCTTGGTCTGGGAATCTCCGAAGGACTACCAGTGACCTATATCCTGTTGTGACAGCTGAGAGCAGCAGGTTGGAACTGCTGGATGAAATCCATATCCAGTTGCCCACTGTAACTTTCTTCTTGTCACTGCACAATGTCAAATCAAAGACACTTTTTTCTTTTTTCTTTTTTTTTTTTTTTTAACTGTTGCTTATTCTAGCTGTTTACTAATTTGAAAAGAAGATAGCCTTGCTGACATGGTGGTACAATAGGAAAAGTAATTGAAATCAGTGTCTGACTCTGTCCAGTGTGGGCATCCACCATACACAACCAGGCCGAGGCAGAGTGCAACTTCCAAATATAATAAAGTGATGCTTTTCTTTCTTGTTTTGGAACCTGCTGATTTTGTTGGATCTCTGTATAGAGTTGTAAATGGTGTGTGAAATAAAACACTTCTCGGTTGATGGATATGGCCTTCATGATTTAAAATGCTCTTCAGATTGCTGTGGTATGCTTGGTTTAGACCAGACGTGGAAGTCTACCTAATGCATAATTCTCAGTTTAGAAAGGAGACCAGTAGGTACTAATATTTTTTTTTTTTTTTAATGTCAGGGATGTGTGTGCATATGTTGTTCTTCCTGTTGTTTTATTGAAAAAAAAAAAAATTAAATCCTCCTAATTTATATTCTCCAATGATATTTTTCCAAATAGATATCTAGATAGTGGTACTGGGAGTTCCCTGATAGCCAGTATTAATTCCCACCCCTGTCTCCCAATTAAAACCCCCCCAAATTAGCAACTTGAGAGTTATGTATGACTTGTCAGCAGCATGTTGGCAGTCAAGGCAGGAATTCATTAATTCTTGACTCTAAGCTTGAGATACAGCTTCTGGTGATACAGTTGCTCTGTTTTTGGTTTTGGGTTTTTTTTTGGTATGAAAAAATATATGCTTCTGTATCCTTACTGCATAACTTTCACTAAATTAATATATGTATTAGATGAATGCTTAGAAACATAAATCTATTTAAAAATGTGTTCTTTGTGTAAAACGATAGTGCGAGTTTTAGTCTGTCATGTTTTGTAGTGGCACTTTGGTATGATAATGTCATTCTACTCTGAGAATTTATACTGTCAAGTGGAATAGGGCTTGGGATCCCCGTGTGCCTCTGAAGGGAAAGAATGGAAACTCCACATCTGAAAGTCATTTAGGAATCAGGCTTGCGTAGTGATTTTACTATATAGGTGCAAATCATAACTCAAAAAGCTACTAAAACTGCACCGTCTACCTCATCACTATTTATTTTACCAATGTATTTTTAACTCCCAGCATAATGCTCTTAATGACCTGTATTCTGTGATTGGTCTCTATGATGGACCCCTTTTTAAGACAGAGAATGAGAATATCCCCAGCACATTATCCTATTGGCTACGGAAAGTTGGAGTGCAGCGCAACTTTGAAAGTGCCCTGTATGCACATGATAGTAGCAATACTGTTTGAACCACCTGCCCCATTTTCCAGCCATCTAGGAGCAATACCTGTAGCCGTGCTGGAGCATATTTAGCTAGGCAGAGCCAGGGCACTTGTCTCGGTAGAGCAACTGGAAAAGGAAAGTAAGTCATGTTCTTTCTTCTTCTCTTCCGCACTGGTCCTATAACAGTAGACACTCATATTCCCCAAATCAGCTGTGCTTTTTGTGTCTGAAGCTGTTGCCAGAAAATGTCAGTGATTTTTAATAGCTTATTTATTTTCTTGCTGTATTTGTAGCTTTTTTTTTTTTTTAAAACGTTAGTGGGCTCAGGCAGGTTACAAGTACAAGATGTCATAGAATCATAGAACGGTTTAGGTTGGAAGGGAGGGACCTTGAAGATCATCTAGTTCCAACCCCCTGCCATAGACAGGGACAGCTCCCACTAGACCATGTTGCTCAAAGCCCCATCCAGGCTGGCCTTAAACACCTCCAGGGATGGAGCTTCCGCAAGTTCTCTAGGCAGCCTGTTCCAGTGCCTTACTACCCTCAAAGTGAAAAATTTCTTCCCCATATCTAGTCTAAATCTACCCTCTTCCAGTTTGAAGCCATTCCCCCTCATCCTATCGATACATGACCTAGTAAAAAGTCCTTCCCCAGCTCTCCTGTAGGCCCCCTTTAGGTACTGGAAGGCTGCAATAAGGTTTCCCTGGAGCCTTCTCTTCTCTGTCATCTTAGTAATGACTCCACAAAGAAAACTGAAGTAATAAAACAAAATGTTTGCCACAGTAGAGAGTTTTTGCTGCGTACAGCCTCTCTACTAGGTTTTAGAGAGGATCACTTCCCTGATGAATGCTTGGAGAAAGCCCTTGTTGGTTAGAGATGATGAAGGCCATCACTCCTCTCCTGTCTTGTTTTGTTTCTGTTGTTAAACAGAGGAGCTGATGCCTATTGTGTGCTCCTCTGCTTGGTCTCTATGCTGGCATGCTCCCATTTCTAAAGTGAGATATACTAGAGCAGCTAATGGTAATTTGCATCTATATGTGCTACTTTAAAGAAAAAAAGAGATAATTTGAATGTGTGCACATGTGTTTGCATTATTCTAGTGGTTATGGGCTATTTGCTATTCTCATGATTAAGGACTACCCATTCTATGAATCTTTGAAAACTTGAAAGAAACGATGGCACCCCACACAATGTCAAAATGTGCATTTGAAGTAAAAGCCCAGCAATTCAGATCTTCTGGTCTTGTTCATAGCATGTAAAAGGCTGCCTTGATGACACTTAGAGCAAATGAATTTCTCTCCTGCAGTCATCCACTGAACAAATTGCTTGATCTAGTTTGGTACAAAAGGACATGATCTATAAATAGTTAACAGAGCTTTCTTCAGGACAAGTGATCTATAGACTGGAACTCTCCCTTGGGGTCTTTTAAAAAAGTAAGTGCTGATATGAACAAAAGGAAAGTTTGTTTAAAAAAAAAAAAGAGGCCTTTTTAAATGAGATTGAAACTCACATACTTTACCTTCCTTTTGAAAGCCTCTGGCCAACCACTTCAAAAGTCCAAAAAGCTAACCTTACAGTCACTTGAAGAAAAGAAGAAAAAAGGTTGGTCCAATGTGAATATATTGTCAATAACTACAAGCTGAAAATGCAAGTTAAAATGACTGGTTAATTTGAATCAAAGAAATTGCTGTTGTAAAAGCATCAGTGAATTCAGTTTTTATTTGAAAGTCACTGTTTTGGGCCTAAAGGAACTTCTCTTTATGACGTTTTTATGAGTTTGTTGATGCACTGCATGGTTGGTCAGAGGGTCCTCTCTGTCCTATTTGATCTTTCATGCACTTTTTTGGCAGCTAATCTTGCGTGTTTTTAGACTGTTGCTAATTGTGGTAAGCAAAATTTTTAAGACATTTTAGTGTTCTAAAGGAAGCATCCATCCACCAAGTTTCTCCATGTGGCATTCTCAGAAGAAAGCACAAAAAATAGTTATCTATGGAAGAAACAAAAATAGGAAGCCTCCATTTTTGTGGCACTTTCAGCTTTGACTCTTTTTTCATTGAGATGCAGCCAGTCATTTTGAAAGTGGTGTAAATGTGGATTTCCCTGAAAAAGCCTGTATGACCTGCGCATATAAAATTGGGGGTTTAGTGGCAGTGTTTTGTGCAGGCCAGGGTGATGATGGTGGCAAGGGGACTGGCGCATGTTGCTGGTGTGGATGTCAGTGTCTTCAGATACATGCTACTGTGTGTATGCGTCACAGCTGGCACAAGGACCAGCACCAGCCAGTATGGTTTGTGCAAATATGAATGGGCAGAGCTTGAGAAGCAGAGATATGGCTCTGAGTGCTTGGGGGCCAGAAGGATCCTTTTGCTGTGGGTTTTGGGAAAGCAAATAATTCTGTGCCTACAGAGAAGCTGAAAGCTAAGTATCCAGACTATTAAATCACTTGGACAGGTGAAGGCTACTGACTTGATCAATGAAAAAAATTTAGAATAGCATGGTGGGAGTATGTTACAGATCACCTGATCTAGGTTAGAAAGTAAACTAAGACTTCACAGAATCATGGAATTTTCAGAGTTGGAAAGGACCTCTAGAGATCATCTAGTCCAACTCCCCTGCTAAAGCAGGATTGCCTCGAGCACATTACTCAGGACTGCATCCAGGCGGGTCTTGAAAATCTCCAGGGAAGGGGACTCCACAACCTCCCTGGGCAGCCTGTGCCAGTGCTCTGTCACCCTCACTGTAAAGAAGTTTTTACGTGTATTTGAACGGAACTTCCTATGTTCCAACTTGTGCCCATTACCCCTTGTCCTGTCACTGGGAACCACTGAAAAGAGTCTGGCTCCATCCTTCTTCAAACCACCCTTTAGATACTTGTAAGCATTAATAAGGTCTCCCCTCAGCCTTCTCTTCTCCAGACTAGAATCCCAGTTCTCTCAGCCTTTCCTCATAAGGGAGATGCTCCAATCCCTTAATCATCTTAGTTGCCCTTCGCTGGACTCGCTCCAGCAGTTCCCTGTCCCTCTTGAACTGGGGAGCCCAGAACTGCACACAGTATTCCAGTTGTGGCCTCACCAGTGCAGAGTAGAGGGGGAGAATGACCTCCCTCGACCTACTGGCCACACTCTTCCCTATGCAGTCCAGACTTCTTTAAACAACTGGAGGAAGTGTCTATGTCACAGAACATGGTCCTCATAGGGTACCCTGACATGTTCTGGAAAGGCAACGTGATGGGATGCAAGGAGGAAGATTTCTGAAGGGTGTTTGGGATAACTGGTTGATACTGGTCCAGGGTGGGTGAACTGGTGTTGACACAGCCAGATTTGCTATTTACTATCAAGAAAGAACTGGTTGAAGACATGATAATCAATAACAGTCTTGGCTGTGGCAACCATTACATAAATGGTTGGTGTTTCAAGATTCTGAAGGGAGTGAGGAACAAGATCAGCAGGGTACAGACCCCGGACTTCAGGATAGTGGACTTCAGCTTACTGTTTGTTTATTTGGCAGGTAGGGAGAATTCCATGGGAGACAGCTCTGAAGAGCAAAAGAGCTCAGAAAAGCTGGCAAATCTTTAAGGACAGCATCCTCTAAGTGCAAAAATACTCAGGAAAATAAACACCTTTATGAGGAAAACAGCTTTGTTAAGAACAGGCGTAATGGCAGAGCTCCAATGCAAAAAGGCAGTATTTGAGAGGTGGAGGCAGGGACAGGATAGAAAGGAGGAATTTAGAAAAATTGTCCAGGCATGGAGGGAAGGTGTTAGGAAAGCTAAAGCTTGCCTTGATGGTTGCAAGGGATGTTAGGAGCAATAAGAAGAGCTTCTACCACTGCATTAGCAATAAAAAGCTGAAAAGGGGAAATGCAGCATCAACAAAGGGATCACAAGTGGTTTGGTAACAGCAGACACAGATAAGCCCGAGGCACCTAATGACTTCTTTGCTTCAGCCTTCATCAGCAAGGTCTCCGCCCCTGTTATTTGTGAAAGAGTTCAGGGAGGAAGTAGATGCAGATCAAGTCAGCGATTGGGAGAGTTCAACACATGGAAATCCAATCCATGGGACCAGAGAGACTGTATCCAAGATTGCTAAGAGAGCTGACTGATGTAGTAGCAAGGCTGCACTCTATACTTTTGAAAGGTCATGAAGGTTGAGGGAGATCCCTCGTTACTGAAGAAAAGCAAATGTTGCACCAGTCTTCAGAAAAGACCAAAAACAAAGCCCATGGAACTACAGCCTCAGCAGCCTTACTCCAATCCCTGGGAAGTTCATAAAGTGAGTCCTTTTGGTCCACATTTCTGAGCACATGAAGAAGGTGATAGGGAACAGTCAGCATGAATTTACTGAGGGCTGATCAACCTGACAGCCTTCTGTGATAAATTGACAGGATTTGTGGACTAGGGGAGAGCAGTGAATATCATTTACTTTGACTTTAACAAGTCTTTTGATACCATCTTGCACAACCAGATGTATAAAAAAGCCTGTTGAGTAGTCAGGCTCAGTGGGTCATGGCTAGTAGGTTGTACTTTACTCAGAGGTCACCGAGGGTCTGTATTGTGACCAATCATGTTCAATAACCTTGTTGATGACCTGGAGGAGGCAATGGGAGTGCACGGTCATAAAACTTAAAGAAGACACAGAATTGGGGAAGCTGCTCAATACAGTCAAGGGCAATGCTGCCACCCAGTGGGACCTGGACAGGCAAGAGGAATGGGCTAATGGGAACTATGTATAACTAAACAAAATCAGTGTCTTTCTTGTGGACACAGTATCTAGATGTGGTCTGAGTTTTGAGTAGAAGGGGTTAATCACTTCCCTCTATCAGCAGACTATACTTTTGCTACCAGAGCACAGGACACTGCTAGCTGCCTTTGCTGCCAGGGCATGCTGTTGACTCACTCATGCCCAGCTGACAGGTCTGCCCACATCTCCAAGTCCTTCTCCACAGAGCTGCTCCCTAGGCAATCAGGTCCCAGACTGTATCACTGTAGTGGGTTCTTCCTTCCCACGTGCTGGACTTAACAATTTGTCTTGAATTTCACAAAGTTTTGATTAACTCCTTCCTCTTGCCTGGCTAGGCCCCCCTGGATGACAGACCTGCCCTAGAGTGTGTTAGCTGTTTGCCCCAGTATTGTGCCGTCTATAAACTCAATAAGAGTACACTCTGTCATCTCTTCCAGGACATGACCCTGAAAAAAGTCAAACACTTTATGGGTAATCAGACCCTGGGTCACTGATAAATAACAGTCCAAAGAAGAGGAGAAAAAGCATATACAAGAAGAAGGAACTTAACTGATAAGAACTGCCCACCTGGGAATTCTTTGTGGGTTTTTATGCATTTATGAATGACATGTGAAGTACAATTTGGTTGATACTATTTCCTAATGTGGCAGATATGACTCCCTTTTTATTCAAGGTACTTAAAGACAACGCGGGGGAGTTGGAGAAAATTGTATAGGAAGACTCAATAATTGCCAAGACAACTCTGCAAATGACCCCAAGTGCTTACAGCCTCCAGGTGGCTGGTAATTTTCAGGATAAGGAAGTATGTTGTGGTTATTAGATTTGGGAATATACAGAGAGATGTAAGACAGTGATTGAGCTCTCCTGCTGATTGGGAAAGAGTGGTTTTTTTTACGTTGAGGACTAGCAAAATATTTTACAAAATATCTGGGGTTTCATGTGTCCTGCTTCTAAAGGAAGCCTTAGACTCATCATCACCATAAAGACTTTGCTGTCGTTCCTAAGGATACATGGGACTGCAAAAGGCAAGGGACGATAGCTTTGGCACAGGACAGTTTTCACTTGCCTTTTCCATTCCGTATCCTTCTCCATTAGCTGGACAGTAGATTAGATGAGAATTTCAGGAATTTTGTGAGAACTGTTTGGGAACTGAAAGCCGCTTTGTCCAACTCAGTTTGGCTTAGCCTAAGATCACTGCAGATGAACTGATACTGAATACGGCTTCCTACAGCTGGACCTTCTATTGCCACACTGTGCCATGAGTCCTCTGCCCACCCCTTCTTCTGCACAAGTACCTGCCCTTTACCTGACTCATAAAAATGAAAGGAATCTCCTTGCTGTTTTGGCGTGGGTAGTGGTGTTTAGCAGTAATGGAGGTGAAGAGGCTTCTGCCCGAGACAGTTACTTTTCCCAGAGAAGAGGACATCTTTACCTTGTGTAGGCTTGAGGAAGGTCCTCAAACATGTATGCTACCTCACATTTACAACAGCAATGCTTGCTACCGTTGTTCCTTCCTTGCAGGATGATTTTAACGTTTCAGTTTGTAGAGTCCTTGCTGCCCACTGGATGTGCCTTAGATTTACAGCTAAACTAATGTCAGTTGAAAGGATTGGAGTCTATGACACTGAATATTCATAAATCTCCTGTGAATAGGGATATCTGCTTTCCCGAAAGGTAACATCTTTATGGGCAGCTGTCTTGATCAGAGAAAGATTTCAGCAAGGCAGCTCTGCAGAGGATGACTTTTCATTTGGTTGATCTGATCGATTAGGGAATGCCATCACTTCTGCTATCACCAGAGGTAGGATTAAAGGGTGTAAGAAATCAGGGTTGGGGTGGAATAAGCCAGTAGTTAGGGACAGGACTCTCTAGGCCAGGAGTTAAACCAAAATCGTCAAGTTAAAGTCGAATTAAACACCATGCTGGGAGGCAAAATTGGAACCATGGGATTAAGTCAGCAGAGTTAAGTTAGTCAGACTCAAGGCTGGGCTGAAGAACTTCAGGCATAATGTTTTGAAGCATCAGGCAGGAAACAAATGCTTGAGCTGCCCTCCAGTCTCCTGGAAAACCACCTTCATTTCCAGGAGAAAAAAAGTGACATGTGCCAGATGTATGCGAGACTTTGCATTAGTAAATTAACAGGGCTATAACACTCAGGCTTGTGCTGCCTCCTTTAATTGCCTGACATGCATATAGAATGCCAAATTATGTTCTCTAAAGGAAACTGAATGCAGATTATGCTTTGTAGCTCTTTGCACTATTGGTTAGCTGGTACCTATCATGCTGAACATCAGGAACTCAGTCCACAAGAGGTGAAGGGGCTGCTACTTGTGTAGTTCAGGTGCATGCCAGCGAAAGTCTGCAAAGTTGTGACAGTAGAGTAAGCTGTTGACCTTTTTCTAGCATTGTGTCTTGGACTTGTCATTCTTCTTTCTCAGACCTCATTTACAATAGCTTTTGAATTGGAAATTATTGTAAAGGAGGACCATGGCGGCTTTTATCTTTTATGCACTTACACGGGGACAATCAATCCTATTTAAAAAAAAATAAAAAAAAAAACCACCATGCCACGTTGATGCAGGTTAGCAATGGTTCAAACCACCATAGTTACTATAGAGTAATTTCCTCATGCAGCACAACACAATGTGCGTGTGCACGCATACACACGCGTGCATATACTTGGAACTGAGTAGTTGAGGGTAAAGCTAGGCTATATAGATGTGGTGTAAAGCACAACATGGCAAACTATGTGAGTGATTTGACTGGGATCTCCTTCCTGCAGTTGAAGTGTTAGTATTCATTGAGTGATGAGTCGTTCCTGGCTTTCTTATGAGCACAGAAAAAAAAAAAATGAGGAGATAGTCAGTGTAACTCTTTATTAGCCATTCCCATGTTCCCCTTCACCCCCCCTAAGACTAAAGCAAAGAGGTCCTGGTTTATTGCAGTATTTGTTAGGTTTTATTATCATATCCATTGCTAGAGGAGGAATGAAGGCAAATGCAAACTTCTGACAAGTTCTTTGAACATCTTATCTATTCCCCTACTTCTGCCAACTAACCTTGCTAGGCTGTTGGCTGCTGAATTGCAGAAGGAAGATTTGTAGTGAAAGTAACGTGCTCACTACATGGTAAATCTCTTTCCCTGAGTCCTTGTTTGTTTTCTCTGATGGCTTGACCTGGCGTTGTCATCCTACCTATTGGAGCAGAGAGACAACTTCCTTGTGATCCTCTTGGCTTCACATAATCTTCCCCAGTTACACATACTGCAGTGAGCCCCAGGTGAAAGCAGCTAAGGGGCTGTACCTCTGTTCTGTGAGAAGACTGCTTCAGTTTACTGGGGTATGCATTAGTTCAAATAAAATTTTTTTTTTTCCCCTTCTTGCCCTTTATTTTTTCTTGAATGGGGAAAATATAGTAGAGGCAATATATTGCCTGCTGTTTTTTCTGTTGCACTTAAGCAGCCATAGTGTTCCTAGAGTGCCACGGTTTGTTTAGACCTGCCATCTGACTGCTTGTGTCTCTTCTTTCAGGATGGTTTCCACCAGAAATTTTTTGATATTAATGTCATCTGGAATCAATGATGGCTAGACTTGTATAGACCCTTGTGAGGGATTTTAAACAGGTCATTTACCTCTGTGACACACTTGGTTTACTTTTCTTTTGTTCATCTGTACAGTGAAAAAAGAACTAATGATTGAATTGAGTTTTTGTGGCGTTATCGAGTTATATCTTGCCACTGGAACACCCTTCGCTAGGACTATAGATATCGGCTATAGACTTTCTGCGAGGCTGCATGTAAATCCCACAATGCAACAAGCACGGTGTACAGTTGAAGTTTTTTTGGTGGCCAGTAGCCTGGTAGACTCTCATACCATCTCCCCTTTTTCCCAACAGGAAGGTGGTAAATGATGTTTTCAGACCCAGGCTCCAGCACAGTCTTTCTTTGGTCATAGCGAGAGTGACAGGCAGCTTTTTAAATAATTGCCTTACCAAAGTTCAATTGCTAATCAAAGAGGGTTGAGACAGAGCACCTGATTTGCCTTTCTCCATTCGGAAAGTCTTTTTTCAGGTGTTTCTGCTGTTCTCAGTAAAGACAGTATTTGCTGATTCAGGTTTGCTGAGAGCAGGCTGGGTTCACCAGCGTGTTGCAGCTGCTTTGCAGCGCTGGGGCAATGCAAACCAGCTGCAGGTCTGGCTTACCTCAAACTGGGTTTATGGGTGGTTTGCATCACTGGAGCAGTGTAAAGTACCTGAAGCATGCTAGCTAATCTGGCCTATCGGTGAACCATTATAAATGACTTGTTTTTCTTCATGTTCTTTACATGTAACTTTGTTTATAGTCAAAGCTTGTAGAAACTGAGTAGATTGTATCACTAAAAGGCAGATTTTCTGTTCTAAACTGAAGTCTATGAAATTAGAGGGATTTTAAGCCAGGTGTTTTCCTCTTAACTGAAATAAAATTATCAAATTACACATTGCTTCTCTGCACTTGTCTGTTATGGATTTCTTTTGAGTTACACTAAGATTACAGTTGCCTGTTCTTGTTATAAGATGAAATAATGATTAGTCTGAGATCTAAAAGAGCAGGCTTTATGAGTTTTGTTTTGCAAAATGTGGGCTCAGCTTTTATTCTAAATTCAGTAATTTTCTTCTAGTTTACTAAGAATGTGTACAATATTTGTGGCATTGTCAATATTGTCTGTAATTTACTGATTGAAAATATTTTTGAGACAGAAATAGCCAACCATGATTTTTCTTCTCTTTATAGTAAAATATATAACTGAAATCATATTTACCTACCTCAGATAGCATGATCGGTGTTCAAAACATGTCACAAATACTAATCATTAATTATATTAGCCCACGTAGAGTATTTATTTTTTTTTTCATAATCCATCTCTTCCTCTGAGACTCTTACAGTGTCGAATGTGTGATGTGTGTGTTTTAAACAGTATTATACAATGAAAGAATAACAGAAGTGTCATTACAGCTACTCTGATCTACACTTTCTTCAGAACTCGGGATTTTTGCTCTTCACATAGAAATATTTTGGTATAAAGATTATGGGATGACTTTTTTTAAAAAAAATCTTTCTGGATAAACATATTGGCATTCAAGTCAGGAACTGTATTCCTCTGATCAGCTGTATATTAGAAGAAAACATGACAGAATTTGCAAAGTTTTTCTGGACTTTTGAGGCAAAACACCAAAGAATTAATTACTGCCTCATATTAATTAAGATAACAATGCAAAACCCTTCATTAGAAGCGTAGGAAAAGTTCTTCCTTGGTCCTTGGAGAGAATATTATATGCAAGCCCTGTTGTGTGGGTTGCGAGGTGTCACTGGAATTTATATGCATTACTTGTCTAATTGCAGTAAATGTAGCATGTCCAGATAGGTTTAAAAGTTGGATGGCTGTTTGTTACTTGCTGGAAATCACTTGAAACCTTGCTACTCGGAGGCAGCTGTTCACAGGTCCTTCACCTCTCCCCAGAGATAGCTGGAAGAGTCTGTTGTTGGACCCTGTCTTTTATGGCAGAAGCAGTAAACATGACAGGTTGTTTGGGAGCCATCTGTTTTAAAATGGTTGCTGCTTTGTATGCAGTAATGAACTTGAGATCAGTTTTCTGTCTGTCTTCATAGTAACAGCCTTGTTTGGTGTCACAACAGGTGGAAGTTGATGGGATGAAACTAAACGTGACCAGCGAGTGGAACCTGGCGTCACCCTTGTTGTCTGTCACCATTGATGGCACTCAGAGGACTATACAGGTAAATCCACCAACGCTTCATTTGTAAAGCTGAGATAACCAGAAGCCTTTGGGTATACAAATAATACTGATACGTGGGGTCTAAACTTGCTGCATCATAAAAATTACGTGATGTTGTGCAAATAACATGCTCTTTCTACTTTGAATACACCCAGGGCTTCAGTGGAGTGAACTTGTCTCAGACTTACTCATCTAGAGGGTTGAATATCATTCATTTAAAGAGTTGTCTTTAGGATCTCTTTACTTAATGGCTGTGAGGAGACAGTTTCTTAATCACTTAAACAGTAATCTGTTCTTTATTTTTTACAAAAAGGTGGGATCCTGCAGTAAAATCATTCTCTTCTTGTTTGAATTGCATCTTTTTCCACTTTAGGGCCTTTGCAGGTGGAAAGTTGCAGGACAGTGCATCTCCCATGTGACACGTTATTATATATTCTTTTATGAAATATAAGTTCCATGGCTTGAAAAGTGTAGAAAAAATCCAAAACCTATGTGGTTCGAAGAAAAGAGGCCCCGAAAGATTAATGTTTATTCATTCCTTTTGACCACTAACGTGTTTGAAAACAACTCCAAACAAAAGGGTGTGCCTTTAACTGCCATGCAAATTTTCAGAAGGCAATGCCAGTCAGGATTTACGTATTTGTTGATAAATCATTCATTTATAAATACCTATTGATCTTGGAAGTAGTGAAAGGAAACCAAAAAAACCCCCAACTTTTTGAGTTTTTAAAAGTATTTTTCTACATATGATGTTATCTGTTTATTTTGCATACATTTATCAGTGGTCAGATTTCTGATCATTTACAGTGGAATATGTGAATTTATTTTTTCATTTTCACCCCTGGTAAATTACCCAAATAGAAATGTTATTTTTGCTGTGACTGAATTTAAAAGACTGCAACTTGAAGATACAATATTTTTTATCTTTCAAGGATAGTATTGACGGAGAGTGAAATTTTCATGAGATGCCCAAGTAAATTCTGGACTTAAGTTTTCTGGATTTCTTGAAAGGTTAATGCTGGCTTCAGGGCTGGCTTAAGTATATCTAAAATAATTTTGTATTCTAAAGTGTATTTTTATCTTTTAATACTGGTCCGTTTTGCTTCTATTTTATAAAAGAAATTCCTAATTTTGATTAGGAAAGAATATCAATTTATGAAGGTACGGAATTTGTCTAGGAGAAAAACATTATATTTAGAATGGATAACCGTATTCAGAAGGCCTCATTGCAAACTGTATCATAACTATACGGCTGGATACAGGTCTCTAACTAATAGTAGTAAGGCCAGTTAACTAAAAGTGTAGTATTTGAACTGGCACATAAAATTAGTTTCGAAATTAACGATCGTGAGATCTGAACATGCTTTCTTCTAGGAGCTGAGCCAGCAATAGTGTTGCTTGCACTCCCTGAGTACGACCAAATTGTTTGAAATACTGCAGGGCTAGCCACAGCAACAAGCACTGAGCTGGCTGCCTGGTATCTATCCAACAGAATGTGGAATAAGCACATATGTTGTTTCTTTCTCAGATGTTATCTATACGTCTTTGCTTTTAGCAAAGAAACCCAGTAGCTTGAGAAGTTATTAATCTTTTAGTGTATGTATGTAAATTTATGGGAACCTTAAACTTGACCTCTGCTATCCGCTCACTGGAATCTAAATTGGTTTTTTGGTTATATATTTCTGTAGACTTGCCCCGCTGCAAGAACCAAATTAGACAAGTGTATTCCTGTAGGTCAATTTGTCTCCAAAAGCAATTGACCCCTGAGTCTTGAAGTATCTTCTTTCAGCAAGACTTAGCCCTAGAGCCATTTAAGCAACAAATATGGATGAATCGAATAATTCCAGCTGTGCTTTATTAATTTTCAGCCAATCTAATTTCTCTTCATAGTTGGTTTCATTCTTCTAAATTTGCTCAACCAAGTACAGTCTTTGTGAACATTCTATTTCTTTGAAGGTTTGATTTATGCACCTTCGGCTCGATCCTGCAGTCTGGCCCCAATCCAGCAAAGCACTTAAGCATGGAAGCAGGAAATAAATAATTTTAAAATGTTTTGGTTTAAAATGTATTTATGTAAATTATAGTCTAGACATTCAAATTGTTGCATATCTGTCGCACATTTAAGAATTAGTAATTAAGCGTGCTCCTGTGTTTTCACTCCTCTGCTGAAGGCTCAGTGTGTATTAGAGCAAAGCAGAGCACCAACTCTGCCACGGAGTTAAGAAGGCCTGTGAGTTTAAAAACCAGGTTTTGTCGGATTATTTCTAGAGTACGGGACCCGGGAATACATCTGAGCACCTGAGTATGTGCCCTGGTCACAGTCTGTCTAGGGCATATCAGGGCACAACTAGGATGTGTGGCAGCTCCCTCCCTCCCGCCCTCTCTCCCTCCCTCCTTCTCTCCCTCCCGCTTTTGTTTCCTTTGCAAGGAAGCCCATCTGTGTGCAGCAGATGGGCGCTGCAGAGTGCCTGGCCGGGTCCCCAGGTGATAGAGGGACCAAAACCCTGGGGTATACTGCAGGTCTGTTTGGCTGCAAGTGTAAGCGCTCTGAAGTCTTTGTGCTGCTTTGGATTACTGTGAAATCCATGGGATGTTAGAGAAGATGACGAACTGATGAAAACTTGGGATCGTTTGAGCAAGAGAATTCAATGATACAGTCTCTGGGGCTGAGGGTGCGGGAAGACCCTGTAGCATTTCTTGAAGTACGCAGATTCCGTCATGGGATATTTGTGGTGGTGGTGTTGTTTTCAGTAATTCCTCAGCTAATCCTGGCTTCTCAGCATTTTCTCCACTTATGACTACGCTCTACCTCTCATTTGGGGAGGCTGAATTTAGCGCTTTGTAAGGTGTAGGATTTTGTTTACCAAGCAAATGAAATTCTTGTGTGCAGAAAAACTTTGCCAAAATGTTTTCCCCTACCTGTTTCCAAAGATGTTACTGGTTCAGAATCTGACTTACGCTTAGCTATTGTGTTTTTGGAATCTGCCTTTGCTGAAAATCAGAGAATAACTGTAGGTATGTGCTTACAATATGTTTTCCTGAGGATTCTGATTTGAAGGGATTGGCTGTTATTTAATTTGAAAATACATATTAAAAATACATATATATATGAAAAGCATTATTTGAATATGGTATAGCTTTTCAGGCAATATTTATAATAAAAATAAACAAAATGAGGTGCTTAATGATTCCTGTGAAGAGCACGTGGAAAAGAAGAAGTTGGTTGAGTTGTGGAAAAGAACCGTAAGAACTCCAGTGGAAACTGGAAGGGAGAGCGGTGCTTCAGAATGGTGTCCTGGAAAGTGTAATGACAGTTGGAAGAGGGGCAGGAGGCAGGTTTTGGGACAATGAGGGCATTTTTAACCCTCTGCCTCTGCACCCATGTACAAGCAAGCTGGATTTCAGTAAGCCCTGTGCCTGTAGAAGTTGTCTACGATCTCTTCTCTCTCCCTGTGTGTATGAGCTGGGAGGGGGTGGAAAGAGAGAAGGGAATAAGCTGCTTTTTCCATAGAGCTGAACATTTCCTTTTATTCCCTCATGTGAACCAGAATCTAAGGGGACCTCAAGATAAATCAATGAACCCATGAAGTCCAGCAGATGGACTTGAACCTAACTGCAAGTCTGTCCTTACTACAGTCAGGTTGCAACTAGGTGCCTTCTACTGGGACACTGTGCAGGAAGATCAGGTATCTGCAGAGAGAGCAGGTTGCCCAAGAAAAAAAATGCTTGTAGGAGATCCTCAAACCTTCTTTGGTTTGGCATTAGTTGTGTTTGGTCAAGTTCTCAAAAACCACCCCACTGACCATTCAAATTCTTATGCTGCTCTATGGCAACACCACATGGACAAATTTTACAACTTCTTACTGCTGTTAAATGCTCTGCTTTCATTTATCCCATCATCAGACACTCACCCATCCTTATATACCACATACTTGCAGACATTTCCCTCTAGCAAAAGAATTCTGAGACAGAATGAATTTTTTGTCACCATCTTTTGCCAACGCTCGCACCTCTTCATCATATCATATGCACCCAGCGTTTTCCCCTGGAATATTGTCAGCTCACACTGGTTTCACAGCTCTGCTAGCTTGCTGTAATGAAACCTCCCACCCTCTAAAGGTAGTGCAGGTATTCTGCCTGGAGTCTGGAAAACTCTTGGTGGCTTTTGGCAGCTTTGGCAAAGCAATTTAGCTGGTGATGCCTTCTCTTTGTATTTCCTGGATTTCAGAGGATTGGTCTCTGCTGAACTGAAGCCCTGTAGGATGTAGACAGAACTCAATTGGACAAGGTCCTGAGCAGCTCAGTATTACTTGTGACGTTAGCCTTGCTTTGAACAGGGAATATGACTATTGGATTTCCAGAGGTCCCTTCCAGCCTAACTGTATTCTATGACTGTTGGACATCCCAAGCTCTACAGTAAAAAGGTCTTTATAAGTCACAGCAAGGTGTAATTAAGAGAGTAATGGAGTTACTAAACAAGAACATGATCCTGTAAAACTGAAATCATCAATATAAAGCTTCAAGTGTTTTTGTGAATGAAACAGATGAAGCTTTATCCATGGAGTTTTGTCTACTTAGTGTTATGGGGAATTCAGTGATGGCATCACTTATTTTTTCATTTAATTTATTTATTGCATCAACAATTGCAGCAGGAGCAGTATGTTCTCCATCTTGGGATATGACAAATTTAAGTGCTTCTCTGATACAATGTTTCTTTTTACTATTATTTTGGTTTATAATAACAGAAATAATTAAAATGCTGCAGGTTATGAAGCCTTTCTTCTGGGGAAATGTCTGCCATTCTGGGAAATGTCTGACAGGAGAACAAAGCCTATGCCCAAGTATTCATTTCCTTCAACCCTGTGGAGACTTTTTTCAAACGTGTAATGTTTTTTTCTTTTTAGAAAAATTACCCACTTTTTTTTTTTACTGTTTTGAGATCTCAGATGTAATCTGTGA
The DNA here is from genome assembly GCF_965231255.1 of Vanellus vanellus. Classification (NCBI taxonomy): domain Eukaryota; kingdom Metazoa; phylum Chordata; class Aves; order Charadriiformes; family Charadriidae; genus Vanellus; species Vanellus vanellus. Next base: position 161,931,140 of record NC_138905.1, on the reverse strand, counting down.
TAATGACATATTATATAGGTTTTTGATCTAAAGTACTATTACTTCAGCACACTCATTTTCTTAAACCCTGAAAATTATTTTGGGAAGCTTTAGTGAGCAGTGTATATGAAGACTGCTCGACAGTGTTCTTTAGTGCTGTGCAATTACTGCACGCTAGCTGCTGTCGTCATTTACCCATGATTTCAGAATTATTTTTGCTAGGTTGTCTCTCAAAGAAGGGATTTGCAAACAGGGGCAGACATTTGGATATATTCTATCCAAATTGTAGAATGGTTTAGGTTGAAAAGGACCTTAAAGATCATCGAGTTCCAACCCCCTGCCATGGACAGGAACACCTTCCACTAGAACAGGTTGCTCAAAGCCCCATCCAGCCTGGCCTTGAACACTTCCAGGGATGGGGCACACGCAGCTTCCCTGGGCAATTTGTTCCAGTGTCTCACCACCCTTATAGTGAAAAATTTCTTCCTAATATCTAGTCTAAATCTACCCTCTTCCAGTTTGAAGCCATTACCCGTCATCCTATCACTACGTGCCCTTATCAGAAGCCCCTCTCCAGCCTTCTTGTAGGCCCCCTTCAGATACTGGAAAGTTGCTCTATGGTGTCCCTGGAGTCTTCTCTTCTCCAGGCTGAACAGCCCCAACTCGCTCAGCCTGTCTTCGTAGGAGAGGTGCTCCAGCACTCTGATCATCTTCATGGCCCTCCTCTGGACGTGCTTAAACAGGGCCATGTCCTTCTTATGTTAAGGGCTTCAGAGCTGGATGCAATATTCCAGGTGTGGTCTTGTGAGAGTAGAGTAGAGAGGCGGAATCATCTCCCTCGACCTGCTGGCCATGCTTCTGTTGATGCAGCCCAGGATGTGGTTGGCCTTCTGTGCTGCGAGCACACATTGCCGGGTCATGTTGAGTTTCTCATCAACCAGCATCCCCAAGTTCTTCTCCTCAGGGCTGTCCTCAATCCATTCTCCACCCAGCCTGTATTTGTGCTTGGGATTGCCCCAGACCACATGCAGGACCTTGCACTTGGACTTGTTGAACTTCATGAGGTTTGCACGGGCCCACGTCTCCAGCCTGTCTAGGTCCCTCTGGATGGCATCCCTTCCCTCCAGCGTGTTGACTGCTCCACACAGCTTGGTGTCATGGGCAAACTTGCTGAGGGTGCACTTGATCCCAACGTCTGTACTGTTGGGTAAAGAAAAGCCAGAGTGTGAGCCCCAGCACTGGATTCCTGATGGCCCATATCGATTAATTTGTAGCTCACTCCTTGGCTTTGTTTTAGCCTGTTCCAGTTGTGGCTGACCTAGACAAATCTGGTACAAATTTATGCCATGCTGTATAGACCTAAGCAGTGGGACTGAGATAGTCATGGTCATTTGTCTTTGGGACCAGGTATCAGTCCATGGCCCTCCTTTATTTAGCAGTAGAGAAATATAGGCTGCCCATGTTTTCCTGTTTGCTCATCCAGCCGCAGTCATCTGAGAAAATGGAGCTCAGCCTTGAAACTCCAAAAATGATCAGTGGATATGATACAGAGAAACCGATCTTCATCGCCTCGACATTCTCTTAGCATGAGACAAATACAAACAAGCTCTCAAGTATCACAAGTAAAAGACAAATACAAAAGCCTGTGGCATACAGTGTGGTATGTCTCACTGTGTTTCAGGCTTTTAAATTTTTTTGGAAAGTACTAGTATCTGTTGGTCAGGGCACTGTTATTGTTACTCCTTTCCCTGCATATTGCAGCCTTATCGTGGTTTAACCCCAGCTGGCAACCAGGACCACGCAGCCGCTCGCTCACTACCCCCACCAGCAGGGTAGGGAGAAGAGGGAGAAAAGGAGGGGAAAGGAAAAAAAACCAACTTGTGGGTTGAGATAAAGGCAGTTTAATAGAACAATAATGGAAATGAAAAAAACAAAAATAATGGTAAAGGAATATACAAAATAAAGTAATACAACACAAACCATTCTCACTACCTGGTGATTGGCTGCCCAGCCTGTCCTGAGCAGAGATTGCGGATCCCTGCCCCCAGCCAACCCCCATTTCCATTCTGGAAAGAAAATAAACTCTATCCCAGCTGAAACCAGGACAAACCTTATCACTGCCTAATAATAACTGTGGCAGTACCCTTTATCATATTCATTTGAAGCTCTTCCTCGTTCCTGTATCAGACGAGACCATGAGCAGTTGATCCTTACTCACTGTGTCCATGCTGCTTGCATCCTCACTCAGTTGCTGCTACTCCACAAGTGTGGAGTTGTTCCTTGCAGAGAAACCCATCTTTATGTCTATGTTGCTCTCAACATCCATTTCTGTTATCTCCTTTCTGAGCTGTGGGTACCAGAACTGTGCTCCGTGTTAAAAGCATGGGCAAAACCCGGACTTGTACCATAACTTAATAGTGTTCACTGATTTGTTATCTGTTCTCATTACTGACTTCAAATAGTTCCTTTGGCTTTTTTAACCAAAACTAAGCATGGTGCTGATGTTCCTATTGAATTTCAGTTCTGATTGGTAATGGCTGGGGTGGTGGGGGGAAACCATGTGGGCAAGGAAAAAAGATAAACTCTTGGCAAGGAGGTTTTTGCTGGGAAACTTTGAAACTGTGCAGCATTCTAGTGCACAGATATTGATGTCCCTGGTGTCACCCTTGGCAAACGGCATAGCTGTTATTGTGGGTGGAGGTGGATGCTTCCCAAAGGCCCAGACACAGAAGCAGGGAAAAGTCATAGTTAGAAGGAATTCTGAAGCTTCATCAGCATCCATGATTCACTGCATATCTCAGGGGTGTAGTTAGGAAGACCCGAGTGATCTGCTTTAGATAATTATTAGATAATTCAACTTGCTGCGTTTGTGAAAGATTCTGTACAAGAAAATTAATAATTGTACTGCTTAGATTTCATCATTTAATCATGGGTGATTTAAGGAAGGACTGAGACTTCTTTTATTTCCAAGGGTTGTAGGGAAAGGGAAGGTGTATAAAAGCTAACCTTTTTGGTGCTGCTTGCTGTAATTGTCAGTAATGCGTATTAAAACAATTATTACTATTATGGCTTCATTGACATGGGTGCTTGCCAAAATTGTTAAAATTATTACTGTTTAAAATAAACCTTGAATAGATGTATAGCCTATATGACAGCAGTATGGCCAGCTCCTGAGTCATGAAGTCTAAAAATATCGGGTATTCTTTGCTGTCATACCAGAATATTTGTATTAATGTCTACTTTAAATAGCAAGTACCTGAATCTCATGAGTGGTCTGCAGTTTGTGTGAAAACTGTTTAACTCAAGGCTGACTCCACACTCTTGTCCATGGTTCAAATGGAGAATGTGTGGAGGGAACTGGAAAATTCAAGGAAATAAAAGATCATCAAATTACAGGTTACCGCTGCTTTTTTTTTTTTTTTTAATTAAGCAGCTGAAGCAAAAAGCACATACCACCACCTTTACAGATTCCTTCATGAAAATGATTTTTTTTTTTCTTTTTTTTTTTTTTTTTCATGTGGGAAGGAAACAAGTGATCAACTGCTATGCCCAATCCATCCCCTGGAATTTATTGTCCACTTTTCAGAGAGAGTTCTTCCACAATAAAGTTCTATCTACAAAACCCATACTTTCCCCTTAATTTAACCTAATGGGTTTAGTAACATCCTGTATACTCAAGGGGTTAATCAAATAATGTCAATTGTCACAGTATCTTATGCCATATTTTTTTCCAAAGGAGCTATAAATTTTAATGACAGGATGAATAACTATAAGCATTCTATATGTGTCCAAAGACCAAAGCATTGTATTCAGTTGTTGACAGACGTTGTAATTTTATGATATCTAAATCTTGAAAGACAAGGAATGGTTCTCTTGAACGTGGTAACGCATTCAGAGAGCAAAGGGGAAGAAAGAGGAGGGACTTCAAGGAGTGAGAAAAGACTACGGATTCTGCAAAGAATCCGTCAGGGCAGTCATAGACACTGTCAGATCTAGAATTGCATGGCAGTATATTACCTGCACACTGTCACCCTGCAAAACATTACAGCATATCAAAACAAGAGCATAGTTTCCAAATGTTTTAGTCATTTTGTGTTTTAATGTAATAACAGGAAAAAATTAGAAGTTCACAGGGAGGACTAAACTCTTCGTTATTGTAAATGATTGTAAATAGCTGGAAATGTTGGGCTGGGGTAAATGTCTTTTGGATTCTTCCTTTACCACCACTAAATAAAGAGTCTTTCCTGTGGGTTGTTTTTTTTTTTTTTTTTTGTGCTTTTTTTTTCCCCCCAAAGCCTCTCTCATCCACTGCTTTATAACACCTGCCTACCTCGGGGTGTTAAAGGAGCACATGGACAAGCTTGGAAGGTGCTCTATGTGTATAAAATACACACTGCAGTGGTATTATTACTAAACATATGCCTGTCTAAAGCTTGGCAAAAAGAAGTAACAAGTGACATTAACATTGGATATCATGTAAAGAAATACTGGGAAGGGTCTGTGTTTCCATTTTTCTGTTCATGGGAGGACAGAAATTTCTAAGCCATCTGCTGTAGGCATTAAGAGAATGATTCTTCTTTTAAAAGTAGTAATATTGTGCCTCAGCCTCTTAGAAACTGCGCCCGCACCTTTATCTTTGTGGATTGATGCCCTGGTAAGCCATTCACTCTATGTTTAACATCTGTTTTTGTACTATTTGGGAATAGATTCCATTTAGTCCCTGGAAAATGACTGAGGTGGCTTGCAACAGGTGCCGGGGAAGGCCAGTATCTTAGCGTCCTGGCAGGATCCCTTTTAAAGGGAGAGACTACTTCAGCATGGTACCACTTATGCCAGTCTTAGACATCTTTCACATGTCAAAGTGCTTCATACACAGCAGGGCTTGATCATATTGTTCCCCACCGGGTGACTGCTGCCCTTGTTAAGAATGTGGGAAATGTGGACGTGCCCTGAGGAAGAACAGCTAGCCGAGGCTTCATTTACTATAAAGAATGATCTAAAACTGATAATGGCTAAGGGTAGAGCAACATTCAAAACTGAGCTAAGTTTCCATCTGTAGTTTAATGCACTAAAGGGAAGAAATGATGGCACCACCAGTGGAGAACGCTAAATTGTGACAAAAGTAGAGTGATCCCCTAGGTGGAAAGGCTTGTGAGGCTGCACAAGTCGGAATGTAGATAGAGCGCAATATGGACAGTCTCCAACATGCAAGAAAGCTTGGTTACATTGCTAATCTGGGATGACATCCCTCGACTGGGACTTTGCACAGTGGACAGGGAGTGCTGAAATGAAGTTCTGATTTCTGCAAGGGTTCTAAGAGGAGAAGGAAAAGGAAATTGATAAAGCCAAACCAATCCTCACTTTTTGATAAGAAGATGACTTCATGGTTTCACAGCTACTTCTGCAGCTTTCTCCTCCTCTCTGACCCAACCATGTGACTACAATGCCAAGAGTGACATAGGTGGATGATGGAGCTTTCCAGATGTCCAAGCACCCTCATATACACAAAATCCTATAGATGAGGTATTAGCAGTTGAATTTGCTGTAACTTTACAAGATAAAATACTGTGGATTTTTCCCCCGACTTCCCTATTGCAGGAATATTTTTTTTCTTAATTAAACCTGTCTGGGGGTGATTCTCACCTGCATTTTGCTAGGTTGAATTTTGAAGAAATTATAAATATTGGCCAGAAAGTGGATAGCGCTCTGCATTTGAAATTCATGGCATAAGATGTTAAGTATTTCTGATAGTGAGCAGTTGAGATGAAGCAATAGGGGCTGCAAGAACTTCTGCATTCTTAAAGACAGCACCGTGCTGGGAAACCACAGAGTGTTTCACTGAATATTTTATCTGTGGTCTTCTGTCATGATTTTAGATACTTATCAGTGTGTTTTCTGGGTTTGATTTTTTTTTTTTTTTTGGTTTTTGTTCTATATAGGCTGATACATATTGTCTGACTGTTAAACTATGGTTTGAAAAAGTTGCAAAAAACATTGGCTAAACGACAGTCTGCACGTTTTCTTTAACAAATGGTCTCCAGCTTTACTTTCAACAAATAAAGGCAGTATATAGTAGTTCAAGATAAATGTGTTTGGGAAACTTATATGTATGACTTCCTTTGCCAGTTCATACTCGTTTTGACCTGACACATTACTTTTTCATTTGTAAGCAAAGCAAAAAAATCGCTTTTGGTCTGTTGGAGTTTCTTTGTTTTGGTATCGTTCCTTCCCTGCAGCTGCTCCCCTCCAGTAGCTCGGAGAGCCCAAGATACCAGTAGATTTGTGGAAAATACTCTGAGATCTTGTTGTTGTCTAATAAAGTCTATGTCGGTTTAGAATTCCTTTCAATAATACATATTTTATGTTTGACTGAGCTTCTTTATCCTTCTTCACGTAAAGGTTGTTATCATTTTTATCTGCAAGTGCTCATCCAGTGCAGGCTTAATGTAAAGCTGATTGTAACCCTACTGCATTTTTACGATGAATAGAACATTGATACCCAACTAAGTGGAAATAATTTTCTGTGGCAAAGCAGAAGAATTTAAAGTCGTATCCCACTAACCTCTGGTAATTTACTGAGATTTACAGATTAAAATGATTATTTGTGAAATGACTGTGGTATAGGATACACTTAAGATAGAAGAGGAAAATCAAACACATTTTGTATGGTTGTATACACTTGTCTATTTTTACATGCGTGCATAAGCATTTTGTTTGTATATACGTAGCATATGCAGTATAGCATACTGTAGCCTGTGTGTGTAAAAATACATATAATATTTATGTAACACACCCATTTGACAGCTTTAGGACTGCAGATGGATTTTTTTTAAGTTGTGATTTATTTTTTTCAGATTTGTTTTAGCTCGTTACTTTCCCACAAGGAAAAAAATTTGTACTTTTAACTCATATTATGCTAATTAAGTTAGTCTGAAGCTCTATCAGTTGACACAACCAGAAGAGCATCAGTTATGTCTAAGATAACGTAATTGATGCCAACAGTGAAATTTTACTGTATTGGCAGGTAAACAGACAGTGTTGTTTTGTCTTTGTTCAAATAGCAGACTTTCCTTGCTTTTCGGTGTAAACCTCCTAGTAAATAATTTGCAATTTATTAGGAAAACCATGACAATGCGTATAATTAGCTATTCTCTTTTGTTACTTCTATTTGATTACTTTCCTGCTATCACATGCAATATGAAACCATCTATTATGAGGTATAGAATATGTAAATATCTAACTTTACAAGAGAAACTGGAGACTAGTCCTTTTTCTAAAGAGGTGGAAAATAAAAGAATAATTGTTAACCATGTCCTTTCATTTTCTTGAAAACATCAATTACATTTACAAATCCCAGAAACACAAGCCCACCAGTGGAACAGAAATAACTCCTTTCAATATGCTTCAAAAAATCTAATCACATCTAACAGCTGAAATTTATTTACAACTGTAATTTGAAACATTAATTATGATAATGTGCTGACTTCTTTTGTAACATGCTTCTCAAAAGCCTGGCAGTTCTCTTTTTGGTCTTCATGTAACATATGTTTTGTGACTTGGAGAATTTCTCTACCTTTCTTTCTTGTTTTTGTTTTTTTGAAATATACCCAGAAGGGAAATTTCTTTTTCTCCTCTGTTTGTTAACTGTTTTCCTCACATTCTCTGTTTTTGGTTTGTGGTTTTTTTTTTTTTTTTTTCTTCCTCACTGGCTGTTAATTCAAGAGATGGATTTTAGTGCTTATGCTGGCTCTTAATGCTATCAACAACTGAATGTAATGCTTTGTATTTTGGGCACAGTGAACAGTAGCAGTGAGGATTTACTATACTGTGATACCAGTGTACTTCAACAGCGTCAGAACAGGAAAAATGCTGCTTACATTGTTGTCGTGTCTTGAGACTACGCCTTTAGAAAGTGCTTTCTTGATACACATAAATGTATTTGGCTTTATTAAATTGGTTATTAAATTATTTTCAAAAGCTTGCTATGCTAGCTGATTTAATTGTGAGTAAAGAAAATCTGTGTGAGGAAATACTTTAGTGGTATGGTTTTCAGTTGTGAAAAATAAGTCAAGTTGTCGAGATACCTGGCTTTACTTTGAAAGCCTTTAAAGAAAATGACAAAAGGGCTCTATTTTTCTTTTTTTGTTTTGTTTTGTTTTTTAAGTTGTGTTTTTCTGTGTGACAGGGAGATTAGCCAAAAAAATGGAATTTTTATTAGGACATGAAAAGGTCTCTAATGACCCTTGAAAGCGGACAAAAGGGTAGCACAATAAGTGACAGAACTCTAACGAGGGTGGAGGGCATTCCAGGAAAAAAAGAAATTAAATCCTTTAATTTTTTTCGGCTTGCCATTTTCTGACAGCTTATCAAGTGGTTGGGACTTGTTTGTTTTGGCATGCAGTTCATTCATTGTAGGCAGCCGGTACTTTGTTCTTCTTTGTGGTTTCCAAAACCTGATTGTGTTTATCCTAGACTGTGGGAAAAGTGTATATTCCTGTTTCCTTTATAAAAGTAAACGTCAGGTTTTGTATGAAACTTTATTTCCCATATTTTCCATTCCATTAATCATTATTGTTGAAATATGTCAGGCTTTGGCACATCGTCCTTTGTTTTCATATGATTGTACAGATTGCAGTGTCAGTGTGTGACCTGTTAAGTCAAAAAATAAGCGTTTGGGTTGTAGTAATTATTACTTCATGAAGCGTAGTTGAGGAATATGCACCATTATTGAAAAGGGATCAGAATTTATTTTATTGCTATTAAAATTATTTGGGGGGATGTCTAGCTATTGTTGTATAGCAGTTTCTCAGTCTGGACAAGACAAGACTGAAGGGAGCCACGATAATGGCTCTTCATGTACTTGTAGGTAGCTGTAAAAAGAAAGGGAATAATCTGTTTCCTGTCTGTGATGGAGAAGAGGAGAATTAATGTGCTGCGGCTGCAGTAAGAGTTGTTTGTCAGATATTATGAAAAAAACCTTCCTAATGATAAGGATGCTGAACACTGGGATAAGTTTCTTAGGGTGACTGTGAAATCTCTGCAATTGGAAGATTTTAAGAATGGGTTAGACACACATTGTTTGGGAGTGACACAGGTGTGTGTTGATTCTGCCAGGGTACTAGACTAGAAGGTCTCTCAAGATGATTTGCAGCCCGGTACTTAGGATTCGTTGTCTTTAAAATGCTGAAGATGTCTGTACAGCGCTCTGTTTGCAATTTATACTCACCTTCTCAAATCTCTGCTTCTGTACTCATACGTACGCCTGGCATTGTGTAAGTATTAGGGCTGCGTTCCGTGACTAGGGCCCTGGTTTTGGGTCTATATATGCCGTAATTTAACAGCAGGAAGAAAAAAGGAGAAAATGCTTTTCAGATTGAAGGAGGTGATTCACGAGAAGAAAGAATTCTTTGTGCGTTTTGCATATTTAGATTATGGATAATACTGTGTTAAATCAATAACACATTTTCTTTTGCGTTGCCTTATGGCTTACTGACAATGTAATATTTGAAGACTCTTTAATAAATTCAATCAACTCATGAACCACAGTAGGTGACCAGACATTTCATAAGGTCTTTTTTTTTTTTTCCCCCCTCTGTTTTCAAAGTAGCATCACTGGAGGTTTGCATTTTAAAAAGAGATTAAAATGTCTCTCATTAGGAGAGAATGAAGATAATACTAAATGTGAGTAACAGGAATACAGAATCACAAACATTTAGGGATGGTGAAAACCTCATTATTCATGACATTCATCTTTCTGCAAGCCCAAGGTTGTTCTGTGTTGTACGTGGCCATATTTGTTTTCATTGTTCTTCAGAAAAGAGTTTTATCGAGTTGAATGAAACAAAACCAAAATCTGAGCGGAAGCGTGACTTAGACTTCTGGTTCTGGAATTCTTAAAGGAAATTGTTATATTTTATCTATTTTATGTATAGTTTTGTGTACGCGATTTGTTTCGATTACTTCGAATTAGTGATGTGACAGAAAGAAAATGGAAGGGTTTAAAATTCCAGAGAAGCTTCTAATCAGTTTTCACATCTTTTTTTTTTCAGCGGCTTTCTCGGAATGCCTCTGGAGATACAAGCATTCAGTTTCTAGGCACAGTGGTAAGTATTTATAACTATTGCCAAGAGTTATGCTGGTAGAAGAATATAATCTAAACAGAAAATAGGTAAATGATGCTGGCAGCACATTTATGCTTGTATTTGTGAAGGTTGGTGTTATGTGTAAATATTCTGAGCTTAACAGCTGAATTTAGGCAAATACCTGAAGCTGACTTCCAAGGCACGGTGCACAGTATCTGCATTCCACGTTTCAGTTGATTTAAGTCTGCCTCTGTTTCATTCACAAGGAATTTAAGAGTAACTGATTGTAGACTTGTAAGTTTATTGCAACATATTCAGGTTTGATCCACATCAGGATCAAACCCACTCTTCCCCATCACCTCAACTTTCTGATCGCTGTTGCTTCACCATACCACGTACCTTCACATCCCAGAGGCAGGTCAGTAACTCTGTTATAAAAAGACTGTGTAGTGATGCAAAATGTTCTGTGGTTCTCCCAGATTTATTTTGTTAAGAGACAAGTATGTTTAAAATCGTAATCAGATTTTACACTGTTGGGACAGAATTTATTTACTAAAATACATTTTTCATCTGCGATTATCTTGAGCAATCGTGTATGATATGGAAACTAAAGTTTTGTGTTAGGTGATGGATGATTATAAACATCTATGTGATTGAAGCAGCATTGATTTCCATGACTTGCCTGATTAAAATGCAGTTATTGTATTTTTCCAAGTTCCTTATGCACCTTAAAATAGTTCTGGAAATGAAATAAAATTGAAGTATGCTCTGAAGTAAGTTGTCTTGATTGCTGCCAACAGGTTTCCCTGAAGTGACATTAACAGTGAAAAGCCTAAGAATGAAACATTCCCTTTAGAAAGTAGTCCTGACATCTCTCTGTGCTATATGTTTTGGACAAGAGTAGATTAAGATTGCATATAATACTTTCATTCTGCTTACTTGTGATTAGTTCTTCTACAAGCCCTGGGAAGCCATTTTTGGGGAGGTATAACACAGTAAGAATAAACTTAACAAGAATACCTGTAGATTTGCATGTTGTTTTTTAGAGATGAAAAATGCCCCTAATTTTTTTGCCTCTATAAATATATGCATATACATTTATTTGTCTTATTCATTATCAAGCAGAGTGACAGTTACAAAGAAGACATAAAGTAAAAGTTTTGTTCTGCACTTGTAATGATGCTTCGGCTCTGGAGTTGCATCCTGCATATGTGAGATTGCTGCTGCTGGCTGACTGAGAGTCTTGGTGTGAGAAGAAAAGAATTACTCTGGGTAGATGAGATAAACACAAATGCAACTTGATAAGACAATACTGAAAAGATTTTAATCGATCCCTTGTAATTGGATGCTGTAGGAGAGAAAATTCTGATTGAGTGTATTTAGTGACATTAAAAAATAAATTCCTTGTTACGTTAGATATGAAAACATTTCATATTCCTATGTTAGAAGTGCCTCAGAGTCTTGCTTACAGAGTAGAACTCTTGTCCTGGGCCTTGTGCAACAGCAAAAGAAGACAAAAGAGGATACAGTTTTGATGTGCTTTTAGCTTTAAAAAAATCAATGATGAAACAGCTAACAGATTGTAATATGTATCAGACCTTCCTGACTAGCTTATGTGTGTTTATTGGATCCTAGTTATTTTGGGAAATAAGTATGTGATTACAACTAAAATTCTCAGGAGGACTAAAAAGAAAAGCCTGTAGTACTCTATCCACCATTTTTTATTTAATATAAATTATGCATATGTCTTGCTGATCAAACCCAGAGAGAGAGCTTCAGTGAGCAGGGCAGAGAAGCAGTAATGAAGTCTGCTTCCCCGGGCTTGCTCTGATACCAATTTTCCCACAGAATCCAAGCCAGAGTCTGCACCTGTGTTCCTATCAGTTCCTCTGGTCTACTGTCCTTCTCTGTTCCCTTAAGTCCTTTCCTTTATTTAATTTTTCCTTTGCTGCTTTAACATTTTTGCACTTTTCTGATTTCAACTTAGCCTCAGCTTAGGTAACAGGAAAGATGGGTTTTCCTTACAATGATACCCTCTACCAATTTCCTGCACATAGACACAGTCTGTAGGTGTGTACCTGCATGCGTAGGTGTGTACATACACAAATTCAGTCAATCAAAAGAATACAATCTTGAATGAAGGTCCTAGAAATACATTTTGGCCTCACCATTACATAGCTCTTACTAAATCTTTACTGGCATAAAAGTGCAGTCAAGATAGTGTTTGAAAGGAGTATTTAGCAGCAAGAAACTCTTGATTGCTCGTTATTATTATAATGTATTATTGTCAATGTAATAAATAGCTTGTGAAATTATTACTCTGCTCTTTTTTTTTTTTTTTTTTTTTGTAGTAGAAAAACAATAGGGATGGCTTTGAGCATTCTGTGTTACATTTGACAGGGACAAATGTTGATGGCACTTCCATGGTGGCAGGCAGTGTGGTGCTACCAAGTGTACACACTGCTGACCTGTCCCTCAGAACGTATTTTTAGAACCAGCTGATCAGGAGCACAGCTCCCTGGCTTGTCAGGAGGGCATTAGCTTCAATAAATGGCTTCACTTGTTTTTTTTTGACATTGGACAGTAGAAACAATTCTGCTACTGGTTTTTGATACAACACAAGCCCCTGCTTCAGGAAGCCAGCTGACGCTCAGAGGAGAAGCGAAAGGTATGCTTAGCTATCAGAAACATCCTTGCTGTCCCAGTTATAGCTAGGTGAAGGACAGAGAAAACTACTTGACAGGAGAAAGACAACAGTTTAATATGAATTCTGCTGCATAACATATGGTAAACATGTAGGCAGTAGGACAAAATGTTTCTGATAGCGTAGCAGCAGATTTCTGTTGTTTTAGAGGAGAACGAGAAAAATCACGTTGCTTTCCCCAGCGAAATCGTAGCTTTGAGTGCACACTGTTAGCATCATTTGGGGGTCTATGTGGATTTGTAATAATATTTTTGTTTGTTTCTGATGATGAGTAGAAATTCTTTGCTATTCTTCAAATTGTAGTGGCATTAGGTAGCTTATTTCCTGAGACTCGTAGCCCTCTACTGAAAAACAATTCAGAGATCTGACATAGGACTGGTGCTATTGGAGGATGTACAAGGGGGTTTCTGCACAAGGCACAAGCAACTTTTCTATACTTTTAGCTAGGAGAAATGGTTGGTGAATGGGAAACTGTGGTGATTTGGTTTAATTTTCTTGGGATGATAACATTTTGAGCCCTAACTAAATTATTTCAGAACAGATCATGGGTTATTGCTGTAATTGAGATTCTATATCAGTTTTTACTCATTGTTCCTCTCTGGTGGACTTGACTAGATATGTGCTGATGGTGTCCTGCTATTCTGCCTCTTTGAGCTAGAATTATTCAGGTAGTGTATTTATTAGTAACGTTACCCAAACACTATTGTGCTATATATTGTACAAAGGAGGAGGAAACAAAACCAGTCCATGCTTCAGATTAATGTCCAATGCTGTGCCCAAATACAAGAGTACCAGGAAACAAGGAGGCAGTCCTTTATGGGTTGTCTCCTGTGTGTAGGCAGCTCACAGAAGTAGGTTTGTAACAAACATAAAAATCTATCGAAAAATACTAAGGTCTATACACAGAACTTCTGCTTCAGCTTCTGCAGTTCAAAAGCCTGTATGTTTGAGTAGTCTTTTAGGAGAACCAAAGTCCACTCTTAGTTCCGCTCTTTCTAGTTAGCCTCCAGCTTCAGTTGTGTCTCTTGTCTCTTCGTTCCACCTTCTGTTCTCTTACATGAGAGGAATGTTTTTTGCTAGCCCACTGATGGCCCCAGTCATTTGTTGGTTATTCACACCTCTGTCAGCTGGACTTCAGCAATGAAATGTGCCTGGGCAGGCAGCCTTTAACACTAAGAAAGCTGCAAGAGAACTACAGATAATTATGGAAGCATTAAATTTATTCTAGACTGTGTGTAATGGCCTCTGTGTAGAATTTCGAATAAAGAAATACTGTCTGTACACTCAGATAGTGAGTGGCCTGGCTCCATCGCATCCGTAATATCATTGTCAGCTTTGGGCTGCAGGCCATGCTTGACAGCGATGCTCTGCTCTGCTGGCCCAGTGGAACACTCTCCTCAAAAGAGACGGTCCCAGACAGTGAGAAGTCCCAGACACAGTGGAAAATTTCACGATTCTCTGCTCATCGTTCATGCCATTTCTTTGATCTTCAGTTCTCTCGCATCACAGCAGTGATACAGAGAAAAACAGTGACTTATTTCCTCTGTGGAAGGTTGAAAGAACATATGTTTGAGTTAGTCATGTTGCTCAGTATATTACTTGACAACGTTACTTCACTGGTGAACAGAATATGGGAACCCACGTGGAACAGGATGGAATTGCGCTGGCCCAAGGATCAAGCCGTCTTTAGGAGCTTCTGAGTTTCCTAGCACCGTTTTCTTGCTTCAGCCTTCTCACTGGAGGTTTTTCCGTTGCTTCCGTCTCATCCCTGATGGAGTGCTTTTTGCCACCTTTGATTTACAAACATTTGAAGCTTTGCTGTGGAGGCTTATGCTCTCTTATGATTACTGTTAGCCTGTTGATGCTACACTTCCTGTTCTTCAGCCTTTTTGCAGAGCCATTTTAAATAGTCCAGAGAGCCAGCACTGCAAACTCCAGAAAACTGGATTTAGGAAAACTAGTGTCTGTCAAGCCCTCGCCGTGCTTTTTAGCATAGTTGGCATACATTCTAGTACAGTAGTGATCACTCAATATTCATGACTTTTTGCGTGTTCTTTACCTACTTGCCAGATAGATTGGCAGAAGGATGTTTCATACACAGTCAGGGTTATTAGTTATGTATGTTGTTTATGAAGTTGGTCAGAAATGCAGAGCTTTACGTAGAAGCCTTTGCCTTTGCTTCCTGGCTTAGTGCATATTCATCATGTATGTATCTAAGGTGATCCTAGAATCTACAGGTCAGTATACGAACTTTACTTCTCACTGCTGATTCCCCTTCCTGATCTCTCCTGCCACTATTTGTCTGCTTCCAACTTTTTGTTGCGTTACTGAGGCTTACAAATTGTCCTGGAACTTTTCGGTCTGTCTATAATCTCATCATCTTCCAGACAGCTTCCTCCCTTTTTCTTTCTCCTTGCATTCTTACAAAGAGCAATTAAATAGCAATAAAGATGGAAGCTTTGACTGTACGAGTCTGATTTAGCTCACAATGACAAATGTTTAACAACCTGCTTCTTTCACCCTTACAATTCATTGCAATTCTTAACAGGTTTTCTTTCTGCGTTTCTTTCTGTATGTGACACTTCTGAGACTGGATACTGAAGGTTTGTGCAGACTTTCAAACATTGGTTGAAAACCTGCAGAGGCTACAAAGTTTGTATTTATTGGAATGTGTAGAGTATTAACCACAAGAAAACAAATATAGTCCAGTAGGTGTTTATTTTGCAAGGTAATATCTTCTTTTAAAATGGCATTTTTAGTCTTCCTTTTCACAAGCCTTCAGATTAGGGTCCCTGCTGATCTAAAGGGAATTCTACTGTTGTGTAGATTTTTGTTGTTGTTTTTACTCAGCTTCAGAAGCACTGTTAGCTACAGTTCTTCTAGCAGCAGAGCTATCATTAGTGGCAGTTCAGTAGTGTAGAAGGGGTCACATTGCTTCTGGAAGCATTAATTTCCGCAAGTCCCTTTTGAACACGGGCAGTGAGAATCCCGAGAGTGGCTACAAGCTGCTGCAGGATTCTGTGGAAAGTGGGTAATTCATGCAATAAGGATTTCACTTGTGATAGTGATGCTTTGGTCCATCATTAGTACTCGGCAGTGAGAATTGTTCCAGCTGACGTGATGTGGATGATCGGGTGCAGCCATGCAGCCACATATGCCGTTCTCATTTCAGTTCTGTTATATATTTGCTTGTTTTAAAGCAGAAAATACAGTGAATATATTAAAGCTGTCCACTGGGGGCAAACTCTCAGAAGCACCTGAGAGATTTAGAAATACCAGTGTTAGCAAAAGCCATGTCCTAAAATCACTTGGATTATTTTGGGAATCTTGCTCAGGATTCCTTTGGAAAGAGAAATAAGAATGTGCTTGGAGTTCTTTCTGAATTTTGCTTCTGTGACTTGAAAGAAACCAGAAGTGCTACAAGTTCCCACAGAACAACTTGTTGTAGTCTTTGCCTGAGACCTCCTTGAGTGAGAGGTGGTGTTGTCAAGGTGGAGCTGAAGCTGCATATATGCTTCTTGGATGGCCAGTGTGAACGTGCTGGCTTGCCAACTGGCTGCTGCCAAATTTCCCTCAGCTGGAGCATGGATTTAGGTCTCTTCTTTTCTTAACACAGCCAGTGCTTTTCAGATGGTTTGTGGAAACATAGTTATGGTTCTTACAATATTTATGGGTAGTTGGACTTACCTACCTTTTTTTCAAATTTGGTTGAAATTGATCAGCGGGTTAAAATAGTATATGTGGGTGCAAATGGGATGATTAGATGGAATGAGCTGGTGATGGGGATTGAGAGGCAGAAATCTGGATTGCAAGCCTTGCTTTCTTACCAAACCACACCGGAAATAGGCTATTACATTTAAATGCTAATGTTTTGCTTTTTATTTATTAATTTTTAATCTTGGCCTTTTCTTGTTTTCAATTAAAGTTTTAGTTTTCAGAGAAAAAAAAAAGTGTTATAACATCGTAAGTAGGGCAGAATTCCCATGAACGTTCTTAATGTTGGTGGATTCTGTAGTGTGTGCTGTCTATACCGTAGTGGTCTTTGCTTATAATAAATTATGCCCCTTATCCCTTGAAAGTAAGCAAACAGAAAAATAAGGATTACTGATTTTCTGTACTTCATTTGACAAGTTTCTTTCTTATTGAGTTCAGTAATGCTTTAAGGACAAGGACTGAACTTGGTTGGTTAGCCTGTTACTTCTTGGAACCCAAGTGGACAGGTTACCCAAAGGTAATTTTTAGTCACTTTATTTGGCCAAAGAAGTAATGTTGGTTGTTTTTTTTTTTTTTTTTTTAAACTGTATCAAGACTGCTACTCATAGTAGGGATCTAGTATTTTCTTCTGAAGATGATGTCTACTGCCAAGTAACAAGCATATGTGTAGCCCGTGTTTTTAAACAGCTTTTTGATGGCTGCAACTTTGGCATATACTCAAGAACTGTTTAGGAGGTATTAATTTATATGGCTTTGAAGCTTAACCAGGGATCTTAATGAAACAAAGGCATGATGAAGTTAGTAAAGTTAATTTAAGTCTCTGAATGTAAATTTTAAATGATGTTTTTATTGATAATAAATATACTTTGTTTCTCATTAGTCTTCTAGGCTTCAGTGGTAATATCAGTAAAATAAACATGTTTTACAAAGATTTAACATTAAAAATGCTATTAATATGACCCGTGGTACACCAGCACAATTAGATTTCAAAGTGAGCATTTAGGATGTAACAGCGATTAATGACAACCATCGAAAACAATTTTGAACTCCATCAGTTTAACTCAGGAGGGTAAACTTAATATGATAATTTATCTAGTTGAATTGTATCAGCTTAGCAGGAAAGTATGCAAATATGTGACCCTTACCTAGAATCTAAATGGATGCTGTGCTGATAGATTTATCAGTTCCATTAAAGAACTTTAGGGAACTTTGGAATTTCAGCAATTGTTCCCTTGGAGGCTGAAAACCAAACCTGATCTCATACTGGGACCATTCTGGTCCGCATATTTCCATAATTTGCCTTTGCTACTAATATGACAGCAAGACGCAAATAACTGTTTCTAATAATATCAAATGGAGTTGTGGAGGACAGCATTTTAATGTAGTAAAAGACCTCCCCGTGGGGTTGTTATTGCCACTATAGAACAGCAGTTACACAGTTGCAACAATAGTCTCTTAATTGATTCGTTTAATTAGCAAGAGATGAAGCTTGTGCTGCATCTTGTCATCTGTTATCATGGGGGCGGCTACAGAGAGAATCTTTGCATTTGTCACTCTTTACGGTCGGGTTTCAGTAGAGTAAAAGGAAACTTCCAAACGCATTTCAGCGATAGAGGTGAGCGTTGGTAAGAATGTTTTGTGAGAGGGCTTCCACTCAGGTTTTCTGTGTGTGGACACGTCTGGTTTAAGAATCAGCACGGCGTCTGGAGTAGAATTTATGGCAAAGCATTGTTTTACTGGGGGAAAATCTTAATCCAGCTATGCCGGGCATTTCTAACCTAAATATGCAAATCTAAGTATTATAGGAATGGTGGGTTATTTGGGGCATCGCTATTGTAACAGTTGACTAGATTTACTTGGAAGAAATAGGGTCAGATTAGTGAAACCGGCCATCTGCCTTGATTGCTTTTTCGTGGCACTTTTGTTTCCAGACTAGATAAACAATGAGTTACGTGAGCACATGGTCCATGGTAGGAAGTGTGTGTGAAAGAGGGACTTTCTTTATGGTTGGTTTTTCCCTCTTATGAATACAGATATAGTGCTCTGCTTGCTTCTGGGAGGTGAAGTCATTTTTTTACGCAGATCTATTTTATTTAAATTTCAAGGGTATATAAACAAATATATTTTAAAGGCATGTAAATATATGGGGAGCTTCAGTTTAATTTTTCTCCTCTCCTTGGCTTAGTTTTGTCTTCTGTTCAAGGTTATTCTTCCTTATGGAAAGAAATATTTCTAGAGGAGGACAAACTTCTTGTTAAATGCTAATTAAGAAAATGAAGGTTATGTTGGCATACTTCCATTGTCATGGCACTGACCTAAAATAAGGGATCTCTTACTAATCTACAATAAATTAGATAGGGGGGGAAGCAAGTAATTCTGTGCATGTGAAACACTTGAGATGTCTACTCCAGGTCTATTTTTTAAATGACTGTGCTTTGGGGTTGTTTTTTTTTTTTTTTTTTTTTGTATTTTTATTTTTGTTTTTTCACTTGTGTGCTCTTGTGTTAGACATGCCATCTAATTTTGGAGTACGATGGTGCTGTCGATCCATGTAGCAAAGGGACAATAATGCATCTTTTTTAGGACAATTTAAACGAAGATTTAGCTCACTTAATATTAAAGATCCCGTGGTAATTTCCACGAGGTTCTGAGATCACTTCATATTGTGAGAGTCTTGGCCAAAGTCCACTTTGTGTAATTACCTTCTGTCTGCACAAATCCCTAATGCAATTTCAGATGTGTTCGGTATTTTTCACTTCCTGTCCTAAATAGTGAAAATGTTGCCACACACTGCTCACAATTACTGTGGGTTATATCCTAAGTTCAAATAAAGATATTCTTGTAAGTTACCTCAGTGACTTTTGTTTTCCCATTGTTAAAGCAGCAGAATACTTGACAAAAGATGAGTAAACAGTAGGATATGTAATTAAATTCGCAAACTGGTGAAATAACTCTTAATTTTTTGGCTTTTCCGTTTCGTTGCATTTTGGCCGCCTATGAGCTAAAATATATCTGCTGCCAGGACCATCACTGAGGGAAAGGCCAACTCTCAGACCATGTCAGAGGTCAAACTTAACACGCTGCGCAGTGCTTTGAAGCAGGTAGGAAGCCGGTGTGGGGCTCTAAGTGCTGTCATCATGCGCTCTGTTGGTTTTTACTTGCGTTCCATACTTTTTTGTTCCCACAACTGAAACCCTTGCCTGTGCATTTGTCTCTTAACTATACCTGGTTTCAGTTCCTCTTTCCGGATACCTTTCATGGACTCCAGAATATGAGTTCAACCATGCTGTCTTTAAAATGGTCTGCTTCTGCGTTGTCTCTTTTGATAGGATTTGTTGCCTTATACGTGAAGTTCAGTCCTGTCTTCATCACCAAAGCCTTAGATTACTTTGTCGTATGCCATGTCAAATCTTTTTTTCCTGATATTTCTATTTTGTTCTTTCTAGTCATCCTGTCTTTGATTTTTTTTTTCCTCCCATACTTATCTTCTCCATCTTTTCTCAGATTGCTTCTTTTGTGCATTTCCTGTGTCAGTTTTTTTTTTTTTAGGCATACTTGGTTTTTTGCTAGAGAGATCCACGGGTCGAGAAGAGAGGTATTACTATTAATCTGACATTAACTTTCATGTTTTTCTGTAAGTAGCATTTAGGAGAAACATGGGATAAGAATAAACTATAGAAAAACTGCTGTGCATCAGCAAGTCCTACAGCCACTGGAGTTAACGTATGTGTGTTACAGACAGGGAACACCAGAGACTCTTGTAAGACAAAAGTCTTTCCTTTGTCCCTATTGTGTATCTTACAATATCTGGATCCAGTTTATTCATTGCCTGCAAAATCTACTACTAGCCTTCAGGTGATATTTTGGAGCTTCGCAAATTTTTCCCAGCGTTCATTTAAGGCTCTGTGCAAATAACAGGGGAACAGAATTTACCAAGCAGGAACAGACAGTTTATTTCAATTTATACGGAACTAAAGTTTCACGTAAATTCTCTTCTGTGTAAAGCACAATGAAAATTACATTAACAACGTTTTAACAATAGATCTTGTGCATCTCTACCTACCTGGAGGACAGCAATCCACGCTGCTGCAAACGTGCGCACTGGTGCAAAGATGCGGCCTCCATCTTCGTTTCATTCATGCCGTTTGACATGTATAGCCCTTGCCCATAGTAAGGCGAAGGAAGGTGAAGGGCAGAGCAGTCATAGTAGGAAGTATCATGCTTGTGTGACCATCTCCCAAACGCCAGTCTTATGTCTTGGAGAGATGCCATGTTGGCAGGGTGCGCAGGAAGTATTCGCATAGCAAATTGTGTTACGAGCAGCAGAACCACAACAAGGTTCTTCCTGCATCTGATGATAATTGTTTGATTTGGGGGGGGGGGGGGGGAGGGAGGGAGAAAAGGGAGGTCAGGGCAATGTGGATGAAAAGGAAAGGCCCGCACTATTGTAAGGACAGTGAAAACAAACTGCCCCCGTGCCAAAGAGCTTCAGCGTATATGACACAGCAGCGCTGAACGGGATGTGGGAATATTCCACTGAGGCTGAAAAGCCCTGTGGGTTGGAAAGCTGTGGTGGTGTCCTGTGTTTCCACTGCTATCTCCTTCTCCTCCCTACTTCAGAGCGATTTCTCCTCACGTGCCCTCAGAACCAACTCTCACTGCTTTCTTTGATGTCAGTCTTCATATGAGGAAAAACAAAGATGTTAGAATTTTAAAATACTTACATTAGTGTTCTGTTACACGTCTTTGGGCGTTCCTTGTTTTTTTGTGAGGGTTTTGTGTTATTTTGTTTTTTACTCCCTAGGTTTATCTTTTAGTTATAAAAGAGCCGCAGGGAAGCCCTCCCTTAGCCTTGTAAGTTCCAAGCCTACTGTTAACATTTAACAAATACTCAGCAAGCAGAACAACCCAATGTGGTTGCTGTACCAAAGCCAGATCTGGACACTGCATCAAGAACACAGATACATCCTGAAAGGCCTCTGTCCCACAGCCCGTTTTTGACACACTGACTTAGAAAAGGAGCATGTGATGATGGAAATATCCTGGTTTATGGCATCAAGTGGTGGCTTTTACAAGGTACAAACTGTACTAATGTTTCCTGTAAAGCAGAAGATACCTTCGAGAAGTTGGGAAGCATCTCAAGATGCAAGAGAGGCAGTGAGTTTCTCCATCCTTAAAATGTTTCTCACCACCCTGCAGGCAAGATGAAAACCTGGAATGTTACTCTTTCCTAATTTGTTAAATAGCCAAATAGAAATGCAACGTTACGTGTGAAGTAACTGCACAAACACACTCACACTCTCATAGAGGCCAGAGAAGACTCTCATGGAGTATTTGAGGTGAGAGGGGACCACACGCCCCCCCGCCCATCCGAAGCAGGGCCAACTAGAGCAGGCTGATGAGAGCTGTGTCCAGCTGAGTTTTGAATATCTAAGGACTCCACAACTCCATGTCTTGGCAATGTATTCAGTGATTTTGCAAATTCTTGTGTGTCCCTGAAGGCTTTACAGGGCAGTGACACACAAATAATATAGATGGAGAAAATCAGGACAAGCAATTCCAGGTCTGCGGTAATGCTGAGATTAAAAGGGAATAATCATTCTTTACAAGAGCTTGTATGACTGCACTGAGAAGTATCCAGTTGAGGAGAAGTCAGAAGCTCCGTTTCTAATCTGAAGAAGGATGGACGCTTGTGGTAGAAACACAGGCATGGAGCAGAATGTGTGATACTGTTGTAGAGTTTGAAAATCAAGAGAGCTCTGGCAGGTTGATGCCTCTTAACCTGTCAAAATCCAGCTGTAATGCAATGATGGAAGCTGTAGAGAAGGTTAAGAAGAGATTATCACCAGAGATGAATTGAACTCTCAAACCATCTACCATTAATGCCCTGAAGGAATAAAGATTTTAATAGAAGCATCTGTAGGGTACACAGGAAACAGAATTTCAGAGGCAGCATTGAGCAAAGGGTATCTGTATACAAAACAGCGGGCTTCCCCACCCCTCCCCAGTAAACACTTTATAACCATGTCACGGTTAAATGCTAAAACATAAATGCATGGGTTTTGTAGACGCGTGCAAGTTCACCACTTTTCTCTTGGACGGTAGGTAAATTATTAGAGAGAGAAAAAGTGCATGACTTGGAGAATCTTAAGTGCATGCCTCAATAACGTGAGGGTTCACTGAGAAATTAAGAATTAGAAAAATAGTATCAACACCGTCTTATTAATTTCCCTCCATGATCTGAAGGGTCAGTAGTTTGTTCATTGCTCTTTTGTTTATGGCGTTTTCCTTTAGTATTAGGATTATGATTGCTGCCTCATTTCCATGCAGGTTTCCCTACGTGGTTATTTCCTGCGCTCCAGAAGATCTACTTGTGGCAAACAGTGCCTTTTACCCTTCTCCCTTTTAGCTGTAATCGTAGAGCACTTCTTGAGAGGCATAAGGGAACAGAAGTGAATGAGTTCCCTGGAATTCAGGAAGGAGTTTTCACAAGCACATCACTGGGTGATCCACCCTCACTGGTTCATCTGCTGAGACCATGCATTAGCAGTGGTGAATTTTGGGCCAGAGACTGATTCAGTTGTATTCTTTTCAGGTGGGGAAGCTCCTCCAACTTTGTGTCAGCTCTGGAAGCATTTTTCAAACCCGCACGGTGTTTCGGTTTTGGTCGTGTTGCAGGTGGCACAAATTGGTTCCAAAATGACTTTTGACATTGTGAGACTGCTGGGAGGCCTCTCCATCTGTAGGTAAAATAAACTGATAATCCACTTCTGATTTTCTTCCTCCTGCTTGGTTTGTGGTTCATGAAGTCCATTCCTGCTCTGCTAGAATTACATTCGAACCAGCATCAGTAACATGAGAGGTGTAACAACTTACCTGAAACATCTAATCTGAAAAAGCATTATTCTCACTGACAGATGATGTTGTGTTGTTGTGAGGCTGCACTGTGTGCATATGCTGAACTGAGTAGTTAGCCTCAAATTGCTGACAACTCTGTTGAAACTGGGCACCGGCTGCCAAAGAGTTTGGATGTACGGGGAGTTAGAGAATAGGCACCCCGATAGCTACTTGTGTTGAATGGCAGTAGGGGAGCCTGAGCCAAGCTCTCTTCCTTGGGCTTCAAGGAAGCGGGGTGGACTTCTATTACTGTAGATGCCCTGCAGTGTCATTCTGGGTAGTGAGGGAGGAAGGGACTATCAGAAGACATCGTCTGGCAACTACTTGAGGTTGTAGTGGAGATATCAGGTTGTTGGAACTCCTTTCCCTTATGTAAAGGTTGATGAAGCTCCATCCCTGGAGGTGTTTAAGGCCAGGCTCGATGGGGCTTTGAGCAACCTGGTCTGGTGGAAGGTGTCCCTGCCTGTGGCAGGGGGTTGGAACTTGATGATCTTCAAGGTCCCTTCCAACCTAAACCATTCTATGATTCTATGAGCAGAGTTAAAAAATTGTCTGAGATGGAAGTCAGGCTGGAGGCTGCGATTTCCACCTATTGTCATGTATGACAGTGTGAGATGTCTAGCACGAGTGAGTCAGATGCTTGGTTTTATGCACGGACTGCAAACTGAACGGCATATATTTGTTTTTGGTTTCGCTACAGACTGTCATACTCCCCGGGCCATCGTGGCCTCTCTGCAGCGGGAGATGAGCAGCGGAGAAGTTCCCCTGCAGAAAAGCTTTGTACAAACGCAGCTGCTTCCTAGGAAACTCACTGCCACAGGCATGCTCCATGTGAGGACGGGGCTGGAAGGCCCAGCAGTTACTGGAGTGTATCTCGCTCTCTTGTGTCCAAACTAGAGCCGCTTCTGAGGACCTTAAGGATTTGTCTGCGCCTGACAGCTCAGAACTAGACCCGCAGGGCAGAGTAACCCTGCTCTGTGCAGCCCTCCTGAGCTCAGCCTGCAACCGCTCTGTTTTGGTTTCGATCCCTTTTTCATTTAGTGTCAGGGTTTCCTTATGTAATACACAGCTAAAAGTGATTTTAAAGTACTTCGGCTTAATCGTGTTTTTGTTCCCCACCCCCATGCTTTTATGTTTGAAGGCTCCATTAGTGTCCATAACAAAGAGAGGGTAACACAGATGGTAAACATTTTTACCGCAGAACACCAGCAGCGAACACCATATCACTGATTTAGGAGTCTCTGTACTGTGCTTGCTCAGCTGTATATAATCACTCTCATTTCCTTCCCTTGGGTTTCTGGCCGGCTTAGGGAGGCTTTACTGGCATGTTCGGTGATGTCTCCCTGGCATCGCTGAGGTGTTGCTCAGTTCTCATATATGCCTCTTTGCGGAGCAAGAAGCTCCCTCCTGGAGCTGGTGTGCGCTTTGGCCTGGCGTGCTCTCTGATTTTCAGAAAAGTATTTGCACCAAATGTACAAGGCTAAAATGAAAACTCTTTTGGGTGAGGACAATATCTGCTTTAGCTGCCGGGCAGCCATAGCGCTTTTGAATGCCTCCCTGATATAAAAGATAATAAACCTAGGGAACCGTGATTAGCCTCGCCTGAAGTTTGTGGTATAGTTACTGTGGTGGAAGCTAGTGTGCGTTTGGTACAAAGCAATGGTATTTTTAATGTTTCAGTTTTCGTTCTGGGAATGCTGATAGAAAGGCGAATGCTATGAATAAGGGTTGTTTGCTCTCTGTATTAGTTCAAATAAAAGTATAAAAAAGTAATTCAGTTTGGTGCAGCATTTTACCAAGCCGACTAGCTGTGAGGTTCTTGTTTTATCTTCCTTTTTGCTTTTCTTTGTACAAACAAAATAGCAAACTTAGGCTCTGTCTATCAAAAATGCAAGTAGCTTTTCCTTTGTACTTAGATGAGAGAGATAATCTCTAACTAAAATTTCACATTAGCATTCTGCTTGTAAAATAAAAAGTGTCCTTTGGGCCAGAGAAGTTTTTTCTTAAAAACAAGCGTGCGCTACAGTCTGTGTTGTAGTGGCCCATTTTGGTGACTTGTTTACTGGTGTGTCTTTCATATCCAAATTCTTGGCTACAGACAAAGCATTCAAATAGTTTTCTCTTTGTCGAAAGAAGACGACAAAAAATGTCTGAAATTGGAGCCAAGTTCACATTCTCTGGAGTACCATTTCAGCCTTTGGGAGGACGGTCTAGTGCAGAGTAACTGAAAACTCTAGCTAGGTTTGTTTGAACAGTCTAAACTTAAAGAAGAGACAGCAAAACAAATACTTTTTAATTCTTGTGCTTTTTATATTTACACTGGCGGTGGCGTCTTCCTCAGATAAAACGTTCTGATATTAAGCAGTTCCTCTAATTTTACTGGGCTCTGTTTCTTTTTATGGTAACACACACTGTGCAGGAAGGTCATTATACGGGAGAAAAAAGCTGTCAGCATAAAAGAGAAAGTTAACATTGCACATGTTGTCTTTGTTTATGGGGTTCCTGGAATGTGTTGTGAATCGAGCCAAATGATGGCTTAAACTGTTCTTTTTAATATTCTGGATGGCCTCTCCACGCGTTCTGCCAGTAACAGGTACTTCACCTTGCAAGTACAGGTTGTGAAATTACCTGTGAAAGCATCTCGAGTGTTTCCTTCGGATGCTGCTAGTACTTGCTTTAAAGACCATTTATATTTTTGGTACAGTTCGGGGGAATGTGATCATTGTTACATGCAATTAACCCAACTGGGTGTGATAAGAACAATATCAATAATGAAACATGGATTGGTTGCATGCGCAAAGCCAGTTTGGGTTAATGCTGGTCTCAGAGTTGCCTGATGAGTGTACATCACGGGGAGCCTTGCAAACTGCGTTGGTGATGTTTGTCTCATTTAGTATTGCATTAACATCTGTGTTACAAATGGCCATTCATCAGCTGGTAGTTTTGTTTGAGTTCCAGAAGCAAGATGAAAGAAAATGCAGCTACTTTACGTTTTTTGAGTTCCATCCCCCAACAGGTTTCATGTCTGAGGTTAAACCAGGGCGAGGGAGTAAAACCCCGGAGTAACTGTTAGGTTACATAAGCAGCAGTAAATTCTTTACTTTTACACCTTATTAAAAGAAGAGTAAAACCTCACCTTCTCCGAGCCAAAACTACTGCCTTCAGTTTGTACTTGAAATGAGGTTTCCTCATAAAGTGACACGGGGCTGACCAGGTGTTAACCGTCTTAGGGATTCCTGCTCAACCAGTCCCGCACAGGAGCGGGGAAGCAGCCCTGATGACTTGGGACATAAGGGATCAAATCAACAATTAAAGGATAATAGTGAGTTGGGAAGGAAAGGGAAGATGACTAGCCAGGAAGGATTAGCCTGAGTCAGGAACAAATTTCCTGAAATTATACTCAAGCAGGTGCTTAAAGGGAGGTGGGTTATTCTCTTAAGGAGTGATTTTCAGAAGTGTGTGAGCCAGCTAGGAGGAGGTCTGAGAGGCCAGAGAGAATCATAGAATCATAGAATGGTTTAGGTTGGAAAGGACCTTGAAGACCGTTGAGTTCCAACCCCCCTGCCTTGTAGGGTCAGGGAGAAAGTAGCGTGCTCTTGGAAGATGACAAGATTTCTGCTCTTCCCTGTGAGAGGCAATGTGTGTTGTACCATGGAGGAGGTTAACGTGCTGGCCTACTGACCCTTTTCCATTGGGGAAAAAGGAGTGTTTAAATAGCTAATATAAGTATATTCAGTGTGTTTTCTTTGTATAATACCGCTGGATATTAAAAGCAAGACTTGCCAAAAGAAAAACAACTGACTGGTATGAACTAGAGGCAAGTTCCACAGGGGAAACCAGCATCTTTTATTAGACCAACTGATGATGTTGAGGGGGGAAAAGGCAGCACCTAAAATCTTTGCCTGTTCCCTGCTGCAGCTTCAGTGGGGAAGGGGGATAAAGTTTTGTCTGAGACCTTTTTACAAGCTCCATCTCTGTACTTTGACGCTGGGGAGCTGGAACCCAGTGCCAGGGACAAACCAGACGTGGGCACGGGTGAGGAGAGGGCTTGCAGCTTCTGTTCTGAAAAGCTGGCGTAGCATGATCTGTCGGTGCAGTGTGAGCATCATCTCGTGAAATGACCTGGCATTAACAGATATTGCAGTTACCTGTGTTTAGATATTACAGCTACCTGTGTTTATTATTATGAAAATATTCTCAGATCGATTTTGTTAGCTCAAGTGTATGCACATCTGCCTTGTGAATCAAAACGAGGATTTGGTTTTCTCATTTGCAATGTGTTTCATTACACTGGATTCCTTTACAAGCCAAGTTGGTATTTGTTTGGCTGAGTTCATTTTGGAATTGTATGGGAATGGACACCTCAAATGCTAATTTCTGATTTTTATATGCACTATAACACCTACATTATTTCTTTCGGGATTAGCATTCTTTAAGCAATGGTTTTGTTCAGGAGCAATTACCTTTAGTGTTCAGTAAAGCTGAAATTGTGTATTTTACTCTTTCTAAAGTATTTGTCAAAGCGCTGGTATCCATTAAGCACTTCTCCCACCTAAAGGAAGAAAGCAGAGTTTATTTGGATGTCAGGGGTTTCAACATACTGCTAGCTTCTGGCCTCAACCTAAAGAAAAAGGAGCGAGACCTGCAAATACCAAGTATATAAAATTCCAGTGTATTTTATTGGACAAGGAAACTTCATGTTAAAAAAGCACTGTACTTTGAATGATTTCCAAAATATATTGTTGGATTCAAAGTTGTGAAATGTAATTGCTTCTACATCCTGACAGAGCCCCAGGATCTGGAGTGGCTTAAGAAAAGTGAAGACTGAGGGCCAGATTTTCAGAGGCAACATAGTCCCATTAAAATTAATGCAAGCTAGGCACCTGAATGCCTTTGAAATCTGGCTCCGAGCCTGTAGTTTTTGTTCCTGTTAATACTTTGGACGTTTTCTTTATGCCAGCCCTTCAGTTCAACTCAAGGAACAGGAGAGGGATTTCCTGTGTCGGTCAGCAACGTGCTGTTTAGCACTGGAGCTAACCCCAAGAGCAGGGCTGGGCAGTGTTGCTCTGGGACTCGCTCTACATTAATATTGCTCTAGTAGGAGTCAAAGTTTAATTGCCAATACGACATTTGACTCCATTCTGAACTACAAATAAGTTCTGAAGTAAGGAGGATGTCAAAGAACAATTTCCCCTTCCCTCCCCCCAGGTTGTTTTTTTTTTTTTTTTTTCCCCCTGGGTTTTGGTGTTCTTCCCAAGACGTGTTTTGAGAAAAGACTATATATCCCAGCAGTGTGGACATCATTGAACTGAGCTTGTTGTGTAGTCATAGTTTTATTTTATGGGTAATAATATTATGCCATTTTTAAAGGGAGGAGCAGCCTTAGAAAATCAGGCTGGAAAATAGCTAAAAAGCATAATTTTTTCCCATCAAATTATAAAACTGTACTGAGCTAGCTGAAAGCACATAATGAGTAGGAAGTGAGCACTAATCTATTTGGCTCTGTCTGAACCTTCATATTTCTATTTATCTCAGTGGGAGATTTTAATATTCTACTGATGTTATTTTATATTTTGCTGACTTTTAGGTTGAGATATTGGCACTTAAAATCATGTTGACTGCCTGAATGCAAAATCAGGCTTTATGAGAATTAATAAAATCATGCTATTATGAACCTTGGAGATGGCATTAGCTGATATAAATGGTGTCTGAAAATGATGTAATGAGCTGGTTTTGCCTTTATTTCAAAGCTCTTTTTCGTACACTTGAAAGGATTTTGCGAAGGTGCAAGCAATTAAGGCCCAAATTCTGCTTATATGACTAGGAGAGTATCTCGATCTAACCAACAAAGCTGAAGGCATGAATGAAACTTCCTTCCAGTAGCTACTTTATTAATTGCAAGTTACTTTTGCCTGGTCCCCAGTTTGCCCTCTGATCTTCCATGAACGCCTGCCTGCATCCCCACCCGAGTTCCAGGCCACAGTTATTGAACGTGCTGTGGCTTTGCAGCTGGTTCAATGGGAATTGTAAAGAAGTTGGAAAGATGAGTGAAACTTGATTTAAAGTTTTGACACGAGGAGACGTGCCACTATTTGTAGTGTTAAAGATGGGCAGAATATGCAGTGGTGAGGGATACAATATATGAGCTACATAAACTGCAGCTTTTGATGGCAGGTACGCACGTGACTGGAAAAGTGTTTTTTTAAAATAATAGCCAAAACTTTTTTATTTATAACAAATAGGGAAACACAAAAAAAGTTGTAAAAATTAATTCAGCATTATAAATTAAAAAATATATTGTAATTTTCTATGCAAATAAAACATCTAGTTCATTCATTGTGAAACTTAATTGAATGATCTTGGAGGAGTCATGGAAATCTTGTATCAGTTTCTTCATTTTACCCTACAAGTTCCTTATTCACTTTGTGCTTGTGTTGCCAGAGGGTGAGTTGACTCTGGCTCAGATTTAAGCAGTTGGAACAAATGGGGCATGTTATGGGGGAATTCATGAATGAGATCCAATTCTACTTGGAGGCAAACTGCAGGAAAATCTTCAGATAGGAAGCAAGAGGCTACAAATGGGGAAGCAAGAGCCCGCAACCACCTCTTTCTCCCTTTGACTCATAGTCTTACTGAATTTTGAAGTGAAGCAAGTTGACAGAGGAACTGAAGAGTTTTAATCTTATGGCTGTTCCTGAGATCGCTCAAAATAAATCGGCGATTTCTCTAAATAACTTACTAGGCTCTTTAAAAGATTGGGGAATGGAACCACTGAAGTTGGCCATTCCAAAGAGTGACTCCAGACAGTCAGCTACACCTTAGAGCTGGTAGACCGAGAGGCTACGGACATATTTAAGTGTCCTGACTAAGACCCTTAGAAAAGCGCTCAAGTGCATGGTTCAGCCTGTCCTTATCCTTGAAAGCACTTCGAATGGGACTTAAAGGCCACTTAAAATACTGACATGCTTTTACGAGCTGAGATCTGTATAGATATCTTTATCTTCATCCATCATTTAGCTACATTCATTATAGTTTTTGTTCCCTGCTCAAAACCTGTTTGAATGAGCTCAAGTGGTCAGAGGAAAGTAGAGCACCCCCTCCAGTTTATGTACTGCTTTTCCCAGTAATTTGCATGTGAATAATAAGGATTCATAAGTAACCGAATTATGAATGCCCAAGGAATCTTTCTTCACTTGTAACAGTTTATTTCCAGAGCTGTCTCTGCACCTCAGTTCCATAGAAAGCCTATAAAATCTTCAGTAAATTATGAGCTTACTCTCTGTTTTTTCACAGCAGAGACAATCCTTCTCCAGATTCTCCAGAACTTTAGTGATTGCCACTGGTACAAATTTTACAAGCGTGTGTCATTTACCCGCCTTTTTGACACTATGTCTGTATGGTAGAGGCAATAACACGGCTACAGGCATGCTGATGCCCTCCAGTAGCAAGAAAAATGATTAAAGGATGTATTCTTTGTTGTTCAAAAGTCAGTACCTTGGAGCTGAATAAGTGTACCAAATTTCAGCTTAGCGTGAATCACTTGCTCACTAGTATAAATCTATTGGATTTATACGTAGCACAGATGAATTAAGACTAGTTATCATTGACAGACTTCAGGTAGGGGGCATCTAGAATACTTCAGTACCCAAAAGGGCATTTTATCGGAGCCTAGCTCTACTTTTTTTGTGCAAGGAGAGCCTTGATTTGATTAAAAAAAGCCAAATGAACTTTTATCCCTGTTTTAAAAATTGTTAATAGGTGTTTGTGGAAGGTGAAATGCAGAAATATGATACATAATGGAAATATACTGTCAGATGTACAAATGTTTTAGGGATGGGGAAGAAAATTATTTGGAATTCTCAGTGCTTGATCATCGCTTGTACTCGTGCCAGGTTGCACCTGAAAGAAGGTGGCAGAACAAATAGAGAAAATGTGCCTATTAGGCAAAGAGTGTCTTATTTTGAATGAATAAAGGCTGGATCGGCTCCTTAGGAAAATACTGAGGAACGCCGAGTCGTATTTTTGTGATTAGATTTTCAGAGGTGGCAGATCACTATTACTTCCATGCAAATCAGTGGAAGCTGCAGATTCTTATGTCTTTCTCAAAGCAGGATATTGATAGTTTAGGTTTCTCCACAGTCTCTCACTTGGAGTAAGTTATTTCTCTCAATGGAGAATTATTAAGACCTTCTTTAATGTGAATTTGTCTCTAGCTTGCCGGTGACATCTTTACTATGCAGGCATGCATGGTGGCCCAGTGGGAGTTTCAGTTCACTTCTGATTATTTCCCAGGCTTTGGCCAGAGAATTTCTCAGGCTTAGATGGTTCTTAGTGATTTTTTCGGAGCAATCCCCTTCTTCACTGCTCAACAGTGCCAGATTTTCAAAGATGCAAATGCAGTATAATGCGTGACAGTTCTGTCTCTGCAGCTCAAATACGTGTATTTGAAAAGGCAATTCTCTAAGTCTGGATTTGAAACTCCCAATGATCTTGGTGGCCCTATAGAGAAAAATGGGTTCTTTCAACAACAGAGAGGGAGAGAGACAAACGTTTTAATCAGAACAAAGAAAACCCATGTGTACTCGTCAGTAAGAGGGTTACTGGGGAGAATTTACTTTTTTTTAATTAAAAAAGTGAAAAATTAAGTCTCGCTGTTAGACCGCTTGTTTCTGTTTCAAATGATCTGGCTGCATCATTACTTATTAATCGATACTGGTTTTCTGTGCACAAGGAACTTATTTATTGTATTTATAAAACACTGCCTGATGAACAGGGTGGCTGCTTACAGTGCGGTGATATTGAAGTACTTTGTGTTATAAATATTTTTAATGATCCCTTTGTTGACGAATGGATTATTCCTCTCGGCGAAGGCAAGGGCTCACCCAAGTAGCTTAAGAGAACAATTTGAGTGTCAGTTTCACAAGTGAAAAAAATCCGAAAAGGAAAAGGAAGCAATTCATTCACAACGGGACATGGTGCAGAGGAGGATAACCTGCCTTCAAAGATTTTTGTTTCGAGTATTATAATGTTTAATAAATAGTTTACTTCAAAGGCCTTTGCTGGAGAAAAAAAAAATAAAATAAGCAGCTTTCCTGCTATTCTTGTTCACTGGTCCAGTGTTGCTATAAGTAGCTCATATCCTGTCCTCTGTGGTCTCAGGTGGTTAGCTTTTGTTTGGGAAACTGAAGCTTCAACCGAAAGAGCTGTGCCACCAGTTAAATTATTAGGTAGCTGACAATATGTCTCGAAAAATCAATGGAACTCATTGTGGAACTTGGGGGGGTGACTTTGGCAGGGGAGGAGGGGTGTCGGTATTATTTTGGGTGATGAGCAAAGGCGACAGATCAGATTATGTAAAAATAGAAGTTGCTAAGAAAGGCATCTAAAGTAAATTCTTCACTTCCATCTTCCCCCACCGTGTACTTTTTTCCAAGTATTGTTAAAGTTTCATAGAGTACAAGATATATTGG
Organism: Vanellus vanellus; assembly: GCF_965231255.1. Lineage (NCBI taxonomy): Eukaryota > Metazoa > Chordata > Aves > Charadriiformes > Charadriidae > Vanellus > Vanellus vanellus. Next base: position 161,898,294 of record NC_138905.1, on the reverse strand, counting down.
GAGGTCATTTGATCTGTCCTCAGTGTCGTGATTAGCTATAACAAACCCCATTCCTCTTTGAAGTTTTTCTGACCTGTTCTGTATCCATTTGGGTATATCTGTATTGTTTTGTTTCTGCGAAATGTTGTGCTTTGTATTTGTGTTCCATCGAGTAAAGAAATTACTCAAGGCTTAAAGGAAAAGGCTTGGGTGTTTCCCAAATAATTACATCTTAGGTTTTCTCGTTCTGGGCATACGAACTAAGCTACTGTTTTGTTTTCTTCCGTTGTTTTTAATTCTAAGTAGTTTCAAATCGTTTGAGGGAGTCGTGTTATGTTGCTGCCATCCTTCTCAGCCTCATGTTTGTCCCTCACTGTGAGCTCCCCTTTTTGGGGGCACAGTCTGGATCTGAAAGCAAAACCGCTCAACCTCTAAGGTAAGGATCATGAAAGAGAATTGCAAAGCTCCAGTCTTCAATGTGTAGCCCGCTGTAGCCAAAACCGTAAGTTGACAGGACTTTGAAGAGAGCTGAGCAGTGAAAGCAAGGAAATTCTGCTGGAGCTACCTCCGCTTCACCTATGCTCTTAGATGATTGAACATGGACAGTTTTTAACAGGGTTTAACTCACTCCTCCCCAATAATACATTTTCCTGCGATCACATCTGGTGTTTAAGATCTGGAACATAACCACTAGAGCAGCTTGCTCCGATTGGAGATGTATTGGGGTGGGTCCTGGGGCTGCACACCCTGGTTTACTTGATCACGTCAAAGTCAGAAATTTCCATGAGTTTCCACAAGTGGATAGAAGCTTATCCAATATGTAATAAATTACTGCTCAGTGGAAAAAGCAATCAATATCCTGTCTCTAGGAGCGTATCTCTTGTTGTATCCTGCACTTGCTTTCCAGTTAAATGGTAGGTAGTAAGAATGATGGGGCTTGATCAGTGGTTCAAGATGAGATCCAAAACACGGCCCCCAACAAAACGGCAAGAGAAAACTGAACACGTAAATGGGCCGAGAGGGATGAGGAAGATGCCTGGTGATGTTTCAGAGACACATCCTCTGGCCCTAATTTCAATGTCTTCCCTATGAAATATCCTGTATTTCCAGCCACGACAACTCCAAGCCAATGAAACAAAAAATACTCTCCTCACACGTGACTTTGTCTAGGGGGGAAGATGTTTTTGTCACTGCAGATCAGTGGGAAAAGGAGAAGGCTGAGTGCAAGGACAAACAACAGTTCTCCAGAAACAAGATGTTGTAATCACCTGTAAGGAGGGCCTCTGATAGGCAAAATACAGTCTTCCTCCAAGACAAAGTATGTAAGGCGTAACACTGAGCTGACTCAAGGTCTGTTTTTCTGTTACATAAGGTATGATCTACTGTAACATCCTTGGTGACTCTGGCTGGAAGAAAGCTTGTGTTACCAAATAATCCACATGCAGAAAAGTAGAGGTGATTCTGAGAATATTTTAGAGCTTCACCACTGATTCTTTGAGTCTTTGCTATTGACCGTGCATTTCGTCAGAGTCATCATCTGATGACTATGAAATACTTAGTCCCCGGAACATGTCAAGGAAGCAATTACCTCACATCAGCTCTTGTTCAACTTGCAGCTAATGAATAACTATTACAAACTGATTAGTGCTGTAATGGTAATTAGTAAAGTGGGTAAAATAACTGGAAATTAAAACGATTATACTTGCTTGTTTGGAATTCCACATTGAGCAGTAAACGTTGTATTGCTCCAATCAGAAATAATATACGGTCACTTATGTGTTTATGCTACCATGCCTCAGACAAATCCTCTGTGCTTCAAGCAGTTGTTTGAAGGGAGAGGACATACTACGCAGCGATGACCAGGACTGCCAAGAAGCTTGAGGAAAATTGTGCCTTGTTATCACCATGGGCCCTTTCAGCCCAGTTCTTCTTCACCACCTGTGCACCTGCTCACATTCTGCCAAGCTCCTGCCCCACTCCTACAAGCTCTTCCTTACTCAAAGATTATACAAAAGTCTTTGGTGTATACCTTGTGGATGAGTTCTTATCTGCTAGACCCCCAGTCTGAGGTCCTTTCCACATCTCCAGGTTCAGTAATCTCTTCCTTTAGATGAACTCCCTGTAGAAAATTCAGAGGCTGTTTGTATTTTGTCTTAAGCAAGCTCAACTGCCATGGAGGAAAGCCATGAAACTCTCTCCCAATCGTCCACCAGCAAATTTATGCAACAAGGACTCGCCTCATTTTTGGTGGTGTTTTTTGTTTGGTATTTTTTTATTTTTTCACAAAAGGGCTTTTTGTGGAGAGGTTTTTCCCATTATCCCACCATGATAAAACTGCATAGCTGTGCTTTCTTTTAAAGGAAAGTGTAGTTGTGGATCTTTTTGTCTCATGTCTCTTTTACTGATGTTTCCTGAATGAGGGACAGCATTTTCCAGGATTGAGAACAACAGCGGTCTGAATTTCACCCGCCCTAATGGAAGCAACCCAAAATTAGACATCACAGTCTGAGATTACATGTGCAGTAGAGAGAATCGAGTACTTCCAGGGGCGATTCTCTTCCACGTGCTTCTCTGCTTGATCTGTAAAGGCGTTGGAGTTCCCGTGTTCAAACTTTGATATCTAATTTTCATGCGTGTAATGTACCCCAGAAATCTATAGGGAGCTGAGAGCTATAACACAGGACCTACAGGTGCCCTGTAGTTTTCTAGAGCAGCATGCAGAAACCAGATGGGACACCTTAAAGCATCCAAAATGGCAACGGTACCTGAACCTCACCCCTAAAGCTGGGTGAGGTGTTAGAGGAAGTTTTTGTTAGAGCCTAGAATGTACCGGGAACATTACCAACAGAGTTTCTCTTTAATGTGTGACATACTGCCTAATACCTTAAACTTCCTCTAGGATGCCTTTCAAAATTTATGAGAACAAAAGAAAGCCATATTTTGTTCCGTGTTTCATGTTGCTGATCACAATAAACCCCCCTCCACTTAACCCCCCCTACATACATTCTTGCGCAGGAAAGAATTCTTACGACTGTAAGAGAAAAGGTTTTATAAACCTCAAAACAGAACTAAATTCTTACATGAATGTCTACTTATTTAAACATGTATATGCACACATGTAAATACGTATATATAATTTGTCCATACACAGTGGAGATTTATACGCATATATATAAATATTGTTTATAAAGATTAAACTTAGTTGGTAAAAAGGAAACAGTTTAACATAAATATAGATGAATCAGATGGTGATTGCACTGTGTGTTCAGGTAGTAAGGTTCTGCGTGTGATGAGGAAGCTTAATTTGTTTTTTTCCCCGTCTGTAATTTTGTTGATGTGAATGTTAAATGAATTAGTGGAGTAATAGACCCAGTTAATAACTGGTATTTCAAATTAAATAGCCAAATGTTGGAAAAACAAGGCTGGGAGGGATAGAAATAGAAAGGAAAAACAGCAGAGAAAAGTAAAAGTGTTCCTTGGTGCTGGTTGTTGACTGCTACATGTTAAATTGCCTCACTGCCCCACTGGCAAACCTTCAGTTTTGTGGACTCCAGCAGTTACAGTACCTCTTCTGCATTGAACATATGTTGTATTGATTACTGTTTGTCATTATGGGCACTTGAAATGTAAATTACGGAAGCTTCTCTTCTGCTTGTGGTTTAACATTTTAGGGGAAATAATTTTAAGCGTAGATTGTTTATTGCGATTCAGTTTTATCTTTATTCTGTGAAGCTAGATATAGCGTTTGTGCTATTTTGGGGAGAATTGTGGTAGGTTATGGTTGACATAAGGATGTTTTTATGAAACACAGGTAAAGGGGAGGAAAGATGGATGACGCATGCTGTATTTTTTGCAAGCAGACATCAAAACAATGATAGATGTTATATATGATCAGATTATTTTTTTTACGGAAAGGAGCTACTTTAGATCTTCATTAATTCAGTTTTTTTCCAAGAAAGCCAACTTCAGTCTTAAACCACATGTATAAAAAAGCCGTGAAGTGGTAGTTGATTTCTGAAAGATGTGAACAGTAAAGACTGTTTATATTTAAAATCGCCATTCACCTCTCTCTCAGTAAATATATGAAAATGTGCCAGTTGTATTCTAAAGCATTCTGCTTTTGTTTTCTTGGCTCTTACACAAAGAATATCTGAATACTAAATCAGTAAAACACGAGATCAAGTGTGCTATGGAAGTGCTTTTCTTCAGTGTACTTCCTAGAATTTTTTATAAAGTAAAAGTGGGATCGCTCAGTACACATAAAGGTTGAGGAACTTGCTAGAAAGAAGGGGTGCTACCTTGGTAGCTGGGAAAATCACTGGTGCAGCATGACTTCAGAAATAGTGCAAGCTAGGTTAAGTTACTCCAGGAGAAATGAAAACTGACTTAAAAAGATTAAAAAGCTGATGGATTGTGGGGATTCAAGGACACATTTTATAAGGGAGAAAGCAAACAGAAGACCAGTTGCCCCTGAAAGTGAGTGATCACGCACACCCGTGTCTTTAATGTCTTCTAAAAATCTCCTTTTCACACGTTTTACTTTAAATTGCCCTAAATGAAATGACTTTGCCAAAGTTTAGTTCGTTTTGAAATTATTTTTTTAGTTCATTTTGAAGTTAACAGAGAAGTTATGTCAATCTTGTTAACGCTAGTTTTGTTTTCAATGTATGTAATATAACTTAAAATTATTATTAGCTTATATTAACTGATACTACATTCATATATTTTTTTCTAAATGAAAAATGTTGTCTTCACGTAGTTTCTTTCTCTATTTTTAACAGAACAAATTGAAATTCATGCAATGTGCCCTTCACAGTACAGTGTTGTCTTTCACATGATACTCATGTGATGCTTAAGAGTTCAAACAATAATGTTTTTCAAGAAATGATGAGGATCCTTGATATTTCTTTCTTGGGTTTTCCTTTTTTTTTTGTCCGCTATCTCGTGCAGCATAACTTTTTCAGAGGATGATGTTCAATGTGCAGCGGTGCTGCCTGCTACTTTTTCAGATGGTTGCAATACCGGTGCTGACTATGAAATTCAGTTTTTCCTTGTATGAAACCTAAAAGAAGTAAAAAGACCCGAACGAAACTCAGCCTTCACTTCAGTTACAATTCAGTCATACACCAGAAAACTCACATTTCTGAGTATCGATTGTGTTCATTTACCACAGCAAAGTGCATTCATTGATAACTACCTGCTGGTATTGAATCAATCTTATGTGAAGCACAGGGCATTATTGTCAGGTAGGGTAAATAATATTGATTCTATTTTAAAATGAATACGGCATAGGAGAAATTAATTTGATTCTATGAAGTCATTTAATTATGTTCTATCGACTATATAAACAGCGAAGGTCATGTAATAATATGATATCATGAGGCAAGTTACAGCTGCAAGCTTTAGGAAGGTTACCCCTCCGTAATGGCAGTAAACACATTTTGTTTTTGTTTTGTACTAAAGGAGGAAGAGAAATCCAATGCCTGTAATCGATCTTAAAGTAGGATCCCAATTGGTACCAAATCCTCTGACACTCTGTAAGTGGAACTATAGTCGTCACGGAGTGCAGCAAACCAGGTTATGTTGTAGGTCAGCAGCTTTTGAAGCTTCAAATATTATTCTGACTAATGTTCTCTGCTGTCAAAACTCCTTATCTTCCAAAATAAGCAAATAATCAGGAATGGGAGAAGGGAGCTGTGTTGATTATACCTTTTTGCTTGATCATCTTTCAAGCTATTGGCGCTGTGAAAGAGTAGCAGGGAAGGACAAGCGCAATAAGCACAACTACCGCAAGCATGAGTAAGCCGTGGAGATAGCCTCGCAATTGCTCTCCCATCTATAATGGTGATGAACTGTATTACAGTAAAGTTGTTAAACAGCAGCAGCTAAAGCAATGAAAGTGAAGCACGGAACCCTTTTTGGATTACAGGCAACCATGCGACCGAGATTTAGTCATTGATCATATACCCCCCAAACATTGTCTTCTTAGGCTGTACAGTTAATCTTGAAGTCTTAGTATGTGAGAAAGTAAGTTATCGATTATCATATACAATATGAAGAGAGCAGGAGGCACTGAGAATTCTGCCAGTGCCCTCTGACCCTTGCCTCATTTTAAATATTTAAGAGCAAATAACTTGCAACCAAGTCGTAGCCAGTTGAACGGCTATCTAGAATTCAGCACTTTTGGAAACAGTAGTGCTGTCAAAAGAGCTGGAGGAACAACAACAGTTGTCTGCATTTGAAATGGAGGTAGAGGATGTGAGCCAGTCACTATAATTGGTGGGTACAATTTTATCTTGAGTAAAATTTGTCTGTAGAAAGTAATCCATAGAGAAATGAAAGTAGGTGAATAATTATCACTGATCAATGTTACAGAAATTTACATAAACGTCACTATGATTAGATATACTTTTTTTGATAACAGTACTTCGGTATCATATATTCAGATGTCTTTAGGCATCAGGCTTAAAGGTCCAGAGGGGCTCAAGTGCCTATTTTGGCACCTACAGCAAGATTCAAGTGCAATTTAGGTGTGTTAGTCAAAGAAACTGATCCAGGAAGCTTAAGATTCAGTAACCTTCTAAGTGTCCTCAGGACACCTAAAATAGGTTTCACAGCTGTCTAACTAAAGGTACCTGCATCTTCTCAGCAACCCTGCTCTGCCAAACTAGATATCAAATGTTCACTTATCCTCACTGTGCCGCTGAAACAGAGTACTTAAACTCATCTCGAGTCTCCTGAGAGAAGTGTCTTCAGAAAACATCTAGCATGGGTGGGCAGCGTTGAGTTCTACCCAAAGCCTAGCAGCTGTGGCCGCATTCATCAAAATCCATAGCGGTCGAAGGTAGAGATGCTCGCTTTTAGTAGCTCCCCTTGCTGCTGGGAGCTCGTGCCTAGGAAGGCTGGAGATAGGCGTTCTGTGCTGACTTCCACGTGATGGGTTTAACGCTTGCTCTGTCCCTGCAGTATATTGTAATTGCCAAGTCTTAAGGTGGTAGAGGGAAAAAAAAAATAGTGCTTGAACCATTCTGCTGGGAAAGCAGATTCTCGTCCCCGTTTTCAGAACTGTTGCCCTCTGTCAGGCTAGACAGCTGCGTAACTCTGGGAGCAGAGACCAGAAAGCAGTTTTCTCCTCTCCCCAGCTGAATTCCTCAGCCTTTAAGCTTCAGAACCAGTTTTGTTCCTTCCTTGTCCCCTTTCTCCACTAGTGACTGCGTAACTGCCCTCCTTACACAGCAGGAGTGGTCTTCTTTGAGCACCCTATAGTCAATTTTTTATTATTTAAATTACTGAGTCCATTTTGAAGTAGGGAGTGCTGAGCTGCATCTTGATTGTCCTTTCAATAGGTTTGCCCTGCTTGGTCATGTGTGTTGCAGTTTTAGTTACCTACTGATGAAAGTCCTCCTTTATCACCCAGGGCAGGATTGCCTTGTCAGCCAAATTCCAGCCATTTAAGTTTTAAAAAAGAAAAAAAAAATATTATTTTTTTTCAATTTGTCTCACTTAAAAATTTTATTTGTAAACAGTGTTATGAGGCTGATCTGTTCAACTTTGTTCTTATCCCACCATGAAACATTCTCAGTTCCATTTTTTTGCAAATCTGACATTTGCGGATGATCTGGGAAGCTTTAAAGCATCAGGATAACCTGCATGTTTCTTCCTAATGTTATACTGAGTAGTGAGGGTATTGTGATTGATAAAATCAGTACTAGTTATTTCCAGTCTTACAAGCCTTTCCTTCTCTTCATCCTCATTTTGCTCTACGCTGCAATGCTCAGGAATCTGTATTTCTCAGCAGTGTTCTTTGTTGTTACTAGTTTGTTTTCCTGTTCCCACACCAGGTTTATGTAATTATTGATAACACAGACTCACTCAGGTTGCTATTTATGCCAAGTGTGATTAACTGGTATGTTGAAAATAGATATATAACTATGGATGTGTTACCCTACCATGTTATCGCTGCTAAAATTCTTTCCAGTTGACTGTTTTTCACCTCGTGGACAGTGGATCACTCCTAGTCTTCTCCTGGGCTAGAGAAATTCACTGTGTGATTAACAACAGACTTGAGAATGAATTCAGGTTCCTTGTGAGTAGCGGCTTTGGTTTTTTGGAAGCAAGGACCCCCAGGTAAAGAAACATAACCAAGTTTTCCGGTGATTGAATTAAGCGCACCACTAGTTGCATTTCACCTGTTAAACCAGCAGAGAAATTATCCTGGTGACCCTGGAAAATAACTCTTGGGCCGAAACCAGTAGTAACTGCAAGTGTAATAGTCCAGATCTACTGTGGGTTGGCTGAGCAATCACTGATGGATTACACTCAGAAAAATGCTGGTGTGAGAAGTAAACATAGTTTAGATACGTAATAAGAAATGACAGATGTATAAAATGCATCACTAAAAGAAATCCTATAATAGCAATTGCAAATGTATTTCCCATGATAACAAAAAAAAAAAAATTGTTCAGTGAAGAGTAGGACTGATAAAATATTTATTCAAAGTCCGTTATCGTTGAGTTTTATTTGCATTTAAAGAAATATTCCTATCTTTCTTTGCCCACTGTTTTCATTAGGATTGTCTGAAAGATTTTCACGTGATCCTTTAATTGTTATGTAAAAAATTAAGTCAGGAGCAGAGATGAAACTACAGAGATCAATATACTCCGTGCTCTGAACGCCTCACAAAAACTTAGTCTAATTACAAAAAAAAAGGGGAAAAAAAAATCACTTTAACCAACAACTTCAAAATATTGCCCTGAGGACAGAGGTTAAATCAATTATGAAGTAGTGGCCAAAGCTCACACACTAATAACTTTGGCACAGGGGTTGGTGGGGTGAGGTGGGGGTGGTTACAAGTTGTTGACTGAGGTGCTCCCATCCAATCTTCATTTGGGTGATTGCATTCTACTGCTCTATCAAGCATAATTGCACATGATAATGTTCATCACTTCGTCCCTGGTCCCAAATCCACTGAATAATGTTGCTATTCGCTGGTAAACGACTCCCAGGACTCGCTCCTTACCTGAGACTCTTACGTGAGTGTTATGGCTTTGGGCTAAGACGGCTCGGTCATAAATTGTCTGATGTGTATTTGGCAATTATTAGTTTTGTATCTGTGTGAGTGAAAGATTTATAAATACAAGCCTGTTTTTTAAATAGCTGCTCCAATTCACCAGTACACGTAAGGGATATGTTTAACTACATGAGTGCTTCAAGCTGAAAATAAGAGTCTAGTCTTGGAGAGTTTTCTTTTTTTTCAATTTTTACTATCCATTTGATCTCAAAGTTTTTGTTTTGTTTTGCTTTGTTTTTTGTCTGCTCTGCAGTATTTTATGTATGATATGCAATGTCAGTTGAAAGAAAAATGTAGAAATGGTCCTTGGAGCAGAACTGGCCCCTTCTTTCCTGACTTATGGGTCACATCTGGGCTTAGAGAAGGAAGTAGCCCTATTACTGCGTTCTTAGGAGGTGCAGCAGCAGAACTCTAAACATGTATTTTGAACCAGGGAGGAGGATAGAATATAAGTACCTTCAGTGTTAAGTGACAGATGATCACGGGTTTGTATTGCCATTTTGGGTTTAGGTGTTTCAGTTCTGCCTAAGGGTCCTGCTTTGGGTATGTAAGTCTTTTATTGCCTTTAGCCCTTAGATCTTAGCAAAGGTTGTCATGTAAGGTTTGAATTATAAAAACACTAGTCTGTAATGTAAAAGCACGTTTTAAGTCCTACAGGAATAGTGCTGCTAGTAGTCGTAGATGCAACCGCATGTATTTCTGAATTACAAAGATCAAAGAATGTGTATCTATTGCTAAGGTAGATATCCATCCTATTGCCGTGAAATGATCCCTGGAAATTTAATGATAGGAAGCAGGTGTAATACTGGTGCTGAAGCTGCACTATCGCTGAGACTTCCATGATGATTTAGCATCCAGAGTAATTAAGAAACATAATTGAAAACTGTTCTATTACATATCATAAAATTTATAGAGTTTTTGTGGATTTTCATAGTCTTACCACCAGTCATTTTTGTTAATTTTATTGCATCTGAAATAAAAACTAGGTTTCCTTAAGCCAGGAGCAAAAGTAGAGCACAACTTTCTCTGTGTTATTTAGTAGTTTTTCACCAGCCTCACCCTGAATAAGACAGTAAGGATGAGGGATTCATTTTTCAAACAAATTATTTTTTTCCAGGCAGATATGTCCGTATTAATGTGCAGCGTAGCAACTCAGTTCTTATTGAATCCAAAGTTCTCACTGAAGTATCTTGGGTGAGACCACGAACCTGCTGAAGTCGGTGGGACTACTGACAGAAACAAGTCCAGGATGAAACCAGGTCCAGGATTTAAAGCCTCTCTACCTCTAACCTGAACAGTAATGCTACTAAACCCCCTAAAATCAGTTGGCAGGCTGTGTAGTCGCCGTGGTGTGAGAGCGGAGTGTCTGGCAGGAGGACGTACGGAAGAGATTATCACACAGCTCGTGTAAAGGTGCACCGTCTTGATGGCTTGAGTTCTCATACGTGTAGTCACTCCTTTCTCACAGCTTCTCCTCCTGACCAGCTAGACTCCGGCTTTGAATGCTGAGTTTGCAACAGCCTTACTAACGCATCCGGACTTGGCCACGTTCAAGAGACTTCGTATGTTAACTTCCCTAAATCCATATTTCAACCCAGAGAGCTTAGCAAACTGAATCAAATCTCTTTTAAAATTCTTCTCCAGTTCTAGATGTCATTGTGCGACCTGCTGCACAAAACAAAACAGAAAGATGCTGTAGCTCACCAAGTAGTATTTGGAAGCACTCCAAGGCAAATTAGCAGACCAGGCTCTAACCAGAGCTTGCCTAACCATTAGAAAACTGTGTAAGCTGTGCAAGAATGCAGTTCGCTCTGCAATTTTCTCCCTATGAAACGTACAGACTAAAACCACTTTTGCAGTCAGTGGAAAATAAGACCTATCTAAATGTTCTGCAGGGTTGTAGGTAGCCTCACAGTGAATGAAAGGCCTCTGTGCTCTGCTTTTTCTTCCATTTAAGTGAGTGCCAAAAGTAGTGCTGAGCTTGAAGAGGAGTCAAACATTTATTATGCCATGGCCACCCAGAGGGGGAAAAACATTGGTGTCTAGAAATTAAGCAACATTTGCCTGACATGTCTGTAAACCAATTCTATGCAATCGTTTGTTGGGTTTTTTTCTAGAGGGGGAAGGCATTGTGCCCCCAATTAGATAGTACTTTTCAAAAAGTACTTCCTTACTGAACTTACTGAATAACTTACAAATTTGTAGTTAACCAAAAGAAACCAGGCTGAAAAATAGGAAGTATCTTACAGGTGTTGGGTTGCTGTGTAATTGGTACTATAGTTTCACACATCTTGGTTGGCTTTTCCCTTTTCATAAGTCATTACCTTATATGACACCCAGGTCTCTAGTCAAACCAAACTCTACAGGATGCTTTTGTGAGCCATTTATTGACAATGACTTGCTTTTTATGGGTGTGAGAATCCATTGCTCTAACAAGTTACCTTAGCGAGGCAACTTCGTAGTCACCTGTGGCAATGCAGTTCATTACAACCTTTATTAGTTGGACATCAGCATAAGTCTCCTTGGACAGTGGCAAACTCCTCCAGGACAGCTGAACCAAACTTTCTCTCTGAAAGATGTTTAAAGGCTTAGTCATAGTGGTATCATTACCAGTAGCTACGGCTACTTTCCAAGTATAAGAACAAGAGGAGGGCAAGCGGCTGCTTATGAGGCAGCATATTTTTATTTGCAGAATATTGAGCCTTCCTAGCCGTTATATCTACGGTACAATTGAAATCTCAGCACAAACAGATATTATAGTCGCATGTAGGTAATGGAGGTTGAAAGCGGCAGCAGACTTTGTCTTGCCTGCTGCCACTGAGTCTGCTCCATCACCTTCTTTTCCTGCATCCGTTCTGTTACAGTGGTCACTAAAAGTTGATTGTGTGCTTTATTTTGGTTTTGGTTGGTTTTTTTTGTAGGGTGGGTTGTTTTTGTTTTTCTTTTTTTTTTTTTTTGAGGGAGGGTGTATTTTTTTGAAAAACAAAACTGAAAACCAGTCCCATTTTGCAACCATCTGCTTGTTCTCTGCTACATGATGAAAAGAGAATTGCGTGGTTCTTTTCAGTGGTTATGTTTTTTATTGTTATATAATAACCAGGTCAGATGTTCTTGCCCATTTAAAATACTTGTAGAAATAAAATGGTATCTTTTTATTAATACATGTTAAAAACCACTGTATTGTATAATGGGGTTAGTCATGTTTAATCACGCTGTCTGTACAGAGCTGATAAGATATATTTTTTCCTACTCCAGATCATATTCCATATTTAGGGGGTATGATTTTGTAAACACTCAGACACGTGATTTGCCTTACGCTAACAAGTCCTGAGGGTGACTGTTGGGCTGGTAACCTGTGAAAAGTTAGGCAAAAGCCTTCAGGATTGGGACACATTTCATACATAAAACAAGTAGTTGCTTTTCCTTGTGCAGATTTTTTCATACTCTTTTTCAACAGATTTTGTCAGAAAAATACAGGTTATTCCAGCAGGAGCTTCTGCTGTTTTACGACAAAAAGCAAGTTGCTAATGACATAACTAAACCATTTTCACAAAGTTGCAAGCGTTGTGACAGGAACCTGTTTCTAACCAACCCACAGATGAGTTGAGGTAGTGGTGTGTGTGCGTATGTTCCACATGTGGTACTCAAGGCAGTTCTCCCTGGGTTTTTCATTAAATAGCAGATATAAAGTAAATGTTTGAAGTATAAGTTGAGCGTATTTGATGCATAAGAGTGATGAAAGTGATGCATTATGTCACTGTAACATATTGACATTATCAATTATGTGTTATTAAACAGCTTAGCTAACTGAATGATTTACCTTGTGTTTAACTGCCTTTTTCAATTAAAGGTAGCAAATGCTGTAGAACTGGGGCACAGTCATAGAAACCATATATTTTCTCCTGTTAACACCAGCGCTGCTGACACGCAAGTGATGGGAGTGTTGGCATTTTGCTGCAGGCTCTAATGGGCTAGTTTAAATGGTCTAAAAAAAAGTGATTAATGATTAGGAACAGGACTGTTACACAGCTTCACAGCTCTTTCCCTCAATGCATTTCCATTTATGTCAACTAGCCGCACACTTGGGAGGTGTTATTTCAAAGTAGTCAACACAGGGTTTTTTTCTACTGCCATTTGTTTCTATTTCATAGGTCCCTTTGGTTGGCCAGATCTATTTAGTATTTCCTTAAAGTTGTAAGCTTCAGCGATAAAGGAGGATGATCCACAGGCTTTGTATGTCTGGTGACCAAAATTTAAACTGTTGAACTCCACTGTCATTTCAAAACAGTGAATGCTGTCTTTGACATCACTCTATTTACTTCTGTTTGGTGTATTGTGTTGGAAATAATTTAAAGGTTCTTCTCAAAGTAATTGAAGCACTTCGTCAACCAATACATGATTCTCTTCTGCTATTCGCTTGATTTTGCAGCAAGTGGTAATTTGTACATTAGTACTGCTTGTTTGTAGCGGGTAACTGTCCACCCCTAAGCTCTCCCTTATATACATGGATACATATACACATATATATTTGTAATGTGTATTTCTTTGGGAACCGAGGTCAATAAACACTACTGCAACACTTAACACCCCCCCCAAGTAACAATTAGCTGCCGTATGTAGGAAAAAGGAGTACTTCCAAAAAAAAATATTAAAACCAAGGTTGGAAAATGCTGTATCTCACTCTTTTTAATGAACCTTAGGGCAGTGAGATACCTCGTAGATATAATGCATTCCCTTTGCTCTTTTAAGCGAAGGCAGTATCAAATGCTGAAGAATAGTGGGATTGAACACTCAAGGGGAAGATATCTAGTATTTTTCAGAACTTTATTTCACCATGCTAAGATCTTAGAGCTCGTGGCTGAAAGTCAGCGTTTGCTCTTCAGTATCGTGTTGTGAGTGAGGGAAATTATTTTCTCAGAATGGGACACTCAGTTATATTTTAGTTGCACGCGTCTTGGCATTTTGTTAGTGATCAAAGTGGGAAACTACATCTTAGCTGTGTGCAAATTCAAGTTTTCTGAACAAGAAGCTTAAGAAAAAATTGTATAGTAATTTGGAGGCAGAGGGGAGATGATGTAAAGTGCGGTGGTGTTGGCTCCAGCATGTATAGTAGAGCAACTCTTCTGCAGAATAGTTATGCGAAACAGATTTGCAGTGTCTGTAGGGGAAGAAGCATGGCTCAAAGGTCAGCATGTCACCCAGTTGGCTTGTCCTTAAATGTGGTGCTCAAGATGGCATTGCAGCTCATCTTCCTTTTCATAATGCCGTTTTTAGCCACCTTTGCCAGGAACCCAAGGCTCAGGCAGGCATGCTGGACATCCGTCGCGTGTGCGCATCCCCTGGCTCCCCAGTTACTTCAACTCAGTTGATTGACTTCAACCAAATGTAACGGAGCGGGAAGGGTCCTAAAAGCATCATGGTCCAGTCCAGCCCATGTTGTGAATAAAAGGTGTCCAGCTAGAGGAGAAGGCTGAGATTCTGTGCAGTAGGGAGTGTGGGCAGAGGGTTTGGTCAAACTCACCATTTATTGAAGGCGAGAGAATCTACACTGGGGAGTGCGGTTATGAAAGCCCCCGAGGCTGTAATGCTGTTTTAGAGACGACAAACAACGACAAACCCCATCTGTGAGAGAGCAAGCTTTGTTACTGCTGGTGCTGACACAGCTACTTCTGACTTTAGGGAGATTCTCCTCTCCTGCTTGCGCAGTACGGGGAGGGGGGATTTCGGGGATTTTCTTGTCTCCGTAGTGGTTGTTACTACAGGTGTGTAAAGCTGCTTCCATTCTTCCTCCTTATTAGTCATTTAACTTATCAGTAGCCACTTGAATATCTTGGGTTTTGGTTGTCTTTTTTTTAGCACAGACACATTTTCTGTTTAAAGAGCCTGCACTTCTACACTTTTAGTCTGCAGATGGGTCAGGGGAACATCTGCTTTGGATGGTTTGCAAGTGTTACTTATTAACTCGGGCCCCCAAAATCGAGGCAGTGTGGCAACTATTCCCAGGGCGTTCTTAGCCTGCTACTTGGCTTTTGGAAGTGTGTGTTGAGGTTCATTACACACGTTTATTCTTCTGTTTTCTGCTTGGCTCGGATTCGCTACTGAGATGCTGTTCTGAAACGATGATGTAAAATACGTGCTTTTTTTTTTTTTTTTTTTTTTTTTTTTTTCTTCCTTAAGCATCAGTGCAGCACTTTTTCCCCTGTAGTTCATAGCGGTACTGCTTGTGGGCAGGTTTCAAAGGAACCTCATCTCCATATGGTTTTACTCGATAATCCTTTATCCACCATCTTCAGCTCTCATTCCGTTGCTTTCTTGCCCGTGGCTACGTTTCTATCTCTGCATCAATTAGCACAGTGATTTATACAACAAGCAAGCAGTTTAGAGGTAATGGTACACAATTAACATCTCATTCCACCATAAAGGGTATGCTAAATACCCCAGTCACTGCTTTCTCTGCCTGGAATTGAAATAAGTGTTTGTCCTAATTCATATGCTATCTGATGTGAAGTGGGCCCGCTTTGTACGGCACTACACCATTAATCTAATTATAGATAGCTGCAAATGAAGTGCTGTCTGAGCACAGAGACTGAAGAAAATAGCGCTTTTGTCGTTTAGCGTGACTCTGTGAAGCAAGATCGCACTTTCCATGGCAGCACGGCGAAATGGAAATCTGAATAATATCGCTGCCTGTTGCATCTTTTCTAATTACGGCGGCATTGTAAACACAACCGGGCGCTGATATAAATAGAGCTGTAGAGGGGCTGTCATGTGGGTTGTAGGAGAAAATCCTCAGTGTGCTGTTGTATTAAATGATGCATCCTGATTGACAGCTACCTTGAGACTGCGCTGATGGAGTTGTCAAAGCGGGATGCTAACGGGGCCGCTCCGGCGGCGGCGGCGGCAGCTGCGGCAGCCGGCTCCGCCGCTCGCCCGCCTCCCCGCCCCGCTCGCCTCCCTCGCCCGCCTGCGAGCTCCGAGACAAGGACATCTCCGGGCTTTCCGGCTCTACCTTTGCCTCTCTGCCTGTTCAGCCTTAGTCCCAAACGGAGGGAATATAGATTTTTTGTTTTTGTTTTTGTTTTTTTGGGTGTGGCTTTAACCCTTGTTAGGTTTCTCTAGAGTGTTAATTACGTATCACACAAGGAATGGAAAGTGGGAAATGTGGCTGAATTACAATTCTAATTAAGTTTCTGCTGCTGGAGTCTGTGCTCTATGGTGGTGAGGCTTCTCTTTTTTTTTTTTTTTTTTTTTTTTTTTTTTTTTTTTCTCTGCTACCGGAGGCTCATGAGTTTTTGTGGCTGGAGTGTTTTTTAACTGTCTCCGTAGCATGTTAAGTGTTGGCTTCTCCATTAGACTAAAAGCGCCGTTATTTTGTGCAGGTGTTAATGCCAGTCCTCACCACCACCCTGTGGAAGGAAATTAGCGCTAGAACTCAGAGCTCAGGAAAAAAAAAAAGCCTCTGTGATATGCAAAATGTCATTTATCTCCTTATTGAGTAAGAAATCCTTGACTCTGAAAGAAGGGGGTGCCTGACATCTTCAAGTAACATGGAGTAAATACATCGTTTTCCTGTTTAGATACCTAAGCAAGGGTAAAATGTTAAAATGGACAATGGTTAATAAAAAAGGCAGCATGCTCATTGTTTTCAGCACTGGAACATTGCTTTGTATTGCTTTGAATGAGTACTGAATAACATACTTCTTGTGAATCCATGACGGTCAAACCGCAGGTGACAGCAGTTAAGTGACTTGAGGCAGGATGCAGATTAGGAATGTTAAAGGGAAATTACGTGACCGCAGTTAATAAATTTCACTGATTCCAAAAACGAGACTGCAAGGTTAGCGAAAATAATGAAGACGCACAGCAGACAGTTTCTCTACTGAAATCTGAGCTACATAAGATTTTCACCCTTCTGACCACAAGAATGACAGACGTTTGAAAAACATGGTTGAACATTTAGGTATAGCATACTGAAAATCCACATCTGGCCAGCAGTCCAAACACTGCCATAAGTAACATATGGGTAGTAATACATTAGATTGCTCTATAAAATCTCCAATGGAGTTTGAACATTTACAGCTTCTGGGGACATGAGTTTCAGGTGTACAGGGAAGATCATATTTAATAAACTAATGTGAGATGTAACAGAGTACAGTTTTGAGCATTTCAGTGGAGGTTTACAATATTCTGGTGTACACAGCAAGGGAACCATATCTCTGCAAACTACAGAACTTGTTTTTAAGCAAAGATGGGGTCAGGTGTGCCCTGGCCAACTTTTTTGTAGCAGCTGGTCTACTTCTTGTCTACTGACTTGGGGGCCAGCACAGTATATATCTACAAAAAAAACCCTTGACAAAACCCAAGCTATACTTTTCACCGTATTTGCTTTCTTTTCCTCCCCTTACGCCTTTGCACTGCTATTATTACACCTTTTTGTTTTCTTCTTTTTTGTCACGGAGATTTGGTTCTAAGAGGTAGTTTTGCATTACATAAACATCCAATTCGTTCAGTGGGAGAGGTAGGACGGGATACTGTTACCCTTAGAAAACTATTAAGTAACATCACTTTTCCCTACTATAATTTTTGTCAACCGGTTGTGGACTCCAACAGTCTTGTGGAAGAGAAACACCTGTTTTCTATGCCATCAAAAGCTGTATGGCTCCTTTTGGGTACCTCTTTATTAACTGTGCTTTGGCTGGCAGAATTAGGCACTGAAACCCTGCGGAGTGGAGCAGTGGCTGGTGACAACTACTCATCAGCTCAGACCTGATGGCTAGCAGATTTCCCTGCTCTGAGAGTCCACCCACTATCTATTTATGACTCCAACAGATGTTTCTTCTGGTTTAGGCCGGTGGAAACCGTCTGCCCTCTATTTATAACCCAAACTTTACAGCCTTCCCCAATTTACGCCCCTTCTTTCTCCCATCTCCTCCTGAGAATAAAGGAAGAAAACCTGAACCTCGTCCGCGCTCCGTTAGTAGCATATCAAAACTTCTGCTTTATGTTCAGCGTTCTCCTCGCTAAAGGAAGGGCATAGCAGCAGCGTTAGTCATGTGATGAGAAAAAAAAAAAGGGCATATTCGTAACTGTCTTTGTTTTAGCGGCACTGGCAGGCGTTTTTTGAGGTGGTCTTCCAGAGAGCCTTGTGGCTCTCCCTGAGCCCCCGGCTGCACCTGGGTTAGGTGAAGAGCCCCCCCGCATCCCCCTGCACAGCTCATCCCCCAGAGATAAGAAACAGCCTTACAAAGGGACGCTTATGCGGGTGTTCGGTGGGGTCCAGCCAGCAGCAGAAATACATCAAAGGTAATCTTAAAGAAGGAACCTTTCTTTGGGCTTTGTCTTTTTACATTCGGAAAGGTCATTTGTGAACCACCCGTGCCAAAAAAGGCCTTTCCCCACAAGTTTACTGTTGTTATTTTTTACTTTTTGATTACAGTAACTTGCTTATCCCCCAAACAGACTAAAGAACAATAAACAAATACAAAAGGAAAAGGAACAGCTCATCAATAACAAAGACCTGCGTTTTAAAGCTTTGAGTGTACTGACTCTTACATCTCACTCCAAGCAAAGCAGGAGTCCTGCAGAGAAAGGAATCTAAAAGATATGAAAATTATAAAGATAGTAAAAACAATGTTTGGTAGGGATATTTTAACTTGGTGTGGAGAGCTGAGCTTTAAAGTGCGGCGTACTCAGGAACGTGTTTTTTTCCCCCGCTGCTGTGCATTGTGGAGTGCATAGGGAATTCTGCATTTCCGTCCCTGCGAAATACTGGGAGCTCGATGAATGCAGAAGGTCTAGCTTTCACGTCAAGTTAAAATTTTGAAATTGGGCAGCTTGGAAGTATTATATGTGGCTTCAAAAACTAAATGGCATCTAAATGTAATCCTTTGAAATCATACCAAAACAGTCTCTGGCAAGAGGCAACAACGCGGTCCAGAAATCTAACTTATTTCTGTGTTCTTCCTTTTTTTCTTTCTTTCTTTATTTTCAAACTCTGCGTACAAAGAAGACACTAACCATGGATACTGAAACTGTGCAATTTGGTATAATTATATTCCCCCCCATAGATTTAATGAAGGACTTTTAAGTACAATTTATCTTTGATAAATAGTCCCTCTGCACAGAATGTTTATTAGATTGACAGCAGAATACACGCTGCAAGCTTTTTTTCCGTGCCACTTATGACTCAGATGAATTTTAATAGGAGTAAAAAGCTTTTATTTGCACAGTAATTTCACTTAAGGATCATATCCTTCAGAGGCTGGCAGACACTTGTACGTCTTGATTGCAAAACAGACACTCGAGAGTAAAGGAACACGCGTAAGATGTTATTATTTGACTTGTCACACCGCTGCAATTCTATTTGCAACTTATGTCATCGAATCTCCTATAGGCATCACCTCCCCTCTCCCAACAGCCTACATGCAGGCGTGCATACGTGCGTGCATATGCACACACGCGCGCACGCTTTACTTCTAGAAAAAGAAACGGCAAGGAGCACGCCGCGCTGAACGTAGTTGCTTGTGCAGGGAGAGAACTAGCTGGTTTTTGGATTGGAGAATGTGAGTGCCACAGTCTTAATTGTCATGATGATGCCTGCGGGAGGCTTGGAGTTAAAGCAGCTTTTTGCATACACAATGGGGCTGCTTTCCCCCTGCCATATCAATTGTAGCCAAGGCACATGTTTGGGAATGGGTTCTCAAATCTTCGCGTGCCGCTTAGAGCTTCTGGGAATATCGTTGTGGCGTTTTACTACGTTTACTGGGGTGGTGGTGGAGGGTGGGTTCGTTTAACTGTTCGGTTGTATTTCTGGTTAGAAGCGAGTCTCTTTCTAACTGAACGGCTGCACTGTACGTAATCTTGTGTGTCCAAACGCCACTTATGAGGGATGATAACCTTCCGTTACGTTGTTTTAATTTGGCTTTGAAAGCTGCTTTTTAAAGATGTCATAGCAGAGTTAATCACCTTTTGCATGTATTTCTAAGTACCTTGTTCTGCTCTCTACGGAAGCAGAAGGTAGAGTCCCCCTTTACCTTCACCATAAGGATATCGGATTTTTTCTGTCTGTGTAAAAATGAAAAGTAAAGACGTTTTATCGCTAATAAAACAATAGCTAATTGTTTTGGAGGGAAACATACTGTTCAAAGCAAGGTGTTGAACTTTACATCAGCAAAATACACATTTGAATTGTAAATGCGGTTCATCCAATGCTTATTATTAAAACCTTTGTTTAAATTATTGATGAAGTGTGGTGCTGGTCTTCACTCAGTTGGCCTTGGTGAGGCAGGAGTTTCACGCAGAGACCTGCTGCCATCTACTGGCTTTTTGCATTCGTTTTCAAGTGCCCTGGGACAAATGTGAAGGCCATCTGTCTAAGTGCAATGAATTCTCCGCCGAAGCGATTACAAGTTTTTAAAAACGGAAAGCCTGGAGCTGAAATTAGTCTACACACATACATGTTTTCAGAAAGGTTTTGTTCAAAGGGGTGCTCTCAGACACTTGAGGGTCATCCTTTTCCATTTCTAATTGCTATAAAACATACTAGAGAAAACATTATTTTTTTCTCAAGGTAGATAACAGCTGCTGAACAGTTTTTATTACACATAAAGTACATTCCATACAATCACAGCGTTCCATCATTCTGCCCGTGCGTGAAAAAATGGAAGTGAAATTGTTTAATATGTTTTAATTGCAAAATCTAAGCAAGTTATTAACTTCAAACATTAAATACATGATAAAAAGAAATGTTTGAAAAGTAAACATAATGTTCAAAATCAATCATGTCATTGAAAATCTGGCAGACTCCCAAAAGGTCAATTTCCAGTTCAGCACAGCACTGGAAATTAATCCCTCAATATTCTGTATCCAGTAAAGATAAATGTGCAGTAAGCATAAGGATATTTCCAGTTTTTAAATTTGTATGTCCCCTCTCTACCTCTAATTTTTAGATGAATCTGACATTTCTTTACTGTACTTGAGTCTTTCCTTTTATGTGCTCATTGCTGCAGTTTGGGGTTGCATATTTTTCTTTCTACATCCTGAAAAATGAAACTCCGAATAAAGATTTCAAACAGTGATTTTTAGACACTCCTGTGAAGAACGGATAACAAATGTATTATATAAAAACACGCCGTAAAATAGTGCAGATTATTGACTGGGATTCATCAAGGTGCAGCTTTCTAAAACATTCCTCTTCCTATTCTTTAGTACAAATTGCAAATACTGACGAAGGTTGCTGCAGAGCTGAGCAAGTACATGCCAGAGAAAGCAGCAGAGGACACCTCCAGCATTTTGAGATCTCCCATGCCTGGAGCAGTGGTGGCAGTTTCTGTCAAGCCTGGGGACACGGTAAGAAATGTGATCTATATATCTGCATTTTCATTATATATTCCACACAAATTTCTCCTTGGTGCAACTGAAACTACAGGTCACAGTTTTTTTTTTGTTTTTTTTTTTTTTACCTCACCTGTAAAGTGTGCTGAAGGATGTGTGCTGCTTTTCATTTGAATTATAAAAACTAATAAGGAAGCGTAATTCAAATCAAACTGGCTTCAGAAGGAAAATTTTCAGCTGGGTACAAGTCCACAGCTGAAACTCAATAAATAGCTTGCTTTTGTATCACAAATGCCTTGGCAGGGGGAAAAATATTGTGTGTGTGTGTGTGTATATGTGCATGTAAATGTACATGAGCATACATATATATATATGCTGTTAGTGCTAGCAGGAGGGGATTGTTGATTTTCTGCCCCGAAGCAATGAAAATAGTACTAAACAGAAAGGACACAGGACAGATATTTGACTTCTCCCCCCTCCCTTCTTTTTTAAAGAATCCCCGTCTTAGAATTTTGCAAGACATACAACTTTCCTGAATTTGGAATTCCATGCTGGGAATTCCCAGTCTCTTAGGAGGATACTCTTGTCCTGTAAAAGGAATAAACTTGACATACAGAAGGGCGACAGAACATGCCATTGCTGTCCTGGGGATTTCCAGCGCGTCTTACCTCACATGGAGCTGGAAACGAATGTAAATACAGTGTTTTAGAGTTACATATAAACACCTACTTGAACTTGAGCTTTATATGAAATTCTACCACATTGTATCACAGCTTATTTCTTAGGTCAGGACCCTTATCTCTCATAACCATTGAAAGCAATAGAGTGATGCAGACACAGGAATATTTGAATCGGATTGTGCAGGTAAATTTTAAAGTACTATTGTCAGTTAAATGATGCCATAAATATGTATGTGGCGCTTAGATACAAACAGAAAGCTTTAGTCCCAGAGTTCCTGATTTACGGCAGTGAAACCTAGATTTTCTTGAGAGATGATGTAGAAATGGTATTAACATCTCAAGTCCAAAATTAGCGCTGCATTTACTTTGTGACTGTCATCAATCGTGCTGGTAAAGTGATTTGTTTGCTTACATTTTGCCGTGATGGCACTTCTGGTTTTACAATATACGGTTGTTTCTGTCTATTTGCAGAGAGAAGGGAGTCATCATGTTAATGTTAAAGACATGTAGGTGCAAATATTTGTATTAATGAAATAAAGACATTTCTGAGAAAACAGAGCTAAGTGCAACTGTGTAAAAATTAGCAAGAGAGAAAGTCTTTTGGCTTCTACATGTAGCTTTATAGTTTTGTGGCCTATACATGCACACACACACTATTTATACCTTTAAAAACAGCAGTATTCAATTAAAATTAAGCACTGTGTCATCGCATGGACAGAGAAATCTGTTACTTCTGTGTCTAGGCAGTCAGAGTGGCTGAATGAGGGAGATCTTAAGCAATTTTTTGTGTGTGTGTGAAAAGTGACGGGAAACATTTTTAAGGCAAGGATTTTGAGCCTTTTTGTAATTTCTTTAAGATTTTTTTTGCAAAGTTAATTCTGCTAAATGTTACCAGCCTTCTTGCCCCGAAGAATAGCTCTTGTTGTCTTAAGAATAGCTCTTGTTGTCTTGAAGGAATAGAACCAGTGGAGAAGGAGGCCAGAGCCAAAGGGATTTTAAATAAACAAATAAATGAACCTCCTTCCACAAATCCACAAGTGGTGCAGTGCATCAGAGCACAAGTTGTTAAATAATGTGTGGAGCTTTTTTTTTTTCTCCTCTTCTCTCCTGCAGCTTTTTGCTGGAGGCACTGAGTGGCAGAGCATTTGAGCGGCGTAATCTATGTTCTGCTGACCTGAGCTTGTCAATGCTAATTGTGTGGCTTTAATTGCAAAAACACATTTGCGTTATTGAAAAGGGTTTAACTTAAATCCTTCCTTTTCAGGACTAGTGTCAAAACGTTAAAAAAAAAAAAAAAAAAGGCAAGCCAGCGAGCGAGATGAGGGTAGCATCAGCTATCGGCACTGAATAAGCAGTGGGATGGTGTGATTCAGATTACACGTCTTGGCTGTCCGTCAGGAACCAGCTCACTCAGTACAGCTGTTCAAGGCATGATGGGCAGGGAACTGTAGCTTCCCGATAAATACAGCTCTTTTTGTTGCACTGCTTGGGAAAAGTCTGATTTCTTTAGCGTGCTGGAGAAATGGGAATTTAAGTAGCTCCTAGTCTGTGTTTGCAACTGGGTTTGGGCAGCTCAGATTTGCACGGCGTGTGAAAACAGCACAGCTGACAAATGGGAGAGCGCGAGGTAGTTGTCCATCCTTCCACTCAGGTGCTGCTGCTGCCGCCGCTAGCAATAAGGTTGTCTGGTTATTAGCTACTCCGAGATTCTTTTCTCCTGACCTGTGGTCTATGCTAAATAGCGTTAGCGCAGCGCAGTCCCCGCAACAGTGCCGCGCTCGCAGAGGGATGCTCTCAGTAGCACGGGGAGCTGGGCTGCCGTACCCCTCCTTCAGCTGTAACTTTACAAACGGTGAAGAAACTCCTAGAGAGGGACATCTCATCTCTGTCTGAACGGCCGCACTTGCAAACTCGTGTTTATTGCCTGCGGTTCAGCCCTAGGGCATCACGCCCCGTCAGGTAAAGCATATGGTGTTTGTTAGTCCCTCTCTGTGTGTCCTTAGCCAAACGAGAAGGCGACGCCGATCTCTGCGTTAGTTTTCCTCACTCAATGTATCATTGTTTTTCCTTGAAGCGCGGTGTTCTCATTTGGCTGCTGTTGCTGGAAAATACTTGGTCTGATGAAGCCCGATAGAAGATCGTGTGGGCATCCTCTATCCAGCTGCTCTGATAAGCAGTTTTCAATTCAATCTTGCCAGAAGATATTGCATATGCAAGGAATTTATTTTCTTTTGTCTGTAAGATGATCTATAGATTTGAGTAACACAGTGGGGAAGTGCTGTTTGTCATTTAAAGAGAAGCAGAACTTGTGATGCTGCCAGGGTTTTTTTTAGCTTTTTAGTTACTTTCTACTTTCTTTATTTTCCTTCATGCAATCAGAAGACTGTAATTAGTTGTCACTCAGTTATTCCTGGAAACACAATGAAGGCGCTCAGAAGCAGAAAGCAACACAAACAACGAAACAATGTGCAATCGGGCTGACTGGAAAGAAGGTTAATATTATTTAGGGAAAGAAGATTTAATAAATTTAGCTCACATTCCTCATGATAACACAGTCACGTTATATAGGAAATACTCGTTTTGGTTGCTGAGGGCGTTTGCATGTCTATTTTGTAAATAGATTGTTAATGATGAGTTTGCATTAGGAGGAAATTCTGTTTTGGGAGAGTTACTTTTTGGTTCCCCGGGGTGCCAAGGGCAAGAGAAACCACAGGGCCTCAAGAGTCCGGGCAAGGGACTCGCTCCGTATCTGCTGCCGCCGATGGTGGCACAATCCAGCCCTGCTGCCACACCGCAGCAGTTTTGTGCCGGAGCGTGGAGGTGGCACTGCACGTGGTTTCAGTCACACCACAAAGACAGTGCCGTAAAAACTACTTAGAGCTGCACAAATTCCCTGCTTTACTTAAGAGGGCAGGAAACAGGCAGGCGCTTGCAAGGATTTCTTCCTCGTCTCGAGTCTCTTGGCTCGATTTTTTGTGCACTGGACCCGCAGGAGCGGGAAAAGCCCAAGGTCCTGATGGCTGACCAGGTAAAGCAGTGTTGTCGTACCCCGTTTAAAGCAGGGCACCCAAAGCGCTCCCACAACTCATTCCCACTGCGGTAGTCTGAACGGTTCACAGCAACAAAAAAAGTTTTTAACCGTCCTGATTGCCTTTGTAGCCTTTGCTCTGTTTTTACCTATGGAGGTAGTTTTTGCTTGGATTTCCGGATTTCTGTCTGCCACAAATGCGAAGGTGTTTTTCTTTAAGCCGTATGTTTCTGTTGGTTGTTTTTCTTTTTTAATTAAATTAGGCAGAACAGGTGGCATTACTAAGCCAGGCATTGGTCAATAAGCTAACCCCCGTGCTGGTAGCCCAAATCACTTTTAATGATTCCCTCCATCCATAAATATGGAAAAGCAAAGCACCTCTGGGTAGACGCCCCACCGTTACTGAATCTTTGTAGGCCTACGGCCAAAAGAAGAGAGCAGTTAATTATTTTAACCTAAGTTTCTAAATTTCGTCTCCTCTTCCCAGTAATTTAAGATTACCCCAGGTTTTGGAATTTATCACCATTCAAACAGCTCTTTAAATGGACTTATATCAAAATTTCTTGTGATTTCGAATTGGTGCTAGTGTAGCCATGGGTGTTGACGCTGCCTGGGGCGATTTGTTTTCTACCAAGATGTCAGCTATTAAATGTCGATGCTAATGATCTCAATAATTTCAAAACCGTGTATCTTGAAGGCTGCGTTTTTAGCTGTGTAACTTACAGAACAGATTCCTGTCAGTGATCCCATGTTTTAAAAACAACCAAGGAAGATGTTTTAAGCTGCATTCCAGGTCTTCTAAACTGCTCTCTTCTTCCAGTTCAGTTACATGCACGTTATTTCAATTTCTCTTGCTGTTCTTTAGACAAATAGTTAAAAAAAACCCTCTTTCTCCACAATTTTCCATTTCACAAGCCTAGGAAAGTTCTCGCTATGGGAAAAGATATGTTTTGTTTGACCTCTACTGCTGAAATGCTCACTACTAAAAACCAAACCAAAACAGCGTCCTAAATTCTGTTTCTTAATATGTCGTTCATTCTTGTGAAAGGAAAGGTGGAGTTATAAAGTTACCTGTTGGCATCGGCCAGCTGTGTGTTGTTTTAAATCATATTTGCCCTTCAGACCTCCAAATCTAAAAAAAAAAAAATAATAAAAAAATCTCTTTCTTATCATATTGATACTGGTTGGAATTTATAACAGAGAAATAACAACCAGGAAAACCAGTAAAAATGTATTTGCATAAGTAACAGTTTCACATTTTATTTAGATAAATATGGTACCAATAATTTAGTAAGATATTCTTAAATTCAAATAAGATTTTTCTCTTGTGTGTGAATCTTTTTTTTTTTCTTCTATTATTGTGTTTCCTTTTCCTTTCCTTTTACTTCCTTTCCTCCCTCCCGTTCTTCAGCAATCCCGGAGCAAGTATTAACTGCATTTTTCTGTGAAATGGAGTTTGCAAACTTGACCAAATGTGGTCACGAACCTCATGTAATTTTTATGATTCTGTGTATTAAATAATTTTTGGGGGTGTATTTTTGTGGGGGGAGAAAAACTTGATAAACAGGAAATTAAACCGTTTTCACAGTTGTGAAATTTCAAGAGTAAAAGCACTCAAATATTTCACCATACTTATAACGTGAGGCTTCAAGTAATAATTGTGGTTGCATTAAAAAAAACTTAACTGTAGCAATTGCTCATAACACATTTATGTAATTTTTGTATTTGACTTGAATGGATTTTACTTTTATATCTTTATGCAATTGCACAGTCTTAGATTTGTGTTTGAGTGTGGTATAATTAAGAATAAAATCCTATTCTGATGATGAGGTGCAAGCAGTCAATATTATTAGAGTTTCTTCCTAGGAGAAAAATGCTACTGTCCTTTGAAAAGGAATCATAGATTTTTTTTTTTAATTGGTGTGCTTTGCTGTTTCGAATGATAATTCACTTTTTAGCCATTACTGAAAAAGTTGACTGATAAAGCTTGGTGTGCTGGAAACTAAATTTTGCCTTGGGCACAAGAATCGCCCTCAGAAGTACTCTGCCTGCGTATCGCTTCCCAGCACGCTGGGGTCTCGGAAGCAGTCGGGGAAGTGTGTTTTGGATAAGTGGGAGTGCAATGACCAGTGCTGATTGCTGTCAGGGGGACATCACTGACCTTTGGTTAGTCAGAGGTCACAAAATTTGAGATGCGCTGTCTTCGTTAAAGGAGTGTGGCAGAAAAAAAAAGTTTAATAATGATTTGTCAAGTACTATTAATTGCCCCTAATTACATTTGCAGCTCCGTAGCTCCCATTTCAAAGTTAATTTGGAAAGAAGGGAAAACCTGCACTAATTATTTTACATGGTAGTGGACAACGTCAAGGAATTTCAATTGCTGCTCATCCAATTCCTCTTGATGTGTTTTCTTGTTGGGTGCTTGCTGCCAGATTGCCAACAAGTCAGAGAGAAAAAAATCCGGGAAGGGAATGATACCAGCATGGGCTGAGTTTAAACAACAAATAAACAAACGAAACCCCCAGTATCTTCATAAGGGTTTTAGGTAATGAATGCATACTCAAGTCACTGTTCAGTGGTTTTGCACAACCGTAAACAAGATGAATGTTTGTAATTGTTTTGCAGGAGCCTACGAGAGAGGGGGTAACTGCGTTTCATATGGCATCGTCTTGCATTGTCCCTTCCTACTTACAGGGCTCGGTAGGGACACAAGTCTCAGCATGGTGGAAATTGCGAGGGATGTTTACTGGTGTCTCCCCAAAGCTGAGAAAGGAGATACCCATAAAATCCAATTCGCTCTTCACTTTTAACTAAATCTAAGATCGCTTTTGCTTAGGGCTGTCATTGTTTTTTTTTTTTTTCCCTTCAGAGCCAAGAGCCTTAAAAATGTTACGCATCGGAGCACCTGTGTTCTAAATATAATGGTCTTAAAAATGTAATTGAGGGATTTTCACTTTTGTAGGCAAATCAGCAGGGTTGATATTGATCCATCTTTTTAGGGAGCCACAGTGCACCAGAAGGTGATACTGTAGAGGGCCCCGTAAACCCTCGGAGCCTTCTGTCTAATTTGGCAGAAAAACACAGAATGTCGGACAACAAAAGAACGATCTGATTCCGTAAGAAATCTTCATCCCTCCCACCACCTTTTCACAAGATTAAAAAAAAAAAAGAAAAAAAAGACTTAATTTTTTCAGCTGCACACAATGATTTGGTGCTCACTCTTGCATTGAAACAGTTGCTGTCAGAACAGGCAGGAAACAGTTTTCTTTTAATTGCTGAAATCATTCGGAAGTGCTTCATGCACGGCTTCTATACAGCAGATGCTGTGCATTAATTGGCCTGTGTAGGGCTGACCCAGGGTTCCTTGCAGCGGGCCCAATTTTAGGCAGAGGGTTTAAATAGCTTATTTCTTATTTCGTGTAACCTGGCGTACATTACGAGCGCACTTGCACGTGGGGTATTTCACGGTCTGCAGTTTCTAATGTCATGTGGGTTTCAAAACCTGTGTTTCTCTGGTAATGTACTAGCAGCAGGTAAGCTCTAAATACCATCCATCAGGAGCTAATTTTTTATCCAGATACTCCAATGACTGATGAACCTGTCTTTTGTATGAATGTTCAGCACAGGAGAAAGCCATATGCCCCTGGCACTGGTTCCTATGCATTCTTTACAGTTCGTAGCGAGGAGACGCAGAAAAAAACCAAACCCTTACATTTACACGTCTTTCATTTATTTAGCAGTTAGCACTTTCTAAAATAGCTCTTTTTTTTTTTTCTTTTTCTTTTTTTTTAACAGCGAAAGGAGATTTAGGTCTCAAAGCAATCTGACTACCACTCCTCATTTTCTTTATCAGGAATATTACTGCACACCCTTAATAGGGAACCTTGTTTTGCTACTCCCCGTCTGTTCAAAACAGACCTTAGCCCATTAGAAGGTCCTCCCTTGTGTGGGAAGACCACAGCTGTTACTGTAAATCTCATCCAGTAACTGTATCACCCCCATTTTGTGGCTCTGAAGGATGAAATTGAGAAATGGAATACTGTGCAGTCATCCTTTACATCTCCAATTTTAGGCCTTTGCACATCATTTTCATGCTTTTATTCCAAATCAAACAACATTAGTGAGCAACACCACCCTGTGCTAAATGCCCGGTGTCTAAGGCGGCACCTACCATCTTTGTTTTTGGAGGATTTAGGATTTGGAGGGAAGTTGGGATTTTGTTGATGGTGGATTTATTTTTATTTTTTTTTTTATTCCCTCTTTTCCTTCCCCCGACCCCCCAGATCTTCCTGAACCCTCAGAATTTGTCGGAAGCGGAAGTCCAGGGGGTGGCGAGGTGCCTAAGACGGAGGAGGCTCTGATGTGCCTCCACGGAGGAGGCGAGAGCTCAGCACAGTTAACAAACACAACTTTAAAAAGGTTTCTGTTTCTTTAAATCCTTCTGAATGAAGTGGATCTAACTTCTTATGAAGGATATTGGGGGCTTTAATCAGAAATAAGAAGTGGTTTAAATCATTAGCACAACAAAGCAAACTATAAGCTTGAAGATAAAAGTCTCAGGGGAAAGAGTCCTCTGAAAATAAATGGGACTTGATAGATTTCCATATCATTTATAACTTCCCTTAATTACACTTGGAAGACTTGCCAGTAAAACTGGAAAATTGGCAGCCTATATCCATTATAGTAATTTTGCCGACCATGGCAAGCAGCTGGCTTTACTGGATTTTATTTCCCATCACTCACAATTAATCATCAGCTGGAGATGTCTGAAACTCCTCAAAACGTAGCAATACTGTGTGACATTCAGGCCTCCTTAAAATGCTAAAATCTGCTGAGTAAATGGGCCGAGTTCCCCTTCCAGCGAACTCATTTTGGTGCGAGGCAGGCTGCCGGTTAATGAGTGCCACTTTGATAATCGGATGCGAATGTGAACCCTGACCTCGTGTCAAAGGAGAGGACGCAGCAAGCTGGATAAAAGATAGGCGATTCAGATCTGCAAACTTTACACCAATTAGACGGGGAGCGGGGAAATACATCAGTGCCCATTGGGTTTATCAGAAAGACTTGTGGGGCTTGTGACCATTTTGTAAGCCTAACATTGAAGACGTCCTGTCACAATCATTAAGTCTTCATCAGATGACGCACAAAAGTCTGAGAAAAGTGTACCGCATTCACAAAGATCCCGCGGTAGCAATGCCCTCGGGTGTGCGCTGTCTTTCTGTGTCTCTGAGTTTTAAAGAGACCCATCTCTAAGTGCAATTAGTATTTTGTCGTCCTCCGGTAGGTGCGGGTGAAAACAGCTCGGGGTTGGTGCTTCTCGGATTCTGCTCCCACTCTGCGTCGCGAGTTGCTTGGTTGGGAAATGACTGGAGACAGTTCCCTGTCCTGTGCGTAACCTTTCGGCCAGAGGAGATCACCACCACCATGCAGCCCCCGAGTTATTCAAACAGTGCTATTGACTGTTCCCAAATTCACATCAGAATTGTTAGCAACATCAAGATAAGTACCCTCCTCTTCAAAGATTTTTTTTTTTTTTTCCTCTTTTTCCCCCCCCTTTTTTTTTCTTTTTCCTTTTCACTCTGTGGGGAACAAAACTGAACAGCTACTTTGAACTGTGCTTTGGACTTAGAAATAAACTACTAAAATACGGACTGCTGGTCTAACAGTTAATCACTCGTTTATTTTGATATTCCAAGCAATGTAAAGGTAGATTTGTCTGTAGCGTAACTCTGTGAGAAGGATACCGGAGTTTAATTTCTCTTAAGAAAAGGAGCCCTTTTATTTTACTTGGTTCCAATCAATCAGATTTTTTGTTTGATTTTATTTGCCTGTTTTGACAGATTTGGGTCATCACTGAGACCTCTCTAAATGGAGATGTAAAGATGGTGGTTTACATCGGTTTCCCATCCACTGAAAGAAAGAAATTATACGATGAAAATGCAACATTAAAAATGGTCCAGATAAATCCTTAAATGTGTTAGAAATCGGGAACTTGTGCACATCGCTGTGGTTTTCATTTGCAGGCTAAATAACAGGCAAAAGGATATGCGCAATTACGGAATGAAAGAAATTGGACAATGCCCAAAAGACTGAAAAAGAGAAGAGAGATACAAGTGCCTAATTTTAGGATTTGTCGCTTTGCAACACAATGAGTGGAGCTATAAAGGTTTAACATAAGAACAGTAATTAAACTTCTGTGCTTTAGTCACACTTTCACCAAGGTAATTTTCAACAAATTGCGTGTCACCAAAAGTACTGACACAGCGTTTTCACACGTGGTACCTGCTGAAAGTGCCTCCTTCCTTCCAAATTAGTAAGACTAGATGTTCTCTGGATACTTTTTCTATATATTTTATGGGTCGGGGGGTTATTTCCTTCCCAGACACCGCTTTCTTTGTCGTCAACCCAGCAGGTATTATAGAAACCACAAAAACTTTATTTTTGAGAAAAGGGGGAAACTGAGGAAAAATTCAGATTCATGGACATTTCCATCCCACAACCACTAATACTTCCTGGCAATTTAGTGCTGTACTTTACAGAAGCAATTCTGCATTTCCAGAAATACAATTCTGTATTTCCAGAACTCTTTGCCAACTGGTTAATTTTCATGCCATCCACCTGATGAAGCCATGTTACAGTTGAATCGCACCGTGCCTCAAAAGAAGAGTTTCTTGTGCCCTTGAAATTAGGCCGCTCAATTCAGAGCTGTGCTCCTTAGCATCTCAGTCTTCAGCAGCCTTTAGAGGCCCATGATCTCGGCGCTCTGATACCCGAGTTTAACCAGAAGGTGGCAAATTTGTTTCTGAAATATGCTATAAGAAAAAAAACCTCCAACAAAACATTCTCAACATTCTTGCCTCTTTTTTTTTTTTTTTTTTTTTTTTTTTTTTTAAGAAGTAGATATTCATAGCTTCATCTTAACCTCCCAAATGTCTGGAAAGTTGAGAGCAGATGAGATGGAAGAAAAGCTGAGCAGTGAGATAGGGAGAAGAAGAGGAAAAAAAGCAAGCAAGGAATGAAAGAAGGAGCTGCTGGGACAAGGCTACGGGCAGAGCAGCAGGTGTGGAAGGAAGGAGACAACAAAAGATGGGGAGAGGGAATAGAGGGCAAATAACTGAGGACAAAGAACAAGTCTTTGATACTATTCACCGAATTTGACACTGCTAATGACTTAAATGCTCGCCTGAAGCTCGGGATGGAATTTCTGCAGGTGAAGTGTTGGGTGTTGCTTAGTCTCTGTATCCGATTAGTGCACCATGTTCCCATAGCAAACACTTTCCTTATTTACCCCAAAAAGCCCATCATGTTGCTGTTGGCAGTCTGTTGGAGAAAGGGTGTGCAAGCACCTTTTAACGTAACATCTTTTCTTCTGTCTTGCTCAGAATCCATAGCCGGACATCAGTGCTTTTCAGGCATTCCTAGTGCACGCTTTAGAAAAAAAAGCTTTATTTAATTTTTCAGAAAGTGCTTCATGCAATGTGCATTTGATCTCTGACTTCGCACCTCTCTATTAGACAGTATATTCCTCCAAAGTGGTGCACGCTTGTCCTTAAATATGTATTATTCATTTTGCACATGTTTCGAGAAATATATCTATGTGTATATATATGTATGTATACAAATTTTGAGGGCACCGGCACGTATAACAACGCGTAAACCAGATCTCTGCAGGTCTCAAATTACCCTCTTTAATGAAACTTTGGCATCGGAGTGCAAGCATCCCAAATTTGCTGGGATAATGAGCGAACGGCAGACTACATCTGCGAAAGAGCCTAACGGAAAGACTTGGAGCGGGCGCTGGGAGCCAGGCATCCCAGAGGGGGTGTACCTGCACAGCTCCCAAATCCTGCCGTGTAGGACTGAGCGCCCGCCAGGCGTTGGAGGGAAGATCTGACTGGGAGGCACAGGGAGCCCAGCAGAGCAGCCCAGAGGGTCACTGGTGACCTTGAGCTTGTGCGTGCCTGTTAGCAGAGTGCAAACGAGCAGAAAGAGGAAACTTTGAATGTTTCACTGTAAGAGCTATCAGCTGTGGTGAAAATGATGGGTTTGCCTCCACGATGCCTCCCGTGCGGATGAGAGGTGGTGGTTCCTTGCAGGCGTGCTCCCGTCCGTCAGTCCAAAGTCATCAGCTGCCATCTGGGTGCTGCCATGTGCAGAGGTGTGACTTTCTGCTCAGCATTGGCCCATTGAGTATTGCCGGAGCTTCCAGCCCGTGCTCCCCCAGAGGCGTGCCAAGAAACTTTTGGCTTCTGCATCAGGATCAGTATCTGCAGGATCTGCGCCAGGGAAGCAAAGCTAAAGGCTCCCCGGCCAAAACTGCACGGATTAAATTTTGCTCTGGATTTCATGTCGAACTCTAATGGATATGAAATGCAAACCGCAGAGGTTGGAGCTGAAGGGATGGGATGGGAAAGGAGTCTTTCAGGTTTGTCTGGGGTGATAATTTTAAGTCGGTGATTCCTTTGTCCCCATGTTGCTGCTTGTTCGGCAAAGGCAACTGCGATTCGTGGTTGTAGTTTGTGGCGTGACTGTGTGGCTGACTTGACTTGTGCCATGGAAGTCTTTTTAGCGTTTAATGAAATAATCCCTTTATTTTCCAGAAGAATCATACACAGAGCATTTCAAATCCTCTCTCCTCATTTTGTACTGCTTTAATTTTACCAGGTTTCCGAAGGTCAAGAGATTTGTGTAATTGAAGCAATGAAAATGCAGAACAGTATGATTGCTGCTAAAACAGGCAAGGTAAGCTACCTTGGGTCACTTAAAACCATATGCAACTTGTCAAATAGGATAGAATTTTAAAAGGCAAAAAGGAGGATTCTGGTTGTTAAGGAATTAAGTCTAATTGTTGTAAGTCTTTTGAAGTGAGGTGTCTTTAATTTTTAACATTTGCATCTGCTGTGAATGCTGTTAAGTAGTTTCGAGCCTTAGATAGCACAGCAGGAAATAGTTTTACTGGCTTCAGAAATTCATATAACTCCTTTCCTCCTAAATGATTTGTTTTCTACGATGTTACAATGCCAAGTTGAATTGAAAGGTGTTGCAGACCATTTCTTCAAATTCCATCTTTCCAGAGAGCAACTGAATAAGAGATGTCTTTGCCAGTTAATTCGTTAATGGCAAACAGTTTGACATTAAAAAAACACTCAGAACAAGGCATAGAAAGTGCTTTTGCAGGAAGATGAGAAAAACATTTTTATTTTTTTTTTTTTTACTATTATTGTGCCTGTTAAACGTGAAGCCGAGATCTACAAATGTGTTAAACTTTGCAAGGCTGTGTGTTGCGGTATCTTGCTTCTAAAGGGGATCAGCGTTGCAGCCCCTGAGCTGGGACGCTCCTCCTCACGCAGCGCAGAATGTACCAAAAGCAGCGCTCTGGGCAGGCAACTGGTTAAGCTGATATGACCAGGGCATGACCTAAACCCCATCTGGTCAGGGGACTGTCAGCCCCTAAATCAGGGCTTCAGAGCATTCCCGTGCCAGGTTATAATTCGTAGTCTGAAACCATCATCTGGACAGGGTTCCCTGACCCATCCTTTCCAAAGGGAGAGAGCAGAGTCACTCTTGAGGAGTCAGAGCGTCAGAGTCCTTGCCAAAGGTCTGGCTTATATATTCTTATATTTCCTAGCATCTCCAAGCCCTTTTCTGCTCGGGGATGGGCCCGTATGCGCTCCCTGAAGCCCTGCCATTTTGTTATTAAAACCAGCAAACCAAAGCCCAGTGCGAGCTGCCTCAGCCCGGAGGGAGGCAGGGGGGAGCCTGGCTCTGCGGGGCAGGGACGGGGTCACTCACTGGCAAGATTCGCTGAGGTCTCAAGATGGGCCCCTGCGCCAAGGACTGTTTGTGTGTTTACAAGAAAGGCTTTTTTGGCACAGCACTAAGATCGTCACTGAGGCTGGGACCCAGGGCTTGCCTCCTCCAGCGCATCTAGTGCAAAACTGGGTCTCGAGGAAACAAATAGCAGAGAGAGGGGGAACATACCTTCTCCTCTTGCTCTGACATCGCCACTTCATTATTTTCGTTCGTGCATGAATTCCTATTTAATTTATTTTCTCACTTGATCAATGTTTCCCAGCATTTAGGTTTTCATCTTTGCTTCTTTCGCTTAAGCGCTTATTGCTGCTGCTCTTTGCATCCACTGTTTTTAACTTGTGAGTATTTGTAATTAAAATGCCTTTCTCTCTCCTACCCACCCCCCTTTTATCTTTGACTTTAACCTTCCCTTTCCCACCAAGGTGTGCTGCAACCTGTGGGCCCGCTCCTTAAAATCCTGCTTGTACTTCTCTTGGTAATAAATATCTCCCACTCACTCTTGTACAGATGCCAGGTGAAACCCACGTTCCACTTATTAATCCTTCAAAGTGGGATTTGAATGGTGCACAGGCCATTCAGTGGGCCCGATGGGCACCTCGCAATGTCCACTTGGTATCTGCATTTTAATAATAGGCAGTTTATTTGATTCTTTAGAATTTTAAGAATTTTAAAAAGCAAAACCAAGTTTTGGGCTGTGCAGAAATGAAGCTGCTAAACGGAATTCACCCCGTTCTGCGGTGCAAAGACATGGCTCTGAGTGCTAAAACAACTTGGCCCCTCCACAGGAATAGGATGTTTGGCACTGGCTGTTAATCCGTGTTTCGATGCTTTGAAACCGTGTTTTGAAACTCAGTTCGTTTGTCTTCAGCTGGAAGACGTTCCCATTTTCATTCCCAGCTGAATTCCTTTTCTGCATCAAACCCCGTCTTCCTGTTTGTAATTGTGAGAAAAGTGCCTTGTTTTTATCTACTTTGAGTTTACTCCAGCTGCAGGTGGTTTAAAAATGAGGGAAAGATGGAGAGGAACTGGCGTGCCTCTTGGCTCCTACGGGACAGCTGCACGTGGGTCAGGATGAGGAGCCGGCCCCGCTGCGTGTCGAAAATCACTGGGGAGTCAGAAACACTAGTCAGCTACAATGTTTGCTGAACTTTGGCTTTGTAGAAAAAGAAAAGAAAGAAGTAGAATGTTTTTCACCCTGCTTTCATCTCTTAAAAGATTGAGGCTTGGGAATCGGGTAGGCTGCCTTGCTATTGATTTAGAAATCACAGAATCACAGAATGGTCAGGGTCGGAAGGGACCTCTGGAGATCATCTAGTCCAACCCCCTGCCCGAGCAGGGTCACCTACAGCAAGTTACACAGGACGGCGTCCAGGCGGGTTTTGAATGTCTCCAGAGTGGAAGACTCCACCACCTCTCTGGGCAGCTTGTGCCAGTGCTCTGCCACCCTCAACGTAAAGAAGTTCCTCCTCATGTTTAGATGGAACTTCCTACGTTCAAGGTTGTGCCTGTTAACCTCTTGTCCTATCCCTGGGCACCACTGAAAAAAGACTGTTCCCATCCCCCTGGCACCCTCCCTTTGAGTATTTATAAGCATTGATAAGATCCCCCCTCAGTCTTTTCTCTAGACTAAAAAGCCCCAAGTCCCTCAGCCTTTCCTCATAAGATGCTCCAATCCTCTAATCATCTCTGTAGCCCTTTGCTGGACCCTCTCCAGCAGTTCCCTGTCCTTCTTGAACCGGGGAACCCAGAACTGGACACAGTACTCCAGATGCGGCCTCACCAGGGCAGAGTAGAGGGGGAGGATGACCTCCCTCGACCTGCTGGCCACACTCTTCTTGATGCACCCCCTTTTTTGTGTATCTCAAGGTGTCTTTGCCTGTGTACGGTGTTCAGCTTCATTTCTGGGGCAACGCAGTGAACGCGCCTGTGCTACAGAGCCAGAAAGACACTCACAGCTCACGGGGCTTTAGACTGTCAAACTCGGACGTGGGCAATAGTGTAGCTGTAGTAGCCTGGTATTTCAGGGATGCTGCAGGATTCCTTTAGGAGCCTGAGGTAACGTTTGGAAGACTAAACTGAGGTAACTGCTGAACGAGGTTTTGACCAAGGATTTGGCATGTCAGTGTGAGCTCTTAATAGTACAAGCAAAGTCTTAATATACAGCTTCAAGTCTTTTCTGGAGCTCCATGTGCTGAAAGGGAATCCAAGCACATTACAGCCTTTTATAGAGGAAATGAGGGACTAGTATAAGATGTGTTTTAAAATTCAGGATTCTGCACATGAGTGTGTAATTCATCTACAGATGCGGCTGCATTTATTTGACAGTGGTAGCCCTTTGCCAAGTTCAGTTACATTGAAGGATCCAAATTCAGATGTGAATCAATCTATCTCAGCTGTCTGGGGATTGAGGGAAACCCACTTCATGGCTCCAGTCCCAAAATTCAGTTATTCTTAAAATCCATAATGCAAGAAAACTGGAATATTTCATTGAAACATCCAAGTGTGAGTGTTGAAGAGTCAACCTGTCATCTAAAAGATTTAAAAATTTAGTAGTTAACGAACAGCAGTGCTAACAAGTGGAAGAAAGGTGCTTTTTCATTTTGAGAAATGCCATCTCGATCTGACGTTCAGATCTTCAAGCACCTAAGTAATAAGAAAACCAGCAAGCGGTGGGTGCCTAAATACCTTGATGGTGTCGGACACGATTTGGTCAAGGGCTGGAGCAGGCTGCCCACTGGTTGGGGAGTCTCCATTCTCACAGATACTCAATACTCAGCTGGACTCTGAGCGTTGGAGGTTGAGCTGGTAACCTCTCGAGGCCCTTCCAAATACATACACCCGTGATCCCCGTGGTGGTCGTGACGTTGTATAGTGGCCGTTTACCCCGTGCATTCAATGTCAACCAAGCCATTTATTTAACCATTTATTTCTGATTTATTTAAACTTATTTGCTGTTGAGGAAGACTGGAAATTATTTCTGTTTCTGTGCTGTAGGTGAAAGCTGTGCACTGCAAAGCTGGTGATACCGTTGGAGAAGGAGATCTGCTGGTGGAACTGGAATGAAAGGTTGCCTCCACACTGTTGAATTAGCTAAGCCTTTATTATTTCCATCCATAAAGTAAAATTAAGGCAATTCAACACAGAAGATGGACAGTCCTATGTGCAAGATTTTATACGGTTGTATTTATTGTATCAGTGGTTAAGACAGCAAACACAGATGTTAGACCTTGGCAACAGATCCCAGATTTTTACTTCCAGAAATACTTGTACATAACCTTTGTAATTCTTTGATTTTTCAGGATCAAATAAAATCAATAAAATACCATTTCTGCTTTAAAACAGGAAAAGCCTCTTTTTTTTGAAAAAAGAAAACAAAAGCCCAAATCCGATTCATCTTCTGCACGGTAATATCATGGGTTTGAGGCCCCAGCCGAATTGCACAGAATGGTAAGAGTGAAAAATTAACCACTGAGTAGTTAACCGAGCAGTTTTCCTACACTCTGTATAAGCACTGAACAAGTACTGCTGATGGCTTAAATTCTGATCAAATTTATTATAACATTTTGAAGCCTTTGTGTAGACTAAATGACAGGTTAGAGGTTTTATTTTGCTAGTGCAGACTTTCCCCATGTCCTTTCATTTACGGTTGTAAAGGAATTTTCTTCTTTTACTCAGACTCCATACTCAGATTTCCCCCTACCCCGCCCTTTATCTTCTTTCAGTTGATTACTGGATGCACGTCCTTACAGAAAGAGCTGGCACTGTCCTTGAAGCCCCTTAGCGGCCCCAAGGTGTTGCTAGAGGCACTTGCTGTCCCTCAGGCCAAGGCTCCTCCTGAACTCTTACAGGAAAGGGAGACCCAACTGTCTGATCTTTTGTTGTGCAGAGGTTCTTACTACAGACTGTGAAGAACTAGGACTGGTCATAATACCTAACTGTATCCTGCTGGAAGAGTTGTGTATCCAGTGTGGGAAACCAGAGAGGGCCTGGAGAAGAGGAACATTGAAGAGACTTGAACAGAAGTGAGAGGGCTGGTGACTTGGTCAAAACAGGTGAGAGGATGTGGTTTTTTTCCCCTCCTTACTCAGGAACTCAATGTCACAGGATGGTGAAGATACCAGAACTTGGCTGGGTTCAAAATGTTAGTGTGTGGTTAACAGAGGCTCCTTCTTCCATTAATTGATCCAGCTCAGTAAATCAGCAGCTGCAGCTCACTAGGTACAGTGGTACCTCCGCAGTCCCTGCACACCGTCTGCATCATCTCTGTCCCTGTGCTCCTGCCAAGGCCTCCGCTGCTGCCCACCGCTCGGCCAGGATACTGGGCTACTCCTGCCTTTGGTTTCACCTCCTACAGCTGTTTTTTTTTTTTTTTTTTTTTCACGTACCTCTAAGTCACCCTTCCTCCTGTGCCGTGACCACTGCCCCAGAGAGGCGGGGGGGCTGCTCTCCTTTTCTTGCCTAGGATGTGCAGAGTCATGCTACTTCCCAGAAAAACCCCTCTGGCCAGAGGCGCCTGGGCCCTTTACTGGAAGGTGGAGTTCAAAACCAGTCTGGGACAGGGCTGGTGACTCACGGACAACTGGAAAGGTTCACGAGTCTGCTTGAAACTTCTGATTGAAGAGGGGTTTTTCATGTTGTTGAGATGCTGCCAACTACATCACACAGCCAAGGGGGAATAATGTAGCACAGGGATCTGCTTTGTTAATTAGTTTACAAAGCCCATCAAGATGAGTAAGGAGAGTGTTTGAGTAGTACCTGCCATCCAGGAAAATAAATGCTTGCGGAGTTGGAGAAACTGAGACAGACTACCCTGCAGATCTTCCTACAAATCTTAAAATGCCACCTTGCTCCTTCCAAAAGGAGCACAGTTCAGCTTCTGCAGGTTGCCCTAAACTTAAAAAAAAAAAAAAAAAAAAAAAAGTATTGTAAAGAGACAAGACATGACTATTCTACTCTAAAATTACTTAATTTGCCTACTGCAGCAACACAACCTTTCTGTCTGTTTTTCTAAATGAGATGCAGCAGTGTCAGCTGAAGTTTCGGTTGATTCCTCACCCTGGATCCCCAGGCTGATCCCCTACCCCAGCTCTCCTCCGGCCATCACAGAGCTACTAGCAGTGATGCAAAAGTACAACGTTGTTCTTAATGGTATCCTTAGTACATTTAATCATACTTTGGCTCACCGCATGGCATACATTCCCCGCTCACATCCCTTTGGCAGCTTTGTATACTGTACAATCTATATGTACCAAACACAGCCGTTGAAGGAAAATGTAAGGCACAGTAGTATAACAACAGAAAGCCACGATTTTCCCAGATTGTACAGAAACCAACACAGTTGGTTGGGTCAGGGGGACAACAGTCTTCTTTCCATCTCCCACCGCCCCCACCCCCCCCCAGTCTAAACGTTGCAGTAATCACAATATAGGTCCTTTGGATATTTTTTATAGTGTATATAAAATCATCCCATGATAGTTTGCACATGGTTGCAAGTTCTGCGTTCAAGTGCTTGGCTAAAAGTCACTCCGACAGTAAGTGCTCACAACAGCAGCACCTGCTGTAGCGTGGTGGGCAGCTGAAATCGGGTTTGCTTGTCCTGGTCCCCAGCACCCCCCGCCCCTAAATCCCTCAGTCACTGTGGGATGAAGTCACACAGTGAAATGAAGTGGTACCTAAAGTGCTTAGAGTGTTAAATTAAAAGTAAGATTTTAAATGTCATTCTATTACACTCTTTTAATATTTCTTCACAGTACCTTATAAAACTAAACATGTTTTAAAAATACTCTTTTCCAGTTCAGGAAAACACTGCAACACAGAGTAAGAATAGTCTTTAAATTTTCTCTGTTTCTCCAGCAATTTAATACTTGTCTTGAAGCACATAGTATCTAGATGGTCATCTCTCCCTGTTTACATTCAGTAACCTACTAAACACCATTACAAGTCAGTACTAAATGCGATTTGTGCTTTACTTTGTTTGCAGACACGATTTTTTAAAATCACTTTCAGCTATTAGTGCAATAGTATCATCATTATGCCGCCCACCTCCAAGGACTACCCAGGAAAATTTGTCAATTCAGGGAAAAAAAGAAAATTAGTCTGTTCCTCTGCCTTTCACTGACCTCAGTCATGTGCTGAGGCAAAGGGGGGGAGGGGGAGAAATGGAGAAAATACCTAGACCCCAAAACCCAATGTGCGCAGATACAGTTATTTTATGCCTTGTGCAAACCCAATTACTCGCAGCAGGTTAGCGGGGGCGAGGAGGACGCTGACTAGCCGGGGATGAGTCCCCATCTCTGGGCCTACAGGACTTCAACGCTAGCGCCAAGGCTCCTGGGTTGGGAAGGTTACAAGAGATCCTGTGTTTTAATAGAAAGGTATTACAGCTTTCCTGGAAAGGTTACCGATCGGCACGGGCTTAGCACTACGTCTTCGGCCGGGCTGCGTCACCTCCCGTTTCTAATCCCGGCTCTCACGTAGGACGTAGGAGAGGCCGTGTTTCCCCGAGGAGTCGTAACTGTCATGGTAGGGGAGGCCGACCCACTCGGGCGGGTACGTCGTCGTGCTGTACACGAAGCACTCCACGACACCCTCAGCAGCCACCCGCGCCTCCCCTGCGCCGCCCTTCCCTTCCCACTCCACCACCTCGATGCTCATCAGGGTACGCTGGTACATGTCTGGGCAGCCTTCGAACTCATCGAGGAATTGCAGCATCTGGTCGTCAACCGAGTAAATCTCCCCGGCGACATGGTGTCCTGTTCCCGGGATGTTCAGCATGTAAGGAATGTTGTATTTTCCTGCAATCACCAGCGGGTACTTCTCAACCGTGCGGCCCCTTCCTTGGAATTTCGCTAGCCCCTTGGCCGTGTTGATCATGTGCTTGTAGTTGGGCTGGCCTTTCTTCAGCGTGCCGTAGACAAAGACACGAGCCATCGTACCTGCAAAAGCAGCTGAAAGACAGAGGTGTACGTTACCCACGTGGCTGCTGTGGCCAACGCGCGGGAGAACCGCACCCACGCCAAGACGCCTTGTGCACGCAAGACCCTTCAGGTGCATGCAAAAGTGGTCTCATCGTCATGGACCTGCTGGAGCATGTCCAGAGGAGAGCCACAAGGATGATCCGAGGGCTGGAGCACCTCTCCTATGAGGAGAGGCTGAAAGAGTTGGGGCTGTTCAGCCTGGAGAGGAGAAGGCTCTGGGGAGATCTTATTGCGGCCTTTCAGTACCTAAAGGGGCCCTACAGGAGAGCTGGGGAAGGACTTTTTACTAGGGCATGTAGCAATAGGACGAGAGGGGAAAGGCTTTAAACTGGAAGAGGGCAGGTTCAGATTAAACATTAGGAAGAAATTTTTCCCTTTGAAGGTGGTAAGGCATTGGAACAGGTTGCCCAGA
Organism: Vanellus vanellus; assembly: GCF_965231255.1. Lineage (NCBI taxonomy): Eukaryota > Metazoa > Chordata > Aves > Charadriiformes > Charadriidae > Vanellus > Vanellus vanellus. The sequence continues at coordinate 161,856,002 of NC_138905.1, read as the reverse complement.
GAGGTTGTTGAGGCCCCCATCCCTGGAGGTGTTCAAGGCCAGGCTGGACGTGGCCTTGGGCAACCCGGCCTAGTGAGAGGTGTCCCTGCCTATGTCAGGGGGGTTGGAACTCTATGATCTTCAAGGTCCTTTCCAACCTAAACCATTCTATGATAGTCCTACACCTCGTTTAAATATTGTACTAAATTCAAATACAGCTTTAAACTTTTCAGTCAAAAACTGTAACAGTGAAAAACAGACACCAGGAGAAAGCCACCCTTGCAGTTCTTTGCTGTACTCAAATCACATCCTGTGGGTTCTCTAAGGAATCTGCAACATCAACCAATGCATCCCTGAGCCTTTGGAAAAGCACAGAACCTTTTTTTCTTTATTTTTTTTTTCTCTCTCACCATTATGGGAGACATCCCAGTGATGAAAAGTGCCCACTTAGCACATCCTTTACAGGGGGAAAAAAATAATAATTAAAAAGCCATGGTTCAGGCTCAGCTAAGCAGACAGTCCTATGCTGCTCCACTGCATTTATGGTTCAACCAGTCCAGGTCAAACCTGGTTATTAAAACTTGCAGAAGTGAAGCCACAGTCAGTTTGTTTTCCCTTGTGATGGTGTTTTTTAAAGCCTGGACTGATGGACTTGGGCACACACTACCTGGGACACTGGGCGTCGCCACCTCAGGATGGGCCCAACGCACCCTGGGGCAGCACCACCTTCCCTCCCTCTTCTGCTCAGGTCCTCCTTTCACCGAGGCAGCACTCAGAACTTGAGAAACACCCTTTTTTTCAGTAACAGAAAAGACTGGTTGCAGTTTGGAAGTTTGTGTGGCTTCTTGGTTTATGGGAAAATAAAGCACAGTGGCATTAGTCACCTGAAAGGAAATGAATGCCTTCAAACTTTGGGTCATGTTGCATTGCATCTGCACACATTTGATGTTTGTTTTGTTTTTTTTTTTTTCCCAAATAGCAATACCAGCTCGGTCACAGTTTTACTAAAAAAAAGGGAAAAGAAAAGCAAGCTGCACGATGCTCGTAGCCGCAGCAAGCTAACGACGTACAAACTGGGACACCACCAAGCCGAACAGAGGACCTGTCTGTCACAGAGAGAGGGATGAAAAGGCTTTCACGTCAGACCTTACAAGCAAAATGAGGGATGCCGGCGGGGCAAGTTTAACCTGGCATCGAGTCATTTCATGGCCACACTGAAGGATTTTTGGTAACCCCAGCGCCGAGGTCCCACTTGCCAACTGACTGACAAATGCTAAAGAGCATGCTGCAGCTCTGGGGAGCGTAGCAGGGTGGCCTCCAGCACCCACAGCCCAAGCCAGTGGGTGCTAGCTGAAAGGACATGTCTGTCCTGCTCCACCAGGGGAGAGGGATCATGACAGCTCTCCATGGCGCTGCTGAGAAATCTTGGGCGACAAACCTCATTTACAGAGCTGGTAAGGCCAGACACCGTGGGCTTCACAAGCACCTTCACCCTTCATGTCTGAGGGAGCTGTACAAATGCTATTTCCATTTATTTACCTCGGGGGTAGGTGGGTGGAAGATGTGGTATTTCAGTGCTAACCAAACTGGCCAGGTAATGCCATGCTCCCGTCTTCCCCAGACACCCGAAAGTGCTAAGCCATCTCTGCCCGAAGTAGTCAATTCGCAGACAGGCTAGCCCTCTCTTGAAAATAGACCCTGAATGATGATGATGATCACCATTTATCTGTGAACATAAACCACTCAGAATTGGTTTAAATGGGAAAAAAGACTGGCTTTACTGAAAGAAAGGAGGGGGGGAAGGTACCCTCATTGTTCCTGGGTTATTTTTCATGCTCTGTCCTGTTTGTCCCCCATCATTTCTGTAGGGCATAAGCAGTTCTGCCCTGTTTGATGGTTTCCCATGTTTTGCCCCCAGTCACTGACTGGGCAGAGCCTCCCTCCCCATCACCCAACCCGGCCATCTGGCAGCTCCTCACCCAGCCCCCAGCATCAGGGGAGCACGTGCAGCTCCTTTTGGAAGAAGGGTCATTAAACAACGTATTTCAAGTTTGAAAAATCTTTAAAAGAAGATGGGAAGTAGAAACTTAATGTATTTGCTGCTATTTACTCTTATTTTAGTAGACTGTTAGCTCACGTCAGTTATCCAAAGGGGTACGTTGCTGGACAAGAGGAGTGTCATTTAAAATAATCAGTAGCGAAGCACTTTCCCCCTTGGTGGAATAAACAGTTTTTCTCTGTAACAGAACAAGAGTTTTCTAATCAAAACCAGTGTGTGCCTTTATTCACTGGCAAACAGCTTTCACTTAAGGAAAAAAAAAAAATCCGTGCTGATTTTCTCCCCCTGTATTTTATCAGATATACTTCAGTGTAATTTATCCTTCGTGACACAAACGAGTTTTTTGGGATGGAGTTTGTTCCCTCACAATAAAAAGAGCATTAATATTCAGTCGGTCTGACTACCTTTTATAAGAAAAATCATTACCTTTCAGATTGTGTTTTGAATAACAAAAACAGATCCTTCAGGAAGAAACTTGTCCCAGTGGGGATTGAGAAAGGATCAGAGTTAAGAACTGAAACATGCAATTAATTCCCATTAGGGGATTAGGGCACTCGTGTTCACTTTGAATCAGAAAAATGAATTGTGAATTAAATTGTTCACAACCAAGAGGTTACTTGTCAGAGTTAATAAGTTAAAAAATAAAAAGGGAAACCTAAAACGCACATTAAAAGCTCAATAGCGAGTGGTGCATCTGTAAGAAAAAGATACGCTTCATTTCCATTAAACAAAAGCTCTATCTCTACTGTACAGCTGGAGATAAGCTTCCAAAAAGTTTGCAGGAAAGAGTGTTACCCTTCGTGAAAATGAAGTACGCGTTTCTGATAGTGCGGCAGCCGGCTATTCGGAAAGGTTACTGATTTAAAGCAACACAGATGTCATCCTGGTGCAGGGCCCACAGAATTCAACAGCGACAACCCCAACCCTCGCTAACCCAGCTCTGGGTGAGTGTTTCTGGTTTAGCATTGGAGTAGGTGGGTGCAGCAGGCGATATACAAACGGAGATGGAGTGGGAATCTGAACGTTTCAGCCAGTGTTTGTGCAGAGCCGTGAGGCTGATGTACCAGTAGAGCTGGGGCTTCGTGGGCAGGCGGCCGCTGAGCTCCCCATCACACCACGGTGGTCCACAGCAGCTCTGTCGCTCATGCGAGATGGGCTGGGTGTGATGACTTCTTCTATTAAAAAAAAACCAAAACCAACAAAGCCAAGCCCAGACAAGCCTGCGTGAGGCGTGATTGCAATAAACTTGGTAAAAACATTTTCTGTATGTCGCTCCATATAAATAAGACCTCTACAAGTTTTCTGCGTGATAAATCTGGTCTTCTGTGTGCCCCGTCTCGTGTTGCAGAAAGGCTGTTAGACGTATTAGCATCATTTCGAGCACTCGCATATCGTGGGCTTTCAAAAGATTTTTAGCCACCTTGTGGCAGGAGAGTAAAGAGCAGAATTTTATTTGAGGGTCATTTCACAGACTTCCACTAAGCAGCTGAAAAGAGTTACAGCCCGCATCCCTTCGCTGAATCATCAACGAGAAGTTGCCTTTTCTCACTTGATCCAGTTTGACACTTCTTACCTACACTAAACCACCTAAGAGGAAAAGAAAACCCACCAAAAAACAAACAAAAAAACCAAACCCAGACTCTATAGTGAGTATTAGCTGCCAGGACAAAACAAACCCATTCAGAAGGTACTTTCATGAAATATTCATACCAGAATCATTAAAATTTAATGGCATGGAGAAATGCGAGTGAAATCATGTCATCTCTTCAAACTATTTCTTTTAGCTATGAAAGATGACCTGCTGGACCGCTTGCGGCATCAATTACTAGTTGCTTCGTTATATGAGATGCAAAGATGAGAAAATAAAGTCACTGTTTCAGGATCATGCAGGTAGAAGATGCTGTCGGGTGAAAATAAAAGCGTCTCATAACCAGGACTGGCCAGCAGCTCGGGTTGCCGCTCAGTGTTGGTGGTGGGGCTGCATCATCGTATCTACGCCTGCCCTCACCTACCAATGGAGTTTTGGGTCAGGGCTTTATTTTTCCCTCTCGGAGCCGAACAGCCCTGGTGCGGTGAGGGAGGGACAGGCGGCCACGGGGCCAGTCTCAGGCTCAGTCAACACACACTCGCAGATGAAGCTGAAGCGCTGCAACCAGGCTCTTTGCTCCCAGGTTATGCCTCAAACAAGACCTCGCTTCCCAAGCAGCAGCAGCTTTGACAATAAACATCCTTTTACCACGATCCAGACCCTTATTGGATCCTACCAGCTTCTTTTGAAAATAAAATACGAAATCGGGTGTGCGCTGTACCAGCTCCAGGGCTGTTCGCAATTGCAGTAGCAGGGGTTTTGGTTTTATTTTGCTGAAACTTTTTCTCCCAACTCAGAAAGTATCCATTTCTCTCCCTCCATACAGTAACATTATTTTCCCTTGAGAAAAATTCTCTGCGTTGGCTCGGTGACCAGATATAGTTACACATTAATTCTTCAGAAGTTTCTTGAAACTGTAGGAAACAGGTGAAAAAACAAAATGCCTTGAACTTTAAACTTGAGCCCAGTCTGTTTGAATGAAGCGAGTTTTAAGGTCACTCTTCACTCAATGCTAACTTTCAAGAAGGACTAACATGCCAGAGAGGACTCCTGGGACCGCATCCTGTTGGTCCTTTGATGCTTTCATTTTGTTGCTTGCTATTTTCTTTACAGCACAGACAAGGGCTTCCTGCCCAGGCCGACCCCTTTCCAACCTTGCTGAATACCTCGGAAAAAGTTTATGGCAAGACACCTTTCTTACATTAACCACAGAGGCACCAGCAAAACGATGGCTCCTTTGAAATCAAGAGGTTACGGTCTCCTCGCAGCAGTTGTCTGCTCAGAAACTGTGAGCTGCTGGTTTGTGAAAACAAACAAGAATATTAGAGTAACCAGTGTCATGTTGGACACTACTGGGCACTACCTGAAATGCCACTCAACCTACTTTGCAGATAATACTTTTCATTTCACTTTTGGATAGTATACATCCCCCAGCCAACAAATACGCCTGTGCTTAAGCTGGACTATCTTGGAGGTGTTTATCACCAGGAGACAGAGCGAGGACGCTTTCCCTTCGGACAAACACAATCACAATCAATCACACAATACTGCTCATATGTGCCTCACTGCCATTTGGCATCACAGAAAGCATTTGCTTTTTGTCTGTTTGAAACCATTTCAAAACACTTTCAACTCTACTGCATAGAGAAATTTCGTTAGATTAATTTTTACTACTACCAGAAAGAGTTTCACTCCCAAAGTGACTGTGAGGAGCAGCTGCGTTGGCTGGATGAGGGAAGAGTTGTAGATGTCATCTACCTTGACTTTAGCAAGGCTTTTGACACTGTCTCCCATAACATCCTCATTAGGAAGCTGAGGAAGTATGGGCTAGATGAGGTGACAGTGAGGTGGATTGAGAGCTGGCTGTGTGACAGAACTCAGAGGGTTGTGATCAGCAGCACAGAGTCTAGTTGGAGGCCTGTAACCAGCAGTGTCCCCCAGGGGTCAATACTTGGTCCAATTTTGTTTAATATATTCATTAATGACCTGGATGAGGGGACAGAGTGTATCCTCAGCAAGTTCGCTGATGATATCAAGCTGGGTGGGGTGGCTGACACCCCAGAGGGCCATGCTGCCATCCAGCGTGACCTGGACAGGCTGGAGAGCTGGGCAGAGAAGAACCTAATGAGGTTCAACAAAACCAAGTGCAAGGTCCTGGACCTGGGGAGGAAGAATGCAAAGCACCAGTATAGGTTAGGGGCGGACCTGCTGGGACGTAGTTCTGAGGAGAAGGATCTGTAGGTCCTAGTAGACAGTAAATTATCCATAAGCCAGCAATGTGTCCTTGTTGCCAAAAAGGCCAATGGAATCCTGGGCTGCATAGGGAAGACTGGCCAGTAGGTCGAAGGAGGTCATTCTCCCCCTCTACTCGGCACTGGTGAGGCCACAACTGGAATACTGTGTCCAGTTTTGGGCTCCCCAGTTCAAGAGGGACAGGGAACTGCTGGAGCGAGTCCAGTGAAGGGCAACTAAGATGATTAAGGGATTGGAGCATCTCCCTTATGAGGAAAGGCTGAGAGAGCTGGGACTCTTTAGCCTGGAGAAGAGAAGGCTGAGGGGAGACCTTATTACGGCATACAAGTGTCTAAAGGGTGGGTTGAAGGAGGATGGAGCCAGGCTCTTTTCAATGATTCCCAGTGACAGGACGAGGGGTAATGGGCACAAGTTAGAACACAGGAAGTTCCGTTCAAATACTCGGAAAAATTTCTTTACGGTGAGGGTGACAGAGCACTGGCACAGGCTGCCCAGGGAGGTGGTGGAGTCCCCTTCTCTGGAGATTTTCAAGACCTGCCTGGATGCAGTCCTGAGTAATGTGCTCTAGGCAATCCTGCTTTAGCAGGGGAGTTGGACTAGATGATCTCTAGAGGTCCCTTCCAACTCTGAAACTCTGTGATTCTGTGATTCCGTGATACAGAGGCCTCCAAGTGACAATCAGATAAAACCATCACATGCAAAAAGATGCTGGACACGTGCTGCAGAAACATGCTGGACCACACCCTCAGACTGATTAACAGACTAAATTTCTAGACAGTGCAGAGACAGGAGGGGACTGCCAGCACATTAGGTGGATGAGAAAAAGAGGATGAAGAAAATGGAAAGTCAATGGATGTGGACAAATTGAGTCAGGGAAGGCAAAAAAAGTTGCCCCTCCAAGAGAAGGGGCAGTAATATATTATAAGTATTATAAGTATTGACTGTTTTGTCCTAATACTAAGTAATAATATTGTATAGTATGTATAATATTATTGTATGACCCTCAGAGAGAATATTATATCAAGTTACCACAATTCAGAAACTTGTGGGCTACAAAAGTAGTTAGAAAGAGTTCAGGGCAGAGCACTGAGTCTGGGACTGTTTTTTTTGGGGCCACAGACTGGACAAGCAGGAGCTTAAACAGGAGCTGACGAGATGGGACATAATCACCTACAAATGCGGGTCAAGGTTTTATAGAAGCAACAATTGGTTCTCCACTTACATGAACACACAGCTGGCCAAAATTTCTGCATAGAATAATTAACGTTCTGCATAGAATAATTAACGTGGATAGGAACAGCTTTCTAATGATAAGAACAGATAGGGCATAAGAACAACCATAATAAGTCACCACAAAAAGGCTCGAGAGCCCCATGTCCCCTATATGAGGGTGGTCAACAGCAAACACTGCATCGAGAGCGCAAGAACAGGGCAAAGCAACAGTGATGAGTTTCCAGACTTGGGTCAAGACCTTTCCCATGCCAGAGGTGACGAGCACCGTGGTGCCAAAAGGCCTTTTCCTCCTGTCAGTTCACACGACCGCAATTGTGAATGGTCAGCAATGGCAACAGCCTGTGGCAGGCAGCCCCACGCCCCCACTCCACACGAGTCCATGAGACACAAATTGCTTCAGGGTTTGGTTTCTTTTTTCTCCTCCCCCTGCCACTTGGCTTGCTTCATCTGAGGGCTCTTACTCCGGATCAGGGGTCTCTGTGCACCTCCTCCCTGCCATCAGATACTTTTTCAGCTCTGGCTGTCTTCTAGGCTGACGAGTTCACGTGTATTTAACAGAATGGAAAACACTCCTTACCTGCGATCATCTTTGCCACCTCTTCCTCTAACTTTTCTGATTCCCCTGTAGTTTTTTGAGATAGGAAAACCAGAACTGAAATCTTTGAGAAGGGATAAACCATGGATTTATGCAGAGATGCAAATGACCTCTCCTGTTCTGTTCACGCTCCTTTCCCTCCAAAGCCTTTTTGACTGCTACTGAGCAACGGGCTGATGGTTTGGAAGAACACAACGATACCTCAGGCCATCTTGTCCTCGATTGGCAACCGGGGTGTGAAGCATTTACCGAAAATCCAACAGTGTTCAAGCCTTGAAAACCAGAATTCTTGAAAAATAAGTACTTGTCCAAACTGTCATGGATCCTATGGTTAATCTTGCTTTTGGGAAAGGTAGCAGATTAGATAGATAGATGGCTTCTCAAAATTCCACTCAGCACAGTGGGTCCTTATGATGCTGTTTCAAGTACACGACAATTAATTTAAATGGCATACACAGAAATGTCTCATCTTTGCACCTTTAGGGCAGATGCTTAAACTGTTACATCTACACAAATTGGGGGGGGAACACTCCAAAACTGGAGCATTTACTTCAAACACCAGATTGCCATTTACAGGAAAAAAAGTAGAAAACAACTTTTGATAGGGCAGCCCTGCCATGCCAGCCCTGCTGCCAGGACCCTTTCGGATGCCACCGCGAATTTGAAGTGGCTTCCATCATTGCCATGCAGAGCACAGCCCAGGCTCTCAAACCGCCGACATCCTGAAGCCGAGGACAGAGCCGGCGGCTTGGCCGGGCTCCCCGCGAGGTCGGCACACTGATTTACATGCCAATACCCGGAGCGGTCAGTTTTGGACCCAGAAGAGCATCCCGGCCTGCAAAACACGGCGAATGCTTTTGAGTACCTAGGCATGGGAACATATTTTTCCACACTGAAAAGAAGAGGAGAGAGAGAGAAAGGGAAGAGAGAAAAGATGAGGTCTGGGTGAGATCGTGAGGTGCCTTTCCACAAGGGACACAGGGGGGGACGGCTGCACAACGCCGCTCTGTGAGGAGGGGAGAGGCACCCGCAGGTCACGGCACAGCACCGGCCCCTCATCCCTCAGCAGCGCGGCTGAGCCTGGAAAGGAGATTGTAAATAGATCCCCATCGTTCAGCGACAGGAGCCTCCCGCCAGGAGGAGCCTGTGGCTCTGGAGGCCATCTTATGGCTTTGCTCCGGCCGGTGTGGAGGTGCCATGGCCCAGGGCTGCTGGAGGGATGGGCTCTGCCTGGTGCCTCTCAGGCCGTGCCATGTGGCCAGCCAGGCAAGATGGCAGCCGGCCATCCCCACGGAATAGCGGGGGGCCGCTCGGGCCAGTGGCTCCACCAGCAGCAGCAGGACGGCTCACCGGGATGAGCCTCGCAGCAGCCTGCAGAGGGGTCGTGGCAACACCGTGCTCCTCAAACCTCGCTAAAAACCAAATGGAAGCGCAGACGTTCGAGGAGCAAAGTCTGCTCTGCTAAATGAGTCACACCGAAAATCCAGGTATCAAGCCAGGAACCGTGTCACGTAACACTGCGCTATTTTTCCTCTAGAAACCACTGACCTATGCCGGTGTGGATCGGCTACTGAAACACAAACCTTTGAGCAACGTGGCAGAAATGAAGCATTGGAAAACTCCAACAAACTGTTTGGTTTTGTTTTTTTTTTTCAGCCTGCAATTCCTTGGGGAATGACAGGCTGCTTTTAAGGGTCAAGGAAAGGTAATTTATACACATTTACAGCATCCACATCCACACACAAGGATTTTCTACACAGAGCCATGCTTTGCTCGTGAAGCGTTAGTGGCCCATGGAAAAGGAGAGAGGAGGATTAAAACCAGCTGTACTGGAGGAGCCACCAGATTTAAACACAAACAATATTTTAAATATTCAACCAGGAAGGTACAGATGGCGTGGGGTAACGGCCAACAGGTTCACTCGGAAGCAGAGCCATACAAATTTTATGAGGCTCAGAAGGAGCAGTAGATAATAAGGTATATCTGTACTCATAGAAGATACACTAACATGAATGCTTTTTTATTTGTACCTATGCCACTAGGTAGCAGTGGAAGAAGAGGAGGTCCTTCTTGACATTTGGAGGACTGCAGCTGAGGTTACTAAGAGTGAAAAAAAAAAAGTGGAATATTCATATAGTAATAAAGGAGAATTGTAGAATGACTGGTTTGCGGCTACAGCTCTGAAGCAAGTCAAACTGCCGGTCTGGAGACTGCCATTGGACAAACAGTGGAAAATGTGAAAAGATGAAAAAATTTCAACAGATCTTTGTTATGTGATACACAGAAATATTTTCCTTCCACTTTATTTAATTTATTCAGGTCATTTTTTTTTTAAGAAAAGAAACTGATTATCTTTTTTTGGAGGGGGGTTGTTTGTTTTTTTTCCCTATTTTTTTTTTAAAGAAGGGAGGCTTGTACCATCCTTTCAGTCTATGAATCAAATTTGTGGAAAAGCATAATATTTAACATGTGACATACTAGTAACAAAACAAATCAGCTCAACAGGCTGCCCTGAGAATTGAGCTTGAGTCACCATCCTTGGAGGTATTTAAAAGATGCGCAAACATGGTGCTTAGGAACATGGTTTAGTGGTAGACTTGGTAGAGTTAGGTTAACGTTGGACTTGATGATATTAAAAGTTTTTTCCAACCTAAATGATTCCACGATTCTATGCTATTCTAATTCACTAGTTATTTTATTTGCCTAATTAATCAAACGTGTAGGCAAGTCTTACTTTGATAAGCTATGCAGGTAGTTTTAATTAATAAAAAGACTTTTTTTTAAAGTGAATTTCAGCTTGCAGCTCAACGCAAGTCAAAAATAAAAACCCAATCCATATCTCAGCAACAAATCTCTTCCACCATTTTCTCATATAATAAAAGGTAAGAAAATAGAAACCAAAACAGAACACCAAATCAAAACTACAAAGAACCATGAACAGATGTATATAATTACTTCATTCCCACTGAGGCATATCACTTCTGTTTAGAAATTCATAGTGAGTTTACTATAGAAAAGATAAAAAGTCGCAGATCTCCATGAAAAGAAAACTAATGAGTTATTTCAACTGTCCGGGTCTTGATTTTTGTTCTCCAAGAAAGACTTGCAAAGTCTTGCAATGAAATCTGAAACATACCTCGTCTCCTTCTTCATCAAGTGGGAAAGCATCCTTATCTCAAAGTAAATACATTTACTAGACTGCTGTCGTCTACACAGAAGAAACAAATACATATTCTGGGGGCATCCAAAAAAAGCCTGTAATGGCACTCAGCGAGGCACTGGAGTAATTGCTTTCAGATCCAGAAGACATACTGACCAGAATCTCAAATATCCTCCTGCCTGCTAGAGTCAAAGATAAGCAAGAAGACAAGAAATTCCCAATTTGTTTGTTTGTGTCTTGAAAGGATGTGTTGAATGAAATGTTTACTTTCAGGTAAGGAGTGGTTTCACCTCTGATGCAGAAACAGGTTCTGTAGTCTGATGCAAAATTTAACATAGGTCTGTATTTACTGAAGAACCAGGAAAACCAGCTATAAAAGCCCTTAAATCTGCTGGAGCCACACGAGGCTCACTAGAAATACTGATGGAAATAATTCCACATCTCTACTTAGATATACATTTGCAACTGCAAAAAAGCTATTTTAGTTTCAAGATGCCATGTAGAATTTACTCTAATTGAAGGTCTCTTTGGCAGTGTCCAGGATTCCTGGAAGGAAGCTTTAATGAAAGGCATCTTAAGCCAGTGGTCTGGCTGTAATAAGAAAACATTATATAATATTCATCTGAATTATATAGACATTTATATGAGACAGAAGTATTTACAAATAAAATATTTATATAAATGAAAATAGCTTTATACATGCTGTGCAGCTTCTTTTCAGTGACCTTTGAGAAGGAATTTCTGTTACTAACTTGATAAAGGAAAAAGAACAGAATCAAGTACTGGAAGTAAATGAGAAGGGGAATAATATGCAATGTAGTTCTGAATGCAAAAAAGCCAGACTAATGTCATTAAAACAACCTCCTTCGACAAGGATAATGTAATGGACTTGGAGTCAAGTAAAACACTTCATTTAAAATGCAGTCAAAATATCTCCAGACCAAGTCATAGGGAAAAACTGTATATGAATAAGGAGTTAGTTAAGGGAAGGACTATATTAAAATAAGCAGTAATATGCACAGACAGAAGTTAGTGGTCATATTCCTCAGGAATCAATGCTATTTTATTTATTAGTGGTCTTGCTACAGCGAGTAGTTGAGTGCCTACCACAGCTGTGCGTGATGCATCCTGAGGAGGACTAGTTCATGCTACAGACATATTAGATAGCCTATGAACTATGTAATTGAAATAAGATGGCTTTTAATGATACAAAGTGTGGAAATATGTGCTTAGGGACCACTGACAAGAGCTTCTGGGGACTCTTCACTTGAAGGAAACAAAGGAATCATAGAATACATCAAGTTGGAAGGGACATTAAACCATATGACTTCAAGTGTTGCCCAGATGCTCCTTGAACTCTGACAGGCTTGGTTCCATGACCACTTCCCTGGGGAGCCTGTTCCAGTGACCGACCACCCTCTCAGTGAAGAACCTTTTCCCAATGTCCAACCTGAACTTCCTCTGTTACAACTTCATTTGATTCCCTTGTGTCCTATCGCTGGTCACCAGAGAGAGGAGATCAGCACCTGCCCCTCCACTGCCCCCCTTGAGGAAGTTGTAGACTGTGATGAACTCACCCCTCAGCCTTCTCCAAGCTGAACAAACCAAGTGACTTCAGCTGCTCCTCAGAAGTCTTGCCCTCAAGGCCTTTCACCATCTTGGTCGCCCTCCTCTGGACACACTCTAATAGTTTGATGTCCTTCCTGTACTGAGGCACCCAAAACTGCACACAGTACTCAAGGTGGGGCTGCACCAGTGCGGTGTAAAGTGGGACAATCACCTCCCTCAAGCAGCTAGTGATGCTGTGCTTGATGCACCCCAGAACACAGTTGGGCCTTTTGGCTGCCAGGGCACAGTGTTGGCTCATAGTCAACTTGCCATCAACCCAACCCCCCAGACCTTTTCCATAGGGCTGCTCTCTAGCCTCTCGTCCCCCAATTTGTATGTATAACCAGGATTACCCCGTCCCAGGTGGGGAATTCGGCACTTGCCCTTGTTAAATTTCATAAAAGCTCTACATGAGCAAGCCATGTGTACTCACAGACCAGAAAGCCAACTGTATCTTGGGCTGCATCAAAAGAAGCGTGGCTAGCAGGTTGAGGGAGGTGTTTCTGCCCCTCTACTCTGCTCTGGTGAGACCCCACTTGGAGTACTGTGTCCAGTTCTGGGGCCCCGCAACATAAGAAGGACGTGGACCTGTTGGTCCAGAGGAGGACCATGACATTAATCAAAGGGATGGACCACGTCTCCTATAAAGACAGACTGAGAGAGTTGAGGTTGTTCAGCCTGGAGAAGAGAAGGCTCTGGGGAGACCCTATAGCAGCCTTCTAGTACCTATAGGAGGCCTACAGAAAAGACAGGGAGGGACTCTTTATCAGGGAGTGTAGTGACAGGATGAGGGGTAACAGTTTTAAATTGAAAGAAGGTAGATTTAGATTAGATAGTAGGAAGAAATTCTTTATTCTGAGGGTGGTGAGACACTGGAACAGACTGCCCAACAAAGTTGTGGATACCCCATCCCTGGAAGTGTTCAAGGACAGGCTGGATGGGGCTTTGAGTAACCTGGTCTAGTGGAAGATGTCCCTGCCCACGGTCAGGGGGTTGGAAGTAGATGATCTTTAAGGTCCCTTCCAACCCAACCCATTCTGTTCTATTATAGAATTATGTTATGGTTGGCGATTGCCCAGCTCTCTAGTCTATCCGGATCTCTCTCTACCCTTACAGGAATCCACAGCTCCTCCTCAAATACTGAGTATTAGGTAGAGCATCCTCCAGCTCGCTTCCTTATACTTTACTTTTTCCAATTTCAGTGTCAGTGAACAGGATGAGTAAGACAGTAAGGGCAAGTCCTAAGACTTCTCTGTCCTTCTAAGAGAAAAGTTTCTTCTTGTATTGGGATCAATACATGTCTCCTCTCAGCACAAACTGACATATGATACAAATCCAACTGTTCTTTTTGTTAGCAACTCCCCTCCTGATTTAAAACAAATTTATAACCACCATTTATAATTTGGTTTTATGCCACAACTAAAGAGAAAAGCCTCCACTAAATACCATGGAGAAGTCAGTACTGTGCTTTTAAAAAACAGACTGCTTCCACTGAAAGGTCTCAGCTCATGGCAACTATGGTGTGGGAGTTCTGGGTGAACATTTGTACATCGTCACATCAAATACATTTCCCAATGGAAAGCTGAAGGGATGATTTTATAGATTAACCAATTATCATATTTTTGGACTTAAGATGATGTTTATCTTTAAAATTTTCAGTTAACATTATCCATACAATGTCAAAAATGCACAAAACATTATTAAATAACTGCTTAGTCCAACTTGGCAGTAGAAGTTACATTTCAGCTCTTGAACAAATCAACCACTGCCCTCCCCAGTGCCACTCCCCCACCCAAGCATCAGGCAGTACTGCAGTCTCTGGTAATTCCCAATCCCCAAATACAGGAATATGTTATTATTCTGAACACCATTTCTCCCAGATTTGACAAACAGTATCTAGGGATGTTTGGAAATCTCAGTTAATTTTACTTCTGCATTCTTTAAGCAAATAATCAGTTACTGATGCTAATTAACTAAAGAAAAATTAAGTAATATAATTAATTACAGAGTTACACTAGATGTAGATCAGTAAACAGCGTATTACTTAAGACACAAGAAGAAGAGAAACCATACAAGAATTTAATTTTGTCTTTTCAATATGGCTTAAAAAACAGGTGATGAACAAATGACTTCTGATTTTCAACATGTGAATGTTTATTTTAAAATAGATAACTCAAATTATTGTCAAATGACAAACCTCCACCGGTGTTCACCGTTTACTCCATGATAACTATCAATTAATAAAGGCATGCTTCTGAATACATAATGCATTACATTTTTTACTTTCAACACCTGGTGTCACCAGAATAACGCTGTATATTTCTAAAATGCTCTGCAGTTGTCTGTGCTTTGATTTTAGGGCAGTAACACTTCAAAAGAAGCGGAACCATAGAAAATTATGGGAAGCGATGCACACAGACAATTTTTGTGGTTAACTGATACATTATCAGTTAACTGACCATGACAGGTCATTTTTAAAATGAAACTCAAGGTGTCTAAAAGCCTTCAACCCTTAGTCAAAGTCAGAAAAGGCCTGAAGCAAAGTGAAAATTCTGCTGTATCCCCATATTTTGAGCAAGCTAAATCCTACACCTGTTTTGCAAGAAGGCTTTAACTGGCAACTTCTGCTACACCAGAATTTAGCTAATTGCAATCAAATTTTTTACTGGCTATTTGCTACTTTTCTGCCTAGTCTAGGTCTGTATTAATGGATTGTTATAACGGTTCCACTGAGAATAGGCAGAGGGGAGTGAATTTGATTGATTATTGTTTGAAGCTCCTTGGATCTCCAAGATACTAAATAAAAAATTGAGTATCAAAGAAGATTTAATTAATCTCAGTCTCTCCTTCCTTTCACTCTGTCAGTGAGACAGAGCTGATAAAAAATTGACAAATTCATGGAAAATGCAAAGAGAGTCAGAATTGGTGACCCTGCATTCCATTAAAATAATGGAAAGTACATGTATTTATTTGCTTTAAACTTTAGGTAATGGGCAGAAGAGAATGAAAGCCTTCTCAGATTTTGATGGTTATTTCAAAACCCAAACAGAATTATGGCAGGCAGTTAGATCAATTGGTATAAGATTTAAGTTGTGCTATGCTTTTTTTTTAAATATAGCTTTTCAAATAAATTAGTGAAAGAATCCTGAACTTTTGAAAAAAGAGTCATATCCTTGTTACACAAGGAAGATTGCAATTACTGTATGATAACAAACAAACGCAATACTTTAGAGACTTCAGAACCTTTTGATTCTATTTCGGAAGAAAATTCTGTACCATAAAACGGAGGAAGATGTGGTCAAGATATCTGTCGTTCATTTTGTACAAACATATTTAGACTGACACTCCCCTTCCACTAATTACACGAGTTTCCTACAGCAGACTTTCCAGAAGTCATATTGTCTTTCAGTATTTTTTCAGTAAGATATAGGAACGGGGTTTTCAGGTTTTAGTCCAACCATTTTGGATTTTAAAGCTAGAACAAAAAGACTAACACTGGCACAGGAATTATTTTCAGGTGAACACCTATCTAGGATCTGTAGACAGTGTTTGGAGGAGATCCCTATGCTCCAGCAAGGCACTTACTAGTTCTCTACTGATTTGTGGGGCTAGATTTTTGATGATAGAAGATCACCTAAAAGGAAGATAGGCAAGTGATGCCACCTTAAATACTGCTATGAAGTAACATAACCCCATATAAACCCCATTAAAGAAAAAAAAAAAAAGTCATGGAAAGCAGAAAAAAAGAAGCCTGAGAAGAGGGATGCTGAGTCATTAATACAAAGGAGCTTTTCTCCCAACTGCTTGGTTTAAACAGATGTTAACATTAACAGATGTTTTTTAGAAAAGACTAAGTCTGGTGGGCTAACAGAGTTAGACAGGTTTCATTTGCATGATTTATTTAGTATAACACCACCACTTGATCTCTCCAGCTTCTTCAGCATTTCAGAACAAAAAAAACCCAAACCAACAACAAAAAAATAAAACAAGCACACCCCAGAAGTTTCCTGTAAAACAAAGCGTCAATTATTTTAGGACTCCCAAGCCCCTCATTCCTTTTTAAAGGGGAAAAATACAAAACCCTGTAGGTCTTAAAGGATCCCTTTCTCTTACTTTCTCCCAAAGGATACAAGTATTCAATGGTCACTGAATCAGAATGTGCTTAAACTTGACATGAACAGGAGCAGAAGTACAACTGGTGAAGTAATACACAGGTCAAAAAGGTTTGCTTGGAGCTGCTCAGCAGAGCAGCCGGACATCTCCTGCCTGCCCTGCACTCAGTGGGAGAGGCTGAGCAGGAAAAGACTGCCAAGACAGACCTAGGAGATACTACTCGGATGGAGGCACCCGCTATTTCCAATGTCAGTTCCTATGGGTGAAAGAAGGGATGCAGACCTTCTAGTAATAAAACCTAAGATTTAGGACACACACAGAGGTAGTTTCCTACCTCTACAGCTGGTAAGATGTGCGGACACTGAAAAGCAATCATCTATCTTGATCTATACTAGTTATTTATATTGACCTTGGTGGAACCTTCAACAATACTGCTCATGATATTCCCACAAGCAAGCTAGAAAAACATGATTTAACATGAACTGTTGGTAATTAGGTAAAAAAAAAACCTGTTTAGAAAAATTGAATATTTATCAGAGGTTCATCTCAAACTGAACATATGTACAAAATTTGTTATATTCGTTCCAGCAGCAGGGGAATACTGGTAATGAAAATACTTAATGATGTGAGAGATACAGGTAATGCCACAATGCAAAAAGCTGTGCACAAGGCTACTGATATAACCGCAAGCCCCTGCACAACTGCTGCTCTGCAGCAGCCGTTCAAGTAAGGCAAGTGCAGAGTTCTAAGATTAGCCAGGAATAATCAACTGCATAAACAAAATCTGGGGAAACATTAGCCTAACAGCAGTTCCGGGGAAAGAGATTTGGCAGTTATAATGATCATGAACTCAACATGAGTCAACGACGTGGTACACTTGGAAAAAAATATCCTACTGTTTATGTACAAATGAGTGCATCATTAGTAAGACATGCGAATATCATCTCCTGCTCTGGTCACAAATTGAGTAGATGTCCAGCTTTGAGCACTGTACTCTTAGAGAAATGTGATCAATTGACCAGAAGGAAGAGAAAGAGCAATCATAGGTCAAGAAACCACAACCTACAGAGGAAAAAACAAGAGCCTGGACTGTGATCACTTATTTTAGAGAAAAAAGGGTTATGCTTTTAAGTATATGAAAGCATACTGTAATGGAAAAAGAGAGGCAGTAATCTTCTTTCACATCTACTTGGACAGAAGACCCAATGAGCTTAAATTCCAAAGATGGACATTAGGAAAGACTAACTATCTACTGGTAGCCACAGTGCTTAGGAAGAGCCTAGACCATCCAGGATTGCAGGGAATCTTTCACTACTGACTGTCCTCAACACCAAGTCAGTCAAATCTCTATCAGAAATAACACTGCTACTGCCAAACCTGCCTTTTGCCAAGGAACTGGATGAGACAATATCTTAGCTCTCCTTTAAAAGGTAAAAATAAAAGGCAGTTTGATTCATACGCTATGCATGGAAAGTAATGCTAGACTCATAGGGACTGCAAGAGACTGATTCTATGGCCCAGTCATTGGATTCCTGCTACCTCAAGAAGAGATTTCTAGATCCGACTCCTGCCTGTTTATAGATGGTGCATTATGTAATTACTTGATTTTGGAGGCTTTTTCCCCAAATAGCAATAACCCTGAAAAGAGAGAGTGAAACGTTGGATTTTCACCCATTCCTGCTCCACATAGCTCCTCCTGAATACAGTCAGAGATATAATCCTGAGGTACTACACTGAACGCTTCCTGACGCCACAAATTGTACATTGCTTTCTGCACAGCTTCAAAAGGCCAAACAAGACCAACTGCTCCCAAGAGAAGTGGGTTAGATCCCTCCAGACAGAAGGCATGAATCTAATTTTTTCTACTTTCTAGGAGATGGCACAGTCAAAGACTGTTGTTAGTCCTGAAGCTGGCTTTGGCTGGACCTGGCACACACGAGGTATGTCTGGCTCAAAGGCGGAGCAGTGCCAGGCCGATAAAATCACTGAAAGAAGGCGAAGTGTGAGAACGACCCAGGACCGCATTGTCACAGCCTCAAGAACAGCTGCACAGCTCACTGGTACCATGCCCTCCCTGAAGCTTCTGCTTCTCAAATAGGAAGCTGCACAGGCTTGTGCCCTTCAGGGCTTGCAAGGCACCATCCCATTTTACCTACTGTACATAAAAGCAGCTGGAAATCCAAATCTAAAAAACAAGCCTTCTCTCCATTTTGTTAATTTTTCATCTCACACACTGTTTTCAGATCACAGATATGTGACATTTTAATCACAAAAAGTTCAGAAATAATTGCTATTTATTAGAGATTTTAAAAATATAAATTCTATTTTGCTTGTAGAAATAGGCTTTATTTGTTCTATTCATAGCAAGCTGGTGAGATAAATCACTTTGATACAGAATAATTGAAAATCTATATCCTGATGCAGTTTTTCTCCAAGCTGTCAATGTGGCAACTATAGACAAGATATACCACTATTTTTCTAGACATACAGGAAACAATCTTGTACACATTTGTTCACAGACTGGTTTTGGCATATGTGATCTCACTGGAGATTCACAGGTAAATTGCTAAACATGCATATGGGTGTAATCCAGAGCAACACCATAGGTCTTACCAAAAAGAACAATGTCAGCTAACACATGTTTCTTAGAAAGATAGTTAAGTAAGTGATCATATTGGTGGTAGCTCAGACAACATGCCACACAAGTTACATTCACAGCAGCTCTGCCCACAATGCAGAAGTAATCAGAGCTGGGATCCAAGAAGAGCTGTGTAAGTAGATATTAAATTTGTGCATGCTGTTAATACTGCACAGTTTTTACAGATCAAAAAAGTACAAGATTACTGGGGAGTTTATTCCTGATAAGAGATAAAATCATTAATCTTAACACTGTCTGCTCTACTGTCACTGAAAATATTTCCTAACGCTTTTCTCTAAACACGCTCCCAAAGCATCACTACTACCTACAGTAAAAATCTAGTTGATAATGTAGTTGGGCTGGTGGTCTTAGTGGGCTGGCGTAGAGAACCAGAGAGGGGTTGGGGGAAGGTCAAAGAAATAGTCCATCCCATATATAATGCCAATAATTAGCCCAATAGATTAATTTTTGACCTGTCTGATGTGAAACCAAATTACCTGATTTGGCAGGGTGATGAAAGGCAAATTATCCTAAAGGCAGTATCATTTGCTCCTTCCTTCTAGTGTCATACCTATCAGGTCACGTGTCTGTTGCACCACTCTGCAGACTCCTGTTTAAAATCAGGTTACCTCAACATTGATGGTCAACCACAAAAAAACAATATAAAAATTAAAACATATTTGATGAACTTAAAATTGAAAGATCAGTCATGGACTTTGTAATTTAAGTCTGTCATGAGAATTAAAGCACAAAGTTCCTGTACCAAAAGAATAACTATAATTAAGAAGAATCAAAACTGAAATGGATCACTGTGTCAATGAATAAACATTTCCTATATTCATAACATGACTGTGGTAATAATATGCCTCTGCTAAAGGCAGCTAAATTATAGAGCCTAGTTGAGTTTTCACCTAAAACAACAATGAAACGGAAGTTACAGGTAAAACACATAGACTAGTTTGACAAATTAAGAGATTAAATCATTGTTTTTATATATAGAAATTAGGAAAAAAAATCTTCTCTGCATTAGTAAGTTCATCATGTACAAAATTAAAGATACTTGATACCACCCATTAGTGTAGTAAACTGTCATTAAGCATACTTAATTAAAACATATAATAACTACTAGCAGTAAAAGAACAGACTAGACGAGCAGATGGATCCAGATATATTTTGACCTAAATTTCTTCATATTTCGACAAGATAAATAAAGGTAAATATAAACAAGAATAGAAGGGAGAGGAAAAAACAGTCAGCCAGTATATCTCATTAAGAAGCCCCATACTAGAAAGATGAAAAAACACCAACAACCTCTTCTCTCTCTTTACTGCACCTGTTTGTATTCTCCAAGATGTTTTGTTTCTGTTAAGCAGGTTTCCTGAAGCTTCACATAACTACATAAACAATCACATTACTGAGAAGTTTATTATGTCTGGACCCACAATCATGAAATAAAGCCCATTGCCTTAGGACAGTTTAATCGAAAGAAAGAAATCATTAACCTAAAATATAACTTAAATGTCTTAAATGTTAATTTTCTTTTATGCTCATTCTCTCTTGAATTTGATTCCTGTTAGAGATAACAGTTAAGAGAACAGGTCTCTATCTACAGAGTCCACAGAAGGCAGAGATTCTTCTTTCCAAGCCCTTCATATCACCTTCCCCAATGACAGTCTTCCCAACCAGACAAAGTTCATAAGCATATAACTTGTGTTACTTTTCATGTTTGAAACGAGCTTCAGAAAGCTTTAGTAAGATTTGGCCAGTGGCTGAATACATATTCTGAAAGTTTTCATAGCCAGTACATTTGATGTACATCACAGCAAGTACTGCAGCCTTGGAGCAGGTGAGTGGTTTGATGTGCGAAACGTGTATGTGTATGATAAGTGTCCTGCTGGGATTTATTCCCTACGTAATTTTCAGCTAAGGCAAAATTAAGCCTGGGGCTCCACTCCATATATTGTGTCAAAACATTTCTCTCATTCATATAGTTTCTCAGTTATTTATATATTTTCCTAATATAGTGCAGGCTTAGCTCTGTGCAATCCCATCTAAATTTAATTTATTTATTCTCCTATGCCCACATCCCAAAGTAATACTTACCAAACAGTATCTCCACACCTCACAGGCAACACAAGACAAAGCAGTACTTAGCATTGTGCAAAGTGATGTAGTACTGCCTCAAAGTACACGTTGCCACACTCCACATACATGCTGTATTCCATCCCCTTTCAGTGAAAATACGATGCAACACTGAAGGCAGATTCTCACTTATTCTACAGAAAATTTAAGTTTTGATGGCTTCACTAAAATATAGCCTCAAAGAAAATCAATAGCAACTGATATACACTCTTGAGCATATTTAAATGCTGATATTCACTCCAAGACTGCATTTTCCACCTAGTAATCTTTCCCCCTCACTTTTCTGATCTCTGTAGGGTTGTCGCATCCTCTTTAGAGTTCTTCCTTTGCCCAGAATAAGTTTGGGCTTAAGTTGTTCTTCAAGCCACAATCTCCCTTGAGCACCTGCACAACCACTCAGTCAAGGGAATAAGGAAACCTAATGCCTATATCCTTCTTCTACTCCTACCTACAAATGCAAGATCATCACATCTCAGCTGACAACCATAGCAAGTAATTTTTACTTTTTTTTTATCCCTCATCTGATCATCTCAACCCAACTTCTATTGCTTAAAACTCTTCAGTTGCCTCCAATTTTTCTACCCACATATTCTGATAACAGTTCATCTCTGAACAAGTCCTACTGCAAGCTTAAATCTGACCTCAATGATAAAAAAAAAAAAATCTGAATCCAGTAATTTTATCTTCAATTTGCTGCTATGGTTGCTTATGTTATTAATCCCCTTCTCTAGCCTCCTAACATTTCCTTTTCCATAAGCTTTTCACAAAACTCATGAAGGATTCCCATTTTCCCCCAGACTGAAACACTGACAAGAACCTGTTGCCTCACCGTAGAACAATGTCCTCTTGGTCCAGGTGAGCTGAGTTGGGTAAACCCATACAAGAGAGCATATTCCAGCATTCATTCCACATATGTCAGTGTACAGCCCAGTAAACCCTTGAGCACAGGAAAATAAATAAAAAACAGAGGCCAGAAGAATGTCATCACAAAAGGGAGGCAGGAGTTACGCAGAAGAACAAACAGAAGGCTGGTGCCTAGCAGCATGGAGATGGACAGCATGGGGAAGAGCAATTACATGCTACCTCACAAGCTAAAATTAGGGAGAGTCCAAAGAAGGGGCCAATATCCCTTCACTGGACACCTGTAAAGATGTTGACACAGAACCAGTTACTTTACTGGGCAACACCTTCCAATTGGACTTCAGGACTTGCAGACCACTTGAGCCCGCAAGTTTGCTTTCTTGTGACACCAATTATTTTGTATCTTCTGTTTTACGAATTACAACTATAGATGCTAAATCAATGATTAATCAGCCTTAAACACTTCCTTTCAAACCTGAAGCACACGCTACAAGAATCGGAAATGTTTTATTCTGGCTCCCACAGTGAATTACAGGTCATGCAGTTAGTTAAATTAGCTTAGAAAAGACAAAGCTAACAAAAGAATTAAAAGAGTTAAAGAATAAAAAGAAAATTAAAGACAAGAGGATTACAATTCTATGTACTTTGGCCTATCTACCTACCATTTCTCTCTAAAACAACCCATAATTTCTTCTAATGAAGCTATTATCTAATGAAATTCTGTCACGGCCTTACTCTCGTATCACAACTAACATGAATCCCTTGTTCATCACTAGGTCTCAATGTCATTCAAAACCACCACAATCACCATTCTTCCAACACAAAACCAAAACAAGACCCTCATTTCTCGCTCACTCCTTACAGTCTCACCTCCAATATCATTTTTCTCAGCAATGTTTTGAAGAAAATTGGTTTATTTCTATTTTCCTTCTAGCTTTCAGCATTACTGCGTATGTGGATTGTACCTCTCCTGATAGGAAATAATCTGTTTCCTTTGATTTCTGGAGAAATTCATGCATTCTGAGATCCAAGCAACAACTAAACTGTTATTTACTGACGTTACAGTGGATAGAGTCCATAGACATAATTAAAATTACATACTGATTCTAGTGCTAAAATTCAATGTCCATACTGTAGCCTGTTTAACATGCAATTAAACAACAAACACTTGGGTTCAGTGTAAAAGAATTCAGAAAGAATGCTATTAATAACTTCTTATGAACCAGAGGGTAGTATTCACCTCACTTAACTTAAATTTCCTGAAGTTTAGAATCTAGGCTGGTCATTCAGGCTTCACCACTTGATTTAAAGAGATGTGAGCTGAAACTCTGGCCACCAACTGCAAATGAAACTCACATTTCAAATGCAAATCTGTTATCTAAAGCAGCAGATGAAAGAGGGGAGCAGTGGTGAAGTCCAAACCCACAATTCTTATCAGTACTGTGTGTCAGTAGGAACAATAAAACCTTAATTATTTAAAGCTCCGTACAGAAACTGGTCTGCCTACCAGAAGGCAAAATGTATTAAATGACATATTTCACTAGAAACGTAGACAACTTTTAGTCCTGTGATGCAGAAGGCTGCAGCAGAGGTGCAGGTTGATATCCAGGATATGGAGAGATACAAGAGAAAAACTACAGAAGTCTAAGTCCAGCAGCAAAAATTATTTTGGAGAAAAGTCTTTTATACTACCATTCCAAAACACTATTCAAATTGTCCGTGATAGTGTTACCAGAAAGTAACATAATGCCATTGAGTATTCCTGACACTTGTGGAAAATATAAGTAAACTGAGAATTTTAGACACGTGATGAGAAATGAACATCTATGTCCCCTTCACTAACATGAAATCTAAAACCCTGACTGTTGTTGGAGAGCCAGGACTCAAACAAAAGTGCAGTACAGCAGTCAAAATGACGCTGGCTGGGATACAAGTTTCCTCTGACATCTCAAGGACTTACCTTACTGATCCTCACCTTAAGACTCATGAACACACTTTCCAGAACAAAAAAAGCAGCAAAGAATACGAGCACCCTGCACTGTATGAGCTCCTGAGCTCCCTGGTTGGGAGCACAACCAGCAGATTAGACCACACCTACAATACTGCATCCAGTTTTGGGCCCCCCAGTACCAGGAAGATACTGATAAACTGCAGTGAGTTCAGATGGTCACGGGGCAGGAGCACTTGCTCTGTGAAAAGAAGCTCAAGAAACTTGTTCAACTTGAGAAGAGATGGCTTTGGGGTGACCTAATAGTAGTCTTCCTGTGAGGAGGTTATCCAGAAGATGCAGCGAGGCTCTTCACAGCAGTGCATGGGGGAGTTGGAGAAACAACAGGTATAAACCAAAATAAGAGACGCCCTGACTTGATTCAAGGACAACGGTTTTCATGATGCAAACATTGAAGCAAGCTGCCCAGAGGGGTTGTGCAGTCTCTATCCCTGTAGTTTTTCAAGACACATTGGCTCAAGCCCTGAACAGCTTGGTCTGCCCACACAGGTGACCTTGCTTTGAACAAGGAGACTGGACTAGAGACTCCCAAGGTCCCTTCCAACCTGAATTATATTACAATAAAAATAGTGGGACTGTATCAGGCTAGACAAAATGAGCAGAGGGAAAGAAAAGAGAAATAAGCTTGTAATTACTCTGGTATTGTTTGATAGCACATACATTTAAAGTTGCAGTTTTGTCCTAATATACTTTCACACAGCTGAAGCCCGGCACAGGTGGGATGATCACCCTCACAGTTCCAGTGGCACCGCACAGCACTGGAAAAACACAATGCTTCAGGGAATGAATGAGTTAAAAACGATTCTACGTGGCCAAGAACTTCTGTGTGAACATCAGCAATATGATAGTAACTCTCGGTGTTAGTAAAGGACATGAGCAATTACAGTCAAAACACTGCAGAGAGAGGTGGTTATTCGGGTAATTCCAAAGGAAAAGTGGTGTCTTGTAAGACAGAGAAATCAAGAGTGACAGTCATATTCAATGTTTTCTCAAGATGTTAAGAGCAAATAGCTGACACACTTCAAGAAATTACAATGGCCCAAAATCTTAATGTAAAGGGCATTCTCGAAATCACTGTAATGGCAAATCAATAGAATGTTATATTATCCTGGTACAGTCTGTCCTCCTTTAGCATTAAATGGTTTTTGGAAGTGAGGAAGAGAGGGCTGGTCCGTAACATGTAATTAACCTTCTGGAGTGAAAAAGAGCAGAAAATTCTAAATAGCTACAGATTTTGATTTAAAAACAGTGATTTACTACTGCTTGAATAGTTGTCTTTGAAGAGAAAAGGTATTAAGCACACTCTTTAGAGAGACAGAATGAAAAAGGTATTACATTTGCAAACTCAATGACATGACTACATCCACACATTTCCCCTGTCTCTTATTAAATTATCTATGTTATACTTACTCTGTCAGAATGTTGCAAGAAATACTTTGAAAAATGGAGGTAGCACCAGTTCGCATAGAAAATGCATCCTATCATGGCATATGTTCTCTGCTTAAGTAGTTCATGTCATGTAAAATGTCATGCAAGTTTTCTTATTCAACTCTACTTAAATCGAGAGTTATGAAAATTATTTGACCAGGTTTAAGTTCAAAGAGCATATGCTTTTAGAGCATGGGAAACATACAACAAGACTTGAATAGGAGAAAAAAAAAAAAAGAAAGTACAATGCTCCAAAACAGACATGACAAAAACTACAGTGAAACGAAGTATATTTTTTGCTACAAACAGTAACGCTGCTTACGATTACACAGAAAAATAATTTGCACAATCTGACAGAGAATAAAAGTGTACCAGAGCTAGCAGCAGAAGGCAAGTGCCACAACATACCCCGGGAATTTATTATTTTCTTATTTCACTTCACAACACCCTCATGACTGCACATTTGTGCCTGTACCTACACTCACAAATTCACAATGTAGATCAGGCAGCCACGTACCCTCACTTCCCAAAGGCTCCCCAAGAAAAACAAATGCAACCATATGAACAACAGAAGCAGAACAGGCAAAAATCATGGTTACATCAGCAGTCAGATGAAAGTAGTTTTCAAGAGGAAACTTCTTTTGAAATAGCTAGTTGGGTTACTATTGGGAGTCATGAAAAGGTATAGGCAGAGTCAGGGGAATGCTGGTTGGAAGGGACCTTTGAAGGTCACCTAGTCCAGCCTCCCCCTCAGAGCAGGGCTAAAGCCAATGCTAGACAATACTTTTTCAAGCGAAGAGGCTGCGCTCAGCCTAACAGTGGGTGGGAGAGACAGCAGGACGTCTGGTGCAAAACCGGTTTGTGCTCAGTACTCTCTGGAGGGACCTCAGCTTTCCACGTCAAAAATCAGCTAAGGAAAGCATGAACTGACATGATGATCCTTTCTCAAGGATAAAAAGCAGACACTGCAGTAAATGAAGCATTCGAAACATTTCTGCCCTGAACTGATAAGAGAGAATGATCAGGAAAAACTCTGATCACACACATAAAGAAATCATCAAAAGGAAATTTATAAGGAGCAGATGACACAACAGGTATCAACAACACGACCCATTCTTCTCTGTGACAGGATGAAGCTTTGTTCAATATTCCAGTGGTCCCAAAACAAAGTCATGAACAAGCTCAAAGAAACTTGCTTGCAAAGCTGATGCAGAACACAACAGTAATTTGGAAAGTGAGGAGCAAACAGGCTGCAAGAACCCAAGGAAAATGAAGTATGACACGCATATTAAGTAGTTAATATTTGTCAGCAATAGGGTGCCAATTTTAAAACATTAGCAATGTATGGGAAGTCCATTTTTTTGTTTTACATGTAACACCTTTGTCAGTTCAGGTTTTGAGATGGACAGTAAGATCTGTTCTGTTTAGCTTTTATTTACCAACGGCAACAGAATGCTGTAATACACTTAGGTAAAAAGACACCTTAGTTTTCATGTGACTTTGACAGCTATGATGAAGCAAGGGCAGCAGATGAGTGCTGGCTGAGGATACATACACTTTATAGACAGTCTAGGTTTTTAAGGTGCTTCTGCCCTTCCCCAAGTAGAAAGATGGAAATACGCCCATTTTTCATTCAGACATGTGAAATTTAAAGCCTCTCTGAATGGCCTGTCACACAATTAACAGTTTTAATTGTCAAGAAATTGCTTTTCCAGGTTGACTGCCTGCTTAAACTAGAGTATATAAAACCAGTCCACTCTTCACGGAGTTCTACGTGAAACAACTTGGTCATGGAGATATTTATAGTTGTGCCTCTGTACGTTAAGCTCTATGTAAGTTGCTACCTTGATATTTTCAAAGCATGGCAAAAATTACAGAAGTAGCAAATTAAAAAGCCCTCAAGCAGAAAATGAGGAAGTTAATTGTCTGGAGTTAACGCAGATACAGCTAAATGAACCTTAACTCCAAAGCAAAAGGTTTACTTAACTCTAAAATGGAAAAAGAGGCAGAAAAGGCAGGAAATTAAAATATAGTGAAATGAAATCCTCAGAAGGATTTCAAGATTAAAAAAAAAATCCAGTCTGAGCAATGCAAGCAAAAAGATTAATGCTCCGAAATGTTATCTGGTAAGGATGCAGGTATCAGCTGTAATAGCTTCTCTTCATCCATGGTATTTAGAGTATCTTCTCTTCTCCTTATAGTTTAGACATTTGTTCTTCAAATGCACGTCACTAATCCTTACAGGGTAAAGGTACGTTACTGAAATGTGTATTTGGATCACAACGAACACTTTTGTTCGGAGGGTGCTCTAAGCCTCCCAAGACCAGGAGGACGCAACGGGCACCGGTGGGCCCATCAGCCCTGTTCGGCGTCCCGGACAGCTCTCTCTCACCTTAGGCGGCGTTACCGGAGCAAACGGCCGGCTGCCCCTGGCACGCCGAGCCACACTGCTGCGACCTTACAGGCCCGGCGCACCACGGGCACCGGGGTCCCCGCGGGTGGCGGCGGTAGAAGACAGCGCGGCGCCCAGCGAGGCAGCCCTCAGCCCCGCGGCGGGGGGCGGAAGGCGTTGAGCCGCTCGCAGCTCCCGCACGCCACCGCAAATCAGCGAGGAGCCGGCGGCAGGGCTGCGCCGTGCTGCTGCCCCACCGGCCCCGCGGTCCACCAGCCCGCCTCCGCCACTCTCAGCCCGGCGGCCGCAGACCGGGGAGATGGCAGGGGGGTGCCGGCCGGCGCAGCAGGCTGCTCTCCGCCGGTGCCTGCGGGCCCTTTCCCTCCCGCCGGAGCTCTTTGCCACCGCCGCTCCGCGGAGAGGCCTCAGCGGAACCCGCAGCCTCAGGCCCGCCCGGACCCACTCGCTTCCCCCCCCCTCCCCCAACCGCTGCCGCCGGGGCAACGCCTCAGGCCAACGGCCGCCGCCGAGACCCGCCCCCGCCGCGCGGCGGCGGCGCCACCGGGTTGCGCGGAAGGGCACCGGCCGCTCGAAGCACGCGGGACCGCCGCGTCACGTGGCGGGGAAGGGCGGGCCGGGCCGCTCCGCTCCGCCCCCGCCCCCCGGGCCCCAGCGCGCGCGCCCCCCACGGCAGCGGCGTCGGCACCGTCCAGCTCGCGGCACTCACTCGCCAGCGCTGCCGGTGCCTCGGTGCCTCCGCGCCTTCGCTCCCGCCTGCGGCCGCCTCCTTCTGCCCGTCCCGGGGCGCCTCCCGGGGGAGTAGGCGGGCGGGGCGGGGCTGGCCAAGGGGCGGGGTCCCCCTTCCTCCACCCCCCTCTCCCCCCCGGGGGTGAAGCGGGGTCGTTCGCCCGGGCCGCCCCGGCTACGGGAGGAGCGGGCAGCGGGCCTGGAGGCGGGCGAGCAGGGCAACCCGGGGCAACCCGGGCCAGCTGCGAGAGCCTCAGCGGCGGGCGCAGCGCCCTGGGCTCCCCGGAGAGGGACCACGACCCCAAAAACCGGCAGCGGAGTGGCGAAAGAATCCATAGAGGCGGCCCCGGGCCCTCCCCAGCGGGGAGGCCGTAACAGACCCGCATCGAGAAGCACAACCTCCGGCACCACCATTGACTTTTAGACAACTTTGTTAAAATCCTAAGGCTTTTTTAATGATACTGACTCCAGTCCCCTTCCTTAGCAAAGCACCTGCAGCCTCCGCGCAGTGAAATCACTGTAAGAAAACGAACGCGCCGGCAGGAGGATGAAGAGAAATTTCCCTCGTGGGATGGTTGATGCTGCACAATTCCGTACTCATTCGCACAGGGGCACCGTTCTGTAGCTGGGTGATTGGGACCACAAGCGATGGGCCGGTGTCAGTCCCCCCTCCTGGACCAGTCAGTACATTCAAAGTTGGGCTGACACCGGTTACCGACTGTTCCCTTTCTTACACAATTAGCGTTCAATAATTCTCTTCCACCTGTAACGCGGGGTAAGATTGCTCAGAGTTTGAGACAGGATCTCCTGCTTTTCTCTCTATTGTTTTAGAGGTTGAATTAATTAGTTAGGTATTCTGCCACTTTTCTCAAGTGCTGCTTTTTTTTTAATTTTTTATTTTATTTTTTTTTTAGGCATACGCATTCACCATCGATAGGCTTGCACGGAACCAAGACTTTAAACTGTTACTCTAAGGGGAAGAATGCCTCCCTCTGTGTCACAGTATCAGTCTACCATGCCCGTTAGATTTTCTTCCTAGTTTATAGCAGAACCCTGAATAAAAAACTTACTACAAAAAATAAACACCATTATCACAATTAAAATCTATGCAAAAAGATAGCAAAACACAGATTTATTACGTGGCTCCACTACAAATGTACTTACTTCTTGCTCAGCTGAGAATAAATTGGAACGCACCATTGGCAATCTAAATGATTAACACTACATTAAAAAACAATTCAACTCAGCAATCACGCGCTACCAATTTCAGTAACTGTAGGGATTTTTTTTTCTAACAAAAAATACTTATTTTAAAAAGCCCTGAACCACTTGACACATCTCATCACTGAACACAACACCCATGCCCCAGTACTGTAGGGCAGCTTTCCAATACAAAGGCCATTGGTCCTCCAGTGCTCAGTAGCCCATATAGCCATATGCGCATCTCCTTCTTCAGAGCGGCTATACGGTCCTTTTCCCCTACAGGGCTGGGTTTATAACATTACACCTATGTACAAACACTTGACATTATCCCCCCAGCCTAAAGTGGCCATTACTAGTGGCGCCTGCTGCTTACGGTGGTAACATGACAGATCTTTGGCTCCCTCGGTGTTCAGGTCATAGAAATTCAACTTTTGTTTCTAGCAAATTTTAGTCTTTTCCAGTTAAACACGCCCTCCTAAACACCTACTTGATAGAGACCTATCAAGAGGTGTGGAAAGAAGCATTATTCAGTGGAGGGGCAAATCAAGACTCACGTGGGAACCTACAGGTAACGATAGGTATGTAAACGTACCTATGCTCACGTGAAATGTGGAACACAAGCAGGAACTGGCAAATAAATATAAAAATATTTAAACTAAAAAAAACCCCACCATACAGAAATGGGCTATGCTATCACATTTGATACTCTTAACAACTACAGCTTGAAATAGCAACTTCAATTTAAGAAAAAAAAAATCACCTTTGCAAATTTACAGTTGCTTTAGATTGCTTTTAAAACAGAGTGAAGGACACCAAGAGTCCATTTGACCAGCTAACAATGGATTGAACTGGACCTCAATGTTCTGTTTCCGTAGGCAGAGATTTAACATTCAGATGCTTTATCGGCCATATAAATTTAACTGTCTGCAGAAACCAAAGCTCTCTTATTTGTCTCATCCCATTCCTTCATCCAGCTACTACACTGCTCTGGCTCTCAAGGCAAGTACCTGCCAATTTGCTTCAATGCCAGTCTCTTCATATTCTTAGCGCAGATAACGTACGAGAATGCTAACGGCGTATGGGACTGGATTACCTCAACTGAAAGCAGCAGTGAGATTTTCTCCATATATATGAGCTGATCACCTTAGTTACCCTTTGAAGTTAGTGAGGAGGAATACCTGCTTCAAGCAGATCATGCCTCACATCCTAAAGATGCTTTCTTTAGGAGATGTACCATGTTACAGATTACCTTTTTTTTTTTTTCCCAGTGGCTATACAGAGGAACTAGGATGAATAGCTCAGGTGCAGGCATCTTAAATATGAAGGAAACACGTTCCCAGTGAATAGGCCCAATATTTTTAACAAACCATTCAAAAGTATTGAAGATTTTTATTTCTGAGTGTTCATAAACACACACACAACCCACATCTCTAAACTTTAAAACCTAAGTATGAAATTAAATAACAGGAATAAACACGTACATGGCATTGGTCTAAACAGGAGAGAAACATACAATTAGGGAACTCCCTTGGTAGTTTTTGGTGAAAGGAGACTGTCACCCATAGCAGTCATTGTGAATATTTTTCTGACTCCATTCTGTGCATTAAATCATTCTGTATTTCTCTCCTCAGAACTCTATTTGAACAAGCATTCTTTGTAAAAAAAAAAATGTATCCAGGTTTCTTAGTCACACTACAGAATCGAGCAGGCCAGCTGATAAGCAGGAAACTTTAATCTTCTGTAATTAGCAACGGTGGAAAGGTAATGTGGGGGAAAAATCCAGCATGCTGGAAAGACAGACAACGTTTATGTACAAACCCACTTTGTCTTCACCTTTCTCTCTTCCAGGTTGTGTGTTCTGTACTATTTCAGGAGTCAGTTATGAGGTATGAAAAAACAAGCAAAAAGTTAACATTATAACCATTTTAATAAAACTCACTGTATTATTTTCACTCTCAAAATATTTCTGAAAATAAAGTAAAAAAATATTTAGCATTCTTGAAAGTCTTGAGGGATTTTTATTAAAAAAGCAGTCTTGTTTGTTGCTTCTTTTGAACCCAATTCTGCCTCAACATTATGTTCAGACATAAGTGTATCCTTCTTATTACCATCATACAAGCAATCACGATGAATTCCTGTAGCACTGAAAATGATATAAAACAAATAAATCCTCACAAAAACATATACAAGTAGCCAGAAAACTAACCAAGCAGAAATTATGTTGTCTGTATTGAAGAGTAAACACCATTTTCAAATACCAACAAAATATTCCATCTAAGACTTGAGTAGAAGGACAAACTAACTTCCACAGAAGAATTCCTACAACAACTTTGGTTTATAATGACCTAGAGGGAATTCACACCCCATACATAATATTGATCTGGTGGATTTCTGTAAAGCTAATACACCAGGCAACAGGGAAAACTATACACGTGAACTTCATGATGAGAATAATAACTTAAACTCAGTATGTCATATCGCAAATATACAGAAAAGACCTGATTATATTAAACACATTTATCTTCTGCTATAAAGTAGCTCATCCGGCCAGATCCCAACTCTTTAATACCTCATGACTGAAGTAGCTAAGTGTTCTCTGTATCTGATGAATAATAGGCTATGTCTGGAAAGCCTTAAAAGTCTGCTGTTTGTACTGAAGGGTGTATTTATGACATTTCAGATACAAAAGTTGGTACTGACTGAACTATGCTGGTTACCAGAAGATGACTAGCCATACTGGTGCAGCGTTCTGCTGAATCAGTACAGATACTTATCAAAAAGCATGTTTATATCCTGCAAATATATTCAGAAACTAGTTTCTGAAAATTCTGTCCAGAAACCAGAAGAAACGGACACAATTGCATCAACTTAGTACCTTATATGAACTAATCAGTCCTGCTGAGAAACAGGCTATGTTCGCAGGAGAGGAGCAATGCACTAACACAAATACGTACCTCTGGTACCTCAACTAAAACCAGTATGGCAACATACTATATAATGTAGGCATACTAATTCATTTGAAGCCAAATTTGCGGACAGCACCACACTGCCACAGCTTTGACAGTGAGATTTACAGTTAGTCTGGCAAGAATATTACATTAAAGTAGCTGCGCTACTGGTAGTACCCAAACTCATTTTGTCAGAGGATGCTTTGGTAACTCTACAGTATTGCAATGTGGTCTGTAGACACATTTGGTTCTTGAAACAACTCTCATTTCCAAGCAAATTTATAATGTAAAAGCAGTCTATTTTATGTTCAAAAGATAGTATAGATGTAAAACGTTTTACCACCTTGCAGTCAGATCGCAAGGTCACGCGAAATTCTGTCCTATGGCAGGCATTGCCCTGACACTTTAAGTGGTTCCACACATAGATGACTTGTGTATGGAGAACACTACACAATCTCCTAGACAATAACCACTGGACAAATTAGGAAAGCTGCAAGTACTGCACTGATCAATTTCTGCCTGGGGGACATGGTGGGAAAGAATAAAGGAACGTGAAAAGAGAGGTAAAGTTCCTCAGTTTCCGCATCCAATAGCAATCTTCCAATCTTAAAAAAAAAAAAAAACAAAAAAAACCCAAACCAACCCCCCAACCAATAAATAGACATGTGACTACGTCCTGAAGCAGGAATGTAAATATTAGCATAAGACAAACAACTCTGGACAGCCAGAGTTTAAAAATGTATTAAAGCATAGCACATTTTGAAAAGTGACACCGTATCAATGTATACCATCTTTGAATCATCCCACATCAATGTGATCAGTTTCTGCGTTAAGAGCTATGCTTAGTTAACTGCCACTTTAGCAAGCACGAGTCACGGGAGACAAAGGTGAAGCTGAGTTCCTTCCAGTTAATACATCAACAGCCAAGGTCAGGTGCTCTGCCCAGTTAGTTTTTCACAGACATTCTCTCCTTATTCACCAACGATATAGGAGCTGAAAGATGTTATGTCCTTAACCAGAAAGGACTGAAATGCCTGAGAACACAGAAATTGGCTCCTGTAGATGCTATACTGTATTTAGACCATTGACCTGCCGCAGCAGCTAAAGCAATTCTGACTTGTTGCCCAAGTTGTTTGTGCTAGATGAGGCTGCCTGCAAGAACAGAAACTCTGAGTCCTCTGTCGCCTCACACTTCCTTTCCCTAATCTAAGAGTATTTCCTCCACTCAGGTGTACCTCAGCAGTACACCGGCTGACAAACATTTAAGGTCAAATCCTCATCCTCACTTACTCCTGTACAAATCCGACACTTCACAGGGTGGAGCCAGAAACAATAACAAGGGCATAACCCAAATTACATGAGTAGACTGATGTGCTGGAGAG
Source organism: Vanellus vanellus (assembly GCF_965231255.1). Taxonomy (NCBI): domain Eukaryota; kingdom Metazoa; phylum Chordata; class Aves; order Charadriiformes; family Charadriidae; genus Vanellus; species Vanellus vanellus. Next base: position 161,821,665 of record NC_138905.1, on the reverse strand, counting down.
AATCCATTCTTCCACTGGCTCTGCAGGACTGGCAGTAGAAGGCAGTAATAAAACCGAAGTGGACAGATATTCTTCATACTTGAAAAGATCAGGATTTAAAACAGGAAATTGCACTTTTTAAAGAATCACTTTCAGGAATAAAACTGCCTTCTGATATTCATCCTGCTACTAAAAAGTCAGATGAAGATATCAAATTACAAGTGAAAGCTGTGAAATTCCATCTGCACTGCTTTCATATACCTATAAAAATGTTCTAAGGGACTTTAAAAGCAGTTCAATAGTAAAAATAAAACGATCCCTCAAGCTGAAATGTTAGGATCTGTAGGAGGGCATAACTGGACATTCAAGTGTGCGGTGCTGGTGGTGTTATTGTTTTTGAGAAATAATGACTGAATCCTTTACATGGTCAAAGTACCCATGTAACAGTAATCGTTAACAGCATGCACGGACAACCTGAAAAGAAACATCAGGCACCGCCTTTCTTTTGCAATTGCTCCAGTTTTCTTCTTAAGAGGTTGTAGTTTTCCTTGGTCCCCGGTGCCATAGGATCAAGCTTCAGAGAGACTTCATAGTGCTTCTTTGCCAAGTCAAGATTTCCCCAGCGATGATAAAGAACAGCTGGAACATCAACGAGGAATTTCATTAGCAATATTGTTGAATAACGTGCAATCTTGCCAATCACTTGGAAAACAACATTAAAGCATTTGTTTTCAGTGAGGGTCTCTCGCTGGCTGGTGGCACAGTAGCTGCTTGTTCTGTTGCCAAATGCAGGAGCAAAGCCTGGGAGCAGAACTGGCATGGGAATGATGAAGGAATGAATTACACTGCAGCCCCAAATGGCAGCTCTTATCTGGTGAGCTCATTGCGGGTTACAAGCATAGCATAAATGAACCAATTTGCAGACACTGAAGTGCAGCTACCTCTGGGCTGGATTGTGCAGCCCTCTTGATCTGTCATATCATGCGACAGCTTTTCTGGTTTAGTGCCCTGTTCTTCTGGCTGGCAGTTTTTCCAGGAAGTAAAATAGAAATCTGCCCAGCAAGAAGGCGGCCCAAAAGATTGATTTTCTTTTTAAACACAACGAATATGAAGCAAACAAACAATACAGCTGATAAGAGTTAGAAAGGCTCTTACCCAAATTACCGTGATAACTGGCAGCATTTGGATTGGCTTTAATTGCCTTGAGGAACAAAGCTTCAGATTCCTGAATAATTTAGAAGAACAAGTCAATGAGATAGTCTACTCTTGTAATATATATAACAACGCAAAATTTACCCACAATTGTAATTAAAAACCCTTCCAAACTATGCGATATCTATATGATACGACTATATGTATATTCTAAGCCTGTGTGATCCTGTAGCTCAGGTGGCTACAGCTTCCAGAAAATAGCAATAATGCTTTCACAGGCTGCTGTTATTTTAGCAGAGCGCTATTAAGCATTAGTGAAGTTTGCAAAGTAGTTTACTTATTTTTTTTCCTAGTTATAATATTTTCTAACATTACCTACTGAAGTTTTCCCTACTTATTCAATCAAGCTAAGGATAATATAATTCAGTATCTGAGCAAACAGCTTTTAGACACCTTTCCCTTTACAATAGTTTTTAGCGTTTAAAATGAGGGTATTTGAGTAAACCCCTTTCAAACAGATGTTTCAACGTGGTTCTCAATGAAGAGTAGCTGAGTGCCTGCTACTTAAAAAAAAAAAATCAAGCCAACTGAAATATTCCTCACATCTCCTCATGTTGTCTTTTCCATATTCCCACTCGCGGTGTGCTCTTAGGACTGTTGGTATCTGAGTACTTCTTAGGAAAGCTGAGCTCCCTCACCAAATATTCAGAGAACAATTTACCGCTAAATTTATTTTCCAATTCAAACATTTTTATTTTCCCAAACTAGCTGCTAATGTAGATAAGCATATTTCCTGCCAAAGTTTAAAAAGATACACCCCCCAATACAAATGAAGCATATTTACTGGCTTGTGTGCAAGTGCACATATTTTAGAGAGTGAATTTTATATAGATTTCTATACTGTGCTGTGTTTTAGGGGAAGTTGCCCATTCAGTTTCAATGCAAATGACCTGAAGATAAAAATACCTCAGTGTGGTAGGCTTCCATATGAATGCACATACTTGCTGTCTGAGGTATGTGAGAACAATAACCTGGGGAAAAGGCCTTTCCTTTGTGCTAACCTTTTATTACTTATATCCACAAAGCACAACACAGGCTCTACTGAAAAAGAAAACCTGTCAGCCAGATTTTTGGTTCCGCCATCTTCTCATGTGAAGCATGAAATAAGTCTCTCTAAGGATCCCTCAGGGGACAAGAAATTTCTGATGTCAAGATTGAGTCACTCAACTTTGAGTGACTTAAGAGCTTCCAGTATGTCCAAATTCAAATCCAAACTACACGCTCCTTTCAGAACATTCCTTCACACAGCTGAGGCTGCTGCTCTGATGCAGAAAGTGCCTTCATCTTCTCAGGTCAAGGAAATTACAAACCCTGGAGATCTTGACAAATCCTTTTGCAGGACATCCTGTTTCAGGAGAAGGAATGCTTGTATAGGAGTGAACGAGGGAACCAGATGCCTGGAAATTTAGGGAGTATGTGAGTCCATAGTGCAAGTTTTAGCATTGCTTTTCCCTGGCATAGGCAGCAGCTCCAGCACTCTCATATCCAGACTATTAATGTTCCTGGATGCATTGGTCTCTTTGAAACCCATACTGTTTAGTGTCTTCATTAATGTTTTGAATGATGGGACTGAATGCACTTTCAAAAGCTTTACAGACAGCACCTAAAAAGAGGGAGTAGTCAGTACAGTGGAGGGGAGAGCTACTATTCAGAGGGACCTGGACAGGACAGAGAAATAGACTAGCAGGAATCACAGAATGGTTGAGGTTGGAATGGACCTCTGGATGTCATCTGGCCCAACCTCCCTGCTCAAGCAGGGCCAGCTGCCCAGGACCACGTCCAATGCTTCACAACCTCTCTGGGTAGCCTGTGCCAGTGTTCAGTCAGAGTCACAGTAAAAAACCATTTCCTGATGTTCAGAGGGAAAATCACATGTTTTGGTTTGGGCCCATTGTTTCTTGTACTGTCATGCAGCACCACTGAAAAGAGCCTGGCTCCATTCTCTTTGCACCTTCAGGTATTTATATACATCGAGATTCTCCCCCTGAGACTTCTCTTCTCCAGGCCAAACAGTCCCAGCTCTCTCAACCTTTCCCCATAGGGAAGATACTCCAGTGCCTTCATCATCTTCGTGGCCCTGCCCTGGACTCTCTCTCTTATGTCCATGGCTCTCTGGGAACCGGGCACAGGACTCCAGGTGTGGCCTCAGCAGTAGAGAGGAAGGATCACCTCCTTCAACCTGCTGTCAACACTCCTAACACAGCCCAGGATATCATTAGCTGCCTTTGCCACACAGGTACATTGCTGGCTCATTTTCAATTGATCTGGTGTCCCCCAGGACCCTCAAGTGCTCTTCTGCCAAGCTACTTTCCTGCTGGGTGGCCCTCAGCATTGGGGTTGTTCCTCTCCAGCTGCAAGGCTTTGCACTTTCCCTTGCTGAACTGCATGAGTTTCCTACCAGCCCATTTCTCCAGCCTGTTTATGTCCCTCTGGACAGCATCATGACCCTCTGGCATCTCAGCCACTCCTCCCAGCTTTGTGCCATTTGCAGACTTGCTGAAGGGCAGTCTGCTCCATCATCCAGATCAATAACGAAGATGTTGAACAGGACTGGACTGCAGGAATTTAAAAAAGTAAATGCAAAGTCCTGTATCTGGGATGGAATAACCCCATGCAAAACTACAGGCTGGGGGGCAACTGTCTAGGAAAACAGCTGTACAGAAATGGATCTGGTAGGCCTGGTAGACAGCAAACTGAATAAAAGCCATCAGTGTACCCTCACAGCAACGATTAACAACCACATCCTGGACCGTATTAAGTAGAAGTACAGCCAGCAGGTCCATTGAAGTAATCCTTCTCCTCTATTTAGCACTTCCAAGACCACATCTAGGGTATGTATTCAGGTTGGGGTTCTCCATTACACAAAAGACATGGACATATTTTAAGTCCAGCAGACAGCCACCAAGATTATTGGGGGCTAGAGCACAAGACATACAAGGAACAGCTGAAAGAACTGGATCTCTTCAGCCTGCAGAAGAGAAGATGAAGGGGAAACATTATTGCTATCTACAAGTACTTGATCAGATTATAGAGACAAGATGGAGACAGACTCTTCCAATAAGTCTGTGAGGTGGGATGAGACACAATGAATGCAAGCTGGCATACACGAAATTCCAATTAGATAAAAGGAAACAATTTTTTTTTTTCTTTACCATAAGGGTGGTCAAGCACTGGAAGAAGCTGTCTAGAGAGGTTTTAGAATCTTCATCTGCAGAAGTGTTCAACTAGAGATGGCTCTGGTTTGGGTCAGGAGTTGAACTAGATGACCCCGGATGTCCTTTCCAGTCAAAATTACTCTATGATTCTAACTCAGTCACCTAAGAAACATACTAAGACTCAAACAGTTGGCAAGTCTAGTGGTGTTGCAAGACAACCTCCTTTTTTCATACAACCATCCAAGCCTAAAAAATCAACAGTGGATTGGCACCTGAAAGCATATAGTAGTCTGAAAGTCCGACAAAATTGTATTTTTTCCACTGTAAATTTTAGTATTTTGGTATAATAAGTAAATCTCTGCTTTCTTCACTGGGCAGGTTAATAGCAATCAAAGTGAAAGATGTGCTGTCCAATTAATTCAGTTTTATGCCTAAAAGTTGCCACCTACACAAAGGAGAAGCACCTAATGTATGGACTCATCCTTTCACTGCTGAAGCACGATGGGACAAGATGTGCAATGCGTTCTGAGAAAATTTAATGAAACTGAGTCTCAGAGTTGCCTGCTATTACCATACATCTTCAGCTACATGCTGAAAACATTTTTATCACCACTGCTTTGCTCAGCAGCTAGTAGAAGTATACTGGCTGATTAAAGGCTATTTAAGGTGCATCATATTCATATTACTGTAGATATATGGAGTAAATATACATTCCAGTACATCCGGTGATATTTCAAATTGATCTATCTTGCCAAATCCCTAAGTGTTGCCAAGAAACTTGCACACTGCATATAGAAAAGGCTTTGGGTAAGCACACTGCATTCCATCTGCTGCCAAGGACACAGCACAAAATTGTAGTCTGGCTTTATTTCAAATACAGAAAATGTTGAATGGTTTTGATTTATTGTACTTTTTACAGTAAAAGCATAGATGTATACATAACAAAAATACAGCACTCATTTTCAAAGAACTAAAGATAGCTTGGTTCTTCATCCATTGTGACAAGAACAACCATTTAAAGGAGAACTCTAACTTGGTATCACAGATGTTAATTAAAAAACAAAACAAAACCACCAAAACAACTCATCCTTGATGTGCTTTTGTTTCTGGAACAATAAATCATTCATGAGTAGATACAAACAGAAATTATAAAGGGTTGGGCTTTTTTTGGTCACTTAGGGAAACAATCTTCTGCTGAAAATCAAAGTGCATTTGAAACTGAAGAAGAACGTTGTGTGCTTATTGGAAAGAAATTTCTCATAACGTAGTAAAACCTTTTTGAATCAACATCTTTTAAAATAAGAGATAACACAAAAACCCAGAACAATTCTTACTTTATGGCAACAGAGCCAATACAGTAACAATTTTTATACAGACACATAACAAGTAACCTAATAAACGAAATGCCTGAGGTTATACAACACATCAGACACAGCCAGACAGCCCTCTGAAAATTACCTCCATCACCTTGGCAGTTTCCATCCTCCCCTTCTCCCTTCCCATCCTGAACACTCAATAAAAATCCTTAAAGAGCCATCCATTTCTCTCTGTTTTTACGTGGTGAGGGGGTAGACAAGAAATCTGTATCTTCCATGCTTTTTGTCATTTAGCACTCTCCCAGTTAAAAAAAACCTGTATCTCTTCTTTCTAGGTGATGCAAAATACAGCTGCTGAGATCATACCCTTTTCTAAGTGAGTCCACTTTCAAATTCCCTTAATTTGCTCTTCTCATTATAACCCAGCAATTTCAAGATACTAGTTAAGTTTTTTGCTCTATGCAAACCTACTACTCCATATTGAACTATTAGAACACTCACTGCCTCCCTGCTTTCTTCCCTGGGCTTCACTGCTCCTTTTGCTTTATTTAGGATGCTGACTTCAAGTCAGCTTCATTTTCTGATACTCTGATTTCTACTTTGTCTCCAACATATTCCCCTGCAGCATAATGACCTTTCAGAGCTAACAATCAAAATCAGTACCTCCTTTTTTGATTTTTAAATCCACTAAGACAGACTTGTTTCTCCTTTACCCAGTAAAGTTTTCTAGCTTGTTTTCAACTTATTTTTTCCTACTTATTTCACTATAAATGGTCTTTATTCTGTCATGCTGCATACTTTTCTTGATGAATAACTATACAATCTATTCTTTCACAGTCATGACTCACCAAAATAATCCTAGTAATTACCTCCTCCATAATCTCACCCCTTATACATTCTGGATGTTAATTTGTATCCTTCTGGAGCTTTGTTAAAGTCACCTAAAATATATATTTTATAACAGTCTCAGGTAGAGAGATTAAAGAAAGAGCATGTACAGAAGAAAACCCCAGCCAGTCTAGTGAAACAGTAACGGGGGTGTGTCTAACAGCATCACTAAACACAAAAAAGGCAAGTGCTGGGTCGTCACAGGCCCTGGCTTCACATATGGACAGGTCATGACTCCACAGCTGAACAGGACTGTAGAAATTTAAGTGGACACAGTAACTGGTGAAAAAACGTATCTATTCCGAGAAGTTCAACATCATAAAAGTCTTCTTACTTTGTATATACTGAAGGATGTTCCTTCAGTACTGCTGTTTATCACTATCAAAAAGCCATCAAAACCACCAAAGGCCAAAGTTCAGTAAAGGATGTTTTCCTGAGGAATACCAAAAACTTCCTTGATTATTAATTTGTCCCTGTCATGTACATCAGTGACTATGGAGTCAATTAAAACAACTAAACACATTAACTGTATAGGATTTATTCTCTATCAGCTCATACAATTCCTTTTGGAAAATAATTCATTCTCATCAGTTCCATTATATTTACTACTTGTAAATTTAAGTAGCTAATGCTGAGGTACCACTCGCAGGCTGGTCCACTGTAACCAAGAGAAAGTTCAATACATTGCTCAATGTATGGACTTTTTCTTCATAATGTTCTGGCATTACCCAGGTAGCCTATCCTCAGTCTGTGATTAGCAAGTCTGTAATATCTGTATTTTAGATAACTTCGGAGGCAAAGAGGCTAGAATTCATATCGGGTAACGGCAAGCCTTGCTTCTTTTACATGCAAAAAGCAGAAGGACTAGCATATCACATCTAATTTTAGTTGCTGAACCCAGGCCTCTAAATCAGAGCAGGCTCTCTCTGTTGGCAGTGAAGCAATACAAGACCCTAACTGCCCTCTAGTGTGCTGAAGAGCCTATTTCTCTCCACTGACCATCGACATAGTTTAGGGCAGAAGTGTTCCTAACAGGCATCTAAAATAAGGTGGGATGAACTTAGGCCAGAATCACACAGCAATACTATGACAGAAACAGGCATTGAAACCTGATTATATAAGTCATAGTCCACAATGACCTCCTCAAACAGCTTTTACAAAAATCTTACACGTAGTTTAAACGGGGGGGGGGATCCAAACCCAAACCCCAACACTCAGAAAGCTTTAGTTACCTACCTTATATTTTTGTGATTTCCCCAGTACATTTGCCAATGAAAACATAAGGGAATGATCATTAGGTATTAACCCCAGGGCCTCTCTTCCAACTGCTTCTGCTTGAGCTAGATTGCCTGGGAGCCCATGTAGTGGAAAAAGAGAAAGCATCTTTTAACACAGCCTTATTAGTTACTTTTCACGCTGCAAGCACACATGTTGTATGAATAGCTAATTACATGCATTTTTAAAGAAAACCAGGTATCACACACAAATGTACAACCCTGCAGAATAAGAAAATAGAAACTCTCCATTTTGTTTTCAACAGACAACACTTCCAGAAGAATGATAAAGCACAGATTCAAATATTCTCAAGTTTGGTCTAGAATACAAACACGCTTGCACAATGATGGCATTTCAAACAAGCATCAGAAATTCAATTTATGGGCTGGATTTCAAGTGATGCTCTAAAACTAGTGAGTCAGAAGGTATTCTTATATTATACAGAGTATCTTGGTAGCCAAGTAAGAGGCAGAAGTTCTTTTAGATAAATACAGATAAAGCTTTATGTTTTGCAAGACACTGAATTATTCATTAAAACATTCAAATGGGCTTATACCTGTGTTATCAAGCAGTATAATCATATTGTTCCAAGCCAAACTATGCTCTGGTTTCAGAACTGTAGCATTCCTCCATGCATTCAATGCATCTATATGGCGATTCAAATCTGCATACTAAAAAGAAAGAAAACCCCCAGTATTTTCACCCTGATTTGTTTTACTTTCTTATCATGCACTAAAGACACTAAAGAGTTGTTAATGTCTCATTCCATTCTGGTAGAACTTGTTTTTATAGACAAAAATAAGAAATGTAAAAAGAATACTAGGGTAGTATGGAAGACGGACTGCTATGTACTAATTTTACACTTTTACACTGCTTTTCTCTGGGAGCCGGGCTTGTTTTCAAATATGCACATACCAATAGGATGGGGATGGAGGAAAATCAACATGCGATTTAGAAATCGACACAACAGGGTAAGTAAATATTTAATAGAAATATTTCCAGTAATCTAAACATATTGTTTTGAGCAGAGTTCTACTACCTAACCATTCTAATGACTGCAAAACAGTCTAATCTTGAGAAATGATTAATAGTATCTCTTCAACAAAAGAGCCCAATCTATATTTTTGTTTATATATTTTTATATGAAAAAGTAGGACTACCAAAGGTGGTATGGAAGGAAGTACACTGGGAAAGCAATAGGAAAACTACTGAAAATATGAAGTTACCCTGAACTACAAATCAAGCAAATTGGAATAACTGCCAGCATTTAACAGTACAGCAGAATTACATATACACACACACACAGATTACTGTGATAGCTATCACTTATTCAAAAGCACTTACCAACCGCCCTAAATTGTAGTAACAATCTGGGTATTTTTTCCTGTGTTTAATTGCTGTCCAGTAGCTTTGCTCTGCCTCTTCAAACCTTCTTAAACTGTTCTGTACGATTCCTAGATTCATCCATGCAGCAGCAAAATCAGGTCTGGGCAAAATGGGGAAAAAACCAAGAGAGGACAATTGAGCATTTGGAACACAAGATCGCATTGTATCATTTCTGCTCAGTTGGTGCAAAACACTGCTTAGTATTGTTCTAAACATACTGTATTTGTACAGCTAAGGACAGCAACTCCTCTGCTTCTTGGAGCTCATTTCTTTCTTTCAGAATATTTCCAAGGTTGTTCATGGCATGTACATATTTAGGATTCAACCTAAAATTTAAAATTTAAGAGATTATTATTATGTATGGGACTTGTATTACTATATGCAAATTGCTAGCTCTGCAATGCTGCAGACCATGAAAATGAATACCTAAGCATTTTCTTCACGTTAAACATGAAAGCAATTTTAGGATAGTTCATTAAAGCAGTAAAATTCCTAGTACCTTACAGCTTCTCTGTAGTATTTGATTGCAGCACTTTGATTTCCTTTGTCAGCCAGGTTTTTGCCAACATTGTAGTGCACCTGAAAACACAGATGAATATTCTACCAGATGCGATACAGTCAGGTATTTTGTGGAGCCAAGTTGGTAAAAATTCTTAGTCCAAATAGATACAATCAGTGCTAACATCATTCACTGCAGCCTTTTGTTGTAAGTGGACACTTAAGACTGAACAATACATACAATGAAGACAGCAAGACAAAATCTGAGGAATAAGTTAATGAATCAGCTTACGTGTTCCACATATTTAAGAAAGATTATTCACTTCCTGATTTTATAAATGAGGTCAACACACTTTCCACAAGACTCTCTATATTGAGAGCTCCTGCTCTTAATTTCATTTATTTGTCAGATAAGAGAAAGTCTGACTCAAATCCACCATAGCAGAAGAAAAACTACAGCAATGTAAATGTTGACTAAACTTTGCTTTCGCTATAGCATAAACAAGAAGAAACTCAACATTATCAGAAAAACTAAGCTTCATATTTTAAAAACAAACAAAAAATAATAAATACACACTATTACTGTCCTGGGATAAAAATGCATCAAACAGCATTTCTGAAACAAAAATAGTGTGAATGGCAACATGTTGGAGACCTTGCCTGTTAAAAAGTGGAGAATGAAGGAAGGATCTAGAGCTTTGAGATAGAGCTACAGGGAAGACAACACATCATCTGAGCTCACGGCAAGGACTAGATAGGAATAAATATATTTCAGGACAAATCTGAGTTGGAAGACATCTCAAATTCTACTCTAAGATAAATCTCAGAAGGCTACATTACCTGGTCAAAGGGAAGACTCAAGTTTAGAAATAACAGAAAAGTACTGTGAGTACTGACTCCTGAAAACAGACTTCTCAGCATCTAGATCAGAACTCATTATTTAAAGTACCTTACTATTTGAAAACAAATTGTATATATTTCATCTAAACCAAACACACATTTTAATTTCTTCCATACTTTGAAAATCTAATTTAAATATTTTCAAAAACACTATGCAGGAATAACTTCAGATTGAAGTACAAAAATAGAAGTTTGTAATGCATTTAGATAACTCTAATTCACCTTCTACATTCAGAAAAGGATTTTCTCTCATGTGTCCATTAAAGGAAAAATCCTAATTGTATTTGGCACAATATTGGGATCTATTGATCTAGTACAAACAATTGTGTTTGAACCTAGTTGTTATGGTACTTAATTGTTGAATTCCATCTCTATGTGACTGTGACTCTGCAGTAACACCATCAACAAATGAAGTTAAGAACATTTTCCCTGCTTTCTAGAATGAGCGAAAAAGTAGTTTCACTGGTTTTACAGACAGCAAAGATGCTATAAAGCTTACTAGGCATACACATAAGCAGCTCCTCAGGCTGTAAGATATAAAATAGCACACAAATTCAGCATCCCATAAAAGCAGTTCTAGCACAGTTTCCAAGAAAAAAAAATAATCCAGGTACTTCCATTGTACATTCATGAAAATATGACAAGGCCCATGCCAAAGAAACAAAAGAATGGTACATTTATATCAAGAGATAGCCATTCATAAAGATCAGCTGATGGTGTCAAAAACCCCCACTGTAATAACATTGTTTTCCCAGAAGTCATTAAAGTACAATGATACACCCTGAAAGATATTTCTTTGGGCTGAATTCTGTTTGTATACATCTTCCAGAAATTTCTCAGCACACTATGATAACACTCTTAAACTGGATTGCTCTGATTATATATGCTGAAGTTTACAGACTCAAAATTTACTGAGAGCAAATTAGCTTATTAAATTTCGCTGTTTCCAGATAAATGATAAATTGTACCAAAACAGAAGAAATAAAGAAATATTTCACTCAATAAAGTATATTAGCCCTTAAAATACCTGACTTCACATTTCAGTATCAGCAAACAAAATTACATTACTCTGATTCAATTTCTTTCTTTAAGAAGCTTTACAAAAGTGTTTGTTTGTTTGTTTTTCAAGTTTTACTAAAGTCATAAGCATTACTGAAAGAAGAAATTTGATTAAAGACTGGGGACAGAGCCTATGAGAAAAAACTTTGTATATACCAACCACTCAGTATTTCAAATGTCGACTGTGTTCTGTTAGGAAACAGCATCGCACTTTCTGATTCTATTTTTCTCAGTTTTTAAAAACATAGAACTTCTTCATATCCATTTCTATCTCAAAAGCAGCAGCAGAAAGAATTATTTTTTTTATGCAGAGTTGTGCAGAATTGTGCAGAAACCTGAGAGATATCAGTTCTCTCAAGTCAAAACAGCAAGTGAAATATTAAGTGTTCATATACATTTTGTCAACTGAACTAAAAAGATGTACTATAGTCTATTAAAACTGATACCAAAAATGTTTAAGTAAACTACTAGCGTTTTTTATGGTGTATTATTTCTATCCTTAGATATAACTTGTGTGTGAAAGGAAATTATGTTTCTATACAATACTCCTGAAAATGAAGAGTTCCTTGTTGTATAGAGGTTTCCTAATTTCTCTTCAAGTGAAATTGTAGCTTTAGTTCCTCTTAACGTGGTGGTGACAGAGAAGAAATAGAAGAAAAACTAAAACAAAGATACCAAAAGAACCCCTCAGCCTACCATAAATATCTAATGACAAAACCAGCTCTACAATGGATTATAATACGCAGTTCAGGGCTACGAAGATGATTAGGGGATTAGAACATCTTTCATATGAGGAAAGGCTTTTCTCTTTGGTCTAGAGAAAAGAAGACTGAGGGGGGATCTTATTAATGCTTTCAAATACTTAAAGGGAGGGTGCCAGAGGGATGGGAGGAGTCTTTTTTCAGTGGTGCCCATTGATAGGACGAGGGGTAATGGGCACAAGCTTAAACATAGGAAGTTCCATCTTAACGTGAGGAGGAACTTCTTCACTTTGAGGGTAGTGGAGCACTGGAACAGGCTGCCCAGAGAGGTTGTGGAGTCTCTGACTCTGGACACCTGCAAAATCCGCCTGGACGCTGTCCTGTGCAACCTGCTGCAGGTGACCCTGCTCTGGCAGGGGGGTTGGACTAGATGATCTCCAGAGGTCCCTTCCAACCCTGACTATTCTGTGATTCTGTAACATCCTGCTCTTAAGAACAGAGTACGCAAAGGGCTTCCAGGCACACACAGTCATCTGAGAGAAGCAGATGACTTTTGCCATACAGCCATGTCTCTCACTTCACTGGCCTTGACAGAGAGATGCCCGGATCAGCCTTTAGCTCTACTCCCCCAAACCAAGTCCACAAAAACTATGTGCCCTCTGCTAAGCACAAGGCTGTAACTCTCCTCGACTTCTCTTGTGACTCCCACTTGCACAACATGGGGACACATGTACTTTCTACATACCAGTGGCAGGAAGAATCTGGCCTTTAAAAATTGCGATGTTTTACATTTCATCTCTAGAGATGTGGTTCTGCCTTTCACAGATATTGTGCATGCCAACCTGGGAGAGAGGATTTTCCTTTCCTGATTAAACATTGAAGAGCAGACATAGCATTTTGTTATGAAATGATTATAGATAGGTATTAACTGGAGATGACGTATTATGTTATGCCCACATGCTCCTTTATCAATCTTGAACAGGCAATTACTTTACAGTAATAGCTCTAAAAGGAACATTTCTCAGGGATGCATAACAACACAATATTCTCTGCAATCATGGCAATTAGGTAAATATACCCTAGGATAGAACCTAGTAGATCTCAACAGGAATGCATAGTTTAAAGCTAACATAACCATGGCACCATAGCCTAGCCAAAGAATTGGCTCTGTTCACAATACCTCAGTTGGCCTAAGAGGCCAGTATAAAAAAGGAAAATCACTGTATATTATTCTATGTTAGACACATACAGTGCTTGAACTCTTATTTAAGTGTTTAAATGTGCACACACATTTAAATGAGGAAGAGAGGAAAAAAAATAAATTTTCCTGTACAAAACCAAAATCACTGTCAAACTCTTATTTTTTTTTTTTGTCGGTTTTGTTTTTTGTTTTTTTTCCCCTAAAAGCAGCGTAGGAAGAAATTGAAATTTAGTATCATCTTCTAGGAGGTACACCCCCTCAGTTGGAGCACTACTATTATCAACTAGTTTATTCTCTCTTCCTAGCTGCTTAGAATCACCTTTTCAGCAAATATGAACATTTGCTGAGGATGGAAGCAAAGCACAGATGTCAAAATTTCTACAGAAACATGCAGATGCTTCTGTTCAATGCCAGCTTCTTTCATCAAACACTCTTCTCTTTCCTGTACTACTGAAATTCTGTTTTCTAAATAATAATAAAACAAAGCCTTTTTGATCTTCACATTTTGTTTTGTGCAGCTAAGGTTGTCTAAAGGTTCTTTTCCCTGACTGTCTTGTATAAAAAAAAAAAAATTGACATCTAAAATGGTATCTGTGTAGCAAAACATTGCAGATAGCCCCTATAAACAGAGCCCATGGCATTTAAGGTAAATTCTCCAGAAGATAATCCCCTTTTAATGTATAACATAGAAGAGAATTCTCAATATCTAAAGCAAATGCTCTCTAGATCAGCTTCATAAATCCTTAAACAGCAGTAAATTTTGTTCTGTCACAAAGAGATTACCTTTAAGAAAGTAACCTCACAAACTGCTGTACATTTTCAGTATTAGCATAGTTTGTCTTTGACAAACATGTATCTATAATAATTACAGTCTGCATAAAGCATTAAGTACAAAATTACTACCCTTAGTATGTCAAGGCAGACTGCTTCGTAACACATTCTGCTAGGAGTATCATAACTTCCTTGCTTATTATTGCAGAAAAGTTGCTACTGAAATGGCTTTTTAAGAATTATATTTATTAAGTTCGATCCTTTAAAGAAAAGCCAGTAGCAGGGAGAATGTACAGATTACATACAGAATATTAACTGAATTTAAATGATTGTAAATTATTTCAAATCTAGGAATAGAAAAGCATTGGCTATTTTTCATTTATTTAACAATGCAATTGCAAATTTTATTTAGATAATCAATCAGAGGAAGTCATCCAGAAACAAAAAACATCTCCAGATTCTTAAAAAATGCTATGTCTTTGCTAAAAGGCAAGAAAAACTCAGCACTTCCAACAGTAACTTATGCCGAGAAAAAAAAGGCAGTAAGATGAGCATTTTTGGAAATAATCTTTAAAATTAAAAGTAACAACATGTAATGACCTCAGAAGGTGAGGAGCAACACAGCAATGTCTAGAAATAGCGAACAGCAGTAGGGCAAGGGCAAAAATCTCACATAACCTTTTGTATCCACATCTGCTCTAGTTGTTCGAACTTCTTTTATCATCAGTGGAGAGAAACACATAGATCTAGGGTGCAGTCCTTCTGGCCTATGTCAGTCATTTAGTCCAAGGTGATAATGAACCAAGTGCTAAAAGGGATGGCTTCTCCTCCCCAATTATAAAGGGAATATGGCTGACTTGCTCAGATATAGATGTCTAAAGCTAAGGAGATAAATCCAAGCCAGTAGTCTGACATGGTGAAACAGCAGTTATGTTTTTATCATAGCCTGTAATTAGATATTCCGGTACTTCAGCAAAGCACTCCAGGATTAACTTGCAACATAATGACATCAAATGAAAAGATGCCAGATTGGATCCAGTGAGCCTTTTAAATCAGTACCACTGGAATATTCCAAATTTATAAATTACCTGTAACATATAATCAACATATCAGGAGAAAACAGTCTCTATAACTGTTCACAAAATTTGCTTTAGTAGAAACAACTCAGGCCTGGTTGTAACTCACACTAGTGTATATCACCATCGACTCCAGGAATTAAGTCAATCTATATGGTATGAAAAAGGTCGCAAAAGGAAATGGAATCAGTATACAGGCACCTTCTGTTCTGCTTAGAAAATACTGCCAAATGTATTCAAAATGCATACTCTTTCAGTCTAACAACCTTTGAAACTAATTTAAGTGCAGGACTATGAAAGTTCGAATGGGTGACATCCTTAAGTATATATATAAAGTACTTAATACTTAAGTGTATATATATATAAGTACATATATATACTTAAAATATGTTAAATATTTAAAATAAATAACATTTAAAATAAAATGTAAATTATTTAAAGCATTTAAAAATCTGTATTGTGAACTTAAAAAAAAGTAAAAATCTTTGTAACTTCATTATGTTACCTAATTATTTCCAATAAATTTTAAAATCACTGGGC
Source organism: Vanellus vanellus (assembly GCF_965231255.1). Classification (NCBI taxonomy): domain Eukaryota; kingdom Metazoa; phylum Chordata; class Aves; order Charadriiformes; family Charadriidae; genus Vanellus; species Vanellus vanellus. Next base: position 161,805,708 of record NC_138905.1, on the reverse strand, counting down.
CACATTTATCAAAGCTGATCCTAAATTTCACCCTCTTGAGCCAGATGCACCCATCACCGAAGGGGGTAGATTCACTACTATCCCAGACAATCTGATTTAATGCAGTTTCTACACTTCTATCTAAAGAGAAGTTTAAAGAAGATGAGTCTTGAAATTCAAGAAGGCACTGATGTAACTACTTGTTACTTAGAATTAAGGTAAGTTTCATCTGCACTGCTCACATATAGAGAATTTGGAATTGAAAAGAGCCGTAGCAAAACCCATGAAGTAGGAGCTGCAGCTTTTTCTGCTATTTGGGAGACACCTGGAGACTCTGTGACCCTGCTACATAAGGGACGTAAAGCATGACCTCGTTACATATATTAAAGATGTTCCAATAACAACAAGAAAAAGCTATTCTCTGTATTCCATATTTTGGTCTTCATCAGCCTCCCACTGAAAAAAATGGGCCACTGAAAGTCCTGTAGAGTCATTTTTAAAGGAAGTCAGCAATTTCAAGACAACAGAAGATCAGAACAGAGCCTAGGTTCAATTTTTACACCCACCTTTGTCAAAATTGAAAAAAAATATAGCTGAGTCTGTAAAGAAAAAAGACTGGCTCTCACACACGGACTCTTGGATGCTGTTGCTTAGAAAAGTTCCCTATTACTGTGATTTCAAAGTTACTCCTTCAGCAAAATTGCAATGTGAGCCTACAAAACCCTCCCTGCTCACATCACCACACTTTCCATTTGCCCAAGCTGTCACAAGCAGCGATACAGCTCAGGCATGTCTACACAGCCCAGTGTTGACAAACACAAGCTCATTTTCCCTGTACACTCGCTGGCTTTGAACCAGCTGCATTAGTTCGGTAGCTTGCATACAGCTTATCGGCTCAAACGCAGCACTGTGCGAACACAGCTACACAGCTTCCCAGCCAGACATGGCTTGTGTCCAAGGAGCTTGGAGCAGAGGCAGAGACTGCGGATCTGTCTGAAGCACTCTTACCATGGCAGATGGACAGAGTTACACACAAAGAAACAGATTGCATTTGCTCCATTTATAGTATGCACTTGTCATGCAGAAGGCAAGATATACTGAGGTCATCATTAAAAAGAAGATGGCTGCCTACAACTGCCACACAGTAAAATACAACCCCTCTTTTCCTATGTATTGAAATCTCAGGTTATTGAAAGACAACCCCGTGTTGTAAATATTGGCCATAAGTGCTTTTTACAGCTCACTGCTGCCCAGAGAGGTTGTGGAATCTCCTACTCTGGAGATATTCAAAACCTGCCTGGATGCGTTCCTGTCCAACCTGCTGTAGGTGAACCTGCTTTGGCAGGGGGGCTGGACTAGATGATCCCTGAAGGTCCCTTCCAACCCCTACCATTCTGTGATATTTGCACTAAAACCCAAGTTTATCATTCTATTATTTGCAAAGTTGAGCATTCGCAGGTTCCTTTTTAAAATCTGTGTCTTGATCTGTATTGTCTAGACACCACTTTAGATTACAGAAATCTTATCTTTTAAAACATTAATGTGTTTTTATTGACATGCTGCGCATTCCTATTCCTAGGCTCTTCAAAGAGAGTCTCTGCTAACATTCAGATGACATCAGGGCTCTCTGGTATACTCCAACAGATCACACTCTCAGCTATCAAAGGACTGCTGTGGAGGTCACCTCTACTGGCAGGCTAGGTTCAGTCTACTATGCCAAACACTGGTGTTCAGCTCAGCAAAGCATCCTATCCAGTCCCACCCTCTTACTTGTTCCCTCACTTAGCCTTGCAAGAAATATTGCAGTTTTCCTCAGTGCCTCTCTGAAGAGTCTAGTCCATTCAACCACTGTAAAAGAGCACAAGTGGGTGCAAAGATTTGACCCCCATGTCCTGCAATTACACTGATGATACGCTGCTTTGTCTCTTCACTGTATATATGTATCACTGGAAGGTACCCAAAATTCTATAAACATTCTAAAAAACATAGCATAGGCATTATTCAGGTGAATACATTGCTACAACTTACTTTCTTTTCGCTATTTTGTTGTAATAACTTGCAACTATATGCACAATTGTTTTAGTAGATTTTATTAGCAGTACATCCAGTTTGTCTGGATGCCTTTCCTGAAGTACATTCCCCTTCTGCCTCCCCTTCCCACTCCCTCCCCCAAGTTCTGAATTATAATATTGTAATTTGCACTGTCTGGTATTTTGACTATGCTACCACTGTAATTTAGGTGGCTGACATGTCAATATCGTATTCTTGCACCAAGCAAGACTGTGAATAACACAGTACAATATATTAAGTATGCATAACACCTCCTCTATCCCAAATTTCAAACCACTTTTATTTTTTAAAAAAAGATGGATTAAAAGTCCACATGAATGACTTACCTTTGCGTTCAGAGGGCACACAGACAGTGCACTCCTAAAAAGCTGTTCTTCTGACCTCCACTGACTGCTGCGGAGTGCACAGCGCATAACATTTATCAATAAGATTCCAAGTACTGCCACAGCAAGAATTTTCTTAAGGAAAGAGAGACATGTTAAGAAACCAACCATTCAATTGAAGCACTTCATCATCAGCTTTACTGGCTGTTTTGATGGTACCTTTTTCTTGGCTTGCTTACTCAAGAGACTAAATCCATATGTAAACAGAACACAATATCCAATACTGGGGAGGTAGATTACTCTCTCTGCAATAACAAATCCTACTCGGAAGAACAGGTTGCTTGCAGGAAGAAAAGGGATAATAAGAAATCCGAGTCCCAGTGTAAGAATCCTGCAAAGGAGAAACAGATTCTCAAATCAACCACAAATCTTAACAAAAGCTCCTTTTCCACTTATAAGCTTTAAACATTGTAGAAAGACGTGCATATGGAACTGGGCATTCAAAAACAGCCTTTGGGAGCTATATAACCAGATCAAATTAAGTTTCAGTGAGGTTTTGACACTTCACTCCATCATGCACTTCTAAAATCCTAGCTATAATTCCCAGAAAAGCAGTGTTCATGCTTCCAGGCCAGAAAATAGCCCCATTACACATTAATTACATAATTTCTATTTAAAATAAACAGGCAGGAAAAGTAATGGTACCGTCTATTTTTGGAACTGTTTAAAAGCACTTATTTTTGGAACTAGTAAGTCAGTAACAGGGAAAAAATACAGGTCACTGTAAAGAAGAAACTTAGGTACATGTCCTACTGAGAGAGTGCTTTCTTTCCTAACAAATACATCAATAGTAGAATCCACTGTGCTCAACAGCCTGAAAGTTAGTCATCTACGCTCCTTCTACAGTTCAGAGAGAGGCACTTGTCGAGGGCAGTTCATCTTCCTTTTTTTAGGTACCTGTGTTAGAATGTGTAATTCTCAGCAGGTAACTGGACTATACAGATCTTAGACAACTGAGACTAGGTACCTTGCTTTTACGGAGCGGATATAAGGGAATATGAATCCCAGGTCTGTGTCAGGTGTTTGTTGTAAAAGCCACAGGCATGGTAGTTTTCTACTTGAACATATTACAAATCAATCTCTACACTGCATTGTAGATGTGTCCTCTTACTCTTTTCTTAGCCCCAACAATCTAGGCCTTCACTATACTTTTTGTCTTTACTTTTTACTAAAAAACTGTTCAGCAATATATGCTTACAGTGTTTTTACTATAACGTATGACATCACTTGTAGCAAGAATTCCACCCCTCTCCAGAATGATCTGATCTGTGCAAATGAGTATGGGAGCAGTGAAAAGGAAGGCACGTGAGATGTTAACATTTGAGGGGATGAGGGGGAAGAGATGAAATTACAGAATACCACAGAAAAGGAAAATATTCAGCACTCTGAACAACAGAATGACCTTGTTGTGATTGAGTTGTTGAGAAATTTTAAAGAACTGGGAAATTAATTACATATAAAACCCATGGGAACAGACTCTGAAAAGTTAAACAAAAGTTAACAATAACTTTTTTGAGTTCCTTTGGGTAAAGTAGAAGTTGTTTCTTCAGTAGATACTATGGGTCACCATTTTTAATTGTGTGGCCATGGCCAGCGTTTATACCTCCTTTCAAGGCACATCTCCTCTCCCTTTCATTATTAGAAGATTAAAGGAGATGATGAATTGCAAGAAGCAGGGGCAACAACATGCATCAATTCCTACTCTGTTCTGAGCACAGATTACTTTTTACCACCTACAGCGTTAAGGATCTCAAAATGCCATTTCAGGAGAAAAATAGAGCAGCCATCCATACCTCCTCCTCCAACTCTGTTTCCTACTAGTCAACGTACAGTGATGTGCCCAAATTGGGATAAATCTGTAATGACAGCTATAAATATTTATTTGAACTGCATTTGCTAGACACTGGTTCCAATGAATTGTTAAAATTATCAGTAGTGGATTTAACAAAATAATACTGTACTCAAGTTGGTCGGGCATTTAAAATTCATCACTGTCTCTTACCTTCTCTTATGGCTGTCTTCTGAGCACAGAGCTTGGCATATCAGGCCAATTAGGCAGAACCAAAGTGCTGCTAGTGCAATTATCCTCCAGTCGCTGACGGATTTAATGAGGGGTATGCAGCCCATTGACCAATCAAAACACAGCCACCAGGGACACAACAGCAACCATGCATTCAATGAATAGTAGTAATTATAGTTTATAGCCTGTCAGTCAAAAAGAAAACAAACATTTATTTGATACTAAACTTAAGGGCGGGGGGGGAACTAGTCTCTCTGCTATCATTTCCCTTATCACAGAACATATTTATACAATAAAGAGGTCTTAATACCATTAGACTACAACTAGTTTCATATCCACTTATTTTACAGCTGTGCAATTAATTTTTATTTTTTTTTTTAAACATAGCTAGGTGGCTCTCCTATTCAGAGCAGGGAAATGCAATTTGGTGCTGTCTAACCAATATCCACATGTAAAAAGAATAATCTCCTACAACAGGAGGAAAAAGTCAGCACCCACTGTCTTCGCCCTTCATTCTCCACCTCCAGAAAGAGCCTTAATGCAGTCAGAGACATAAAGCCAAGACATACTCCAAGTGCACCAGACCAGAATTTTATGCTATTTTCTTCAATTGCAAAAGAACAGATGAAAAGTCAAGCACAGAATGTGGAAAAGGGATGAAACCCAGCAAAAGCTAAATGCTTGCATGCATGGGAAAAATAGTGAGTAAATGGGAATGTACTTCAACATGTGCAGTGTGTGCTAAACTGAATGCAAAGAATATACAGGGTATACTATTTTAAGAAAAAAGGCAGAAAGTCATGACAGCACAAGGGAAGGTGACTCATCACACATCCTGAAACGTAAAGACTGCCCACTTTATTGTTTCCTTGAAGCACAGAAAAGAAAATTCAATTTGATGACAAAGACAAATGTTCTGAGCAGGCCAGAAAAAAGCAACTTCATAACTTACTCTCACGAACAGACTGTCTGCAAATGAAGCTGGGTTGTCTACTTCAGTGAAAGCTGGTGGCCCTGTGCCCATAATCCTCCAGCGTATATAAAGTATACTGGCCCCTCCAGACATCAGAAGAGTTATCCTGAAAAGCAGCCCCTTTCTTAACAGCCCAGCATTCTACAGGAAAGAAAAAAAACCAACCTCATATAAAAAACATTATTTTGCTCTCTTCCCCACTACATTCACATCCTTTTCACCACTACCTTAGAAAGACGAGGATATTCCTGTGCATTTTTGCTATTAGAGTTGATATTTTTATTATTTTTGCAGTTACACAAAGTTACACACTTTACTATGCTTTCATTGACTAATTGCAAAATATTTTTTGCAAACGTTTTCATTTTCATCTCAATCAAAAAACTTTTTTGTTCAAGAAGTCTCTCTTCTACAAATCCTCAGTAACTCTATAGCTGATGTAATTTTACACAGCAATTTCTGATAGGGAATTTGAGCAGAATACAGCCTGTAGCACACAGCATATTAAACTGATCTGTGTTTTCTTTTTAAAATGGAGGATGTTACTTTGTGAACTTTGTTTTAAATAGCTATATCCAGTTGGCTGCTTATCACGGAAAGTTTTGTCCACTTAGTTTTCTTTAGAGGTAAAATTACAAGCATACAACAAGAAAACTGCACAGTTAGAAACTGCGAGGAATTAGAAACTGAATGAAAATTTTCACAATTACTACTGTGATAAAGAAAGCTAATGACAGGCACCCAAATTGCTTTGGTCAGGCTAAAATTACCCAAGATCTACAAAAAATTGTGTCTAATCCACATTAACTCAGTTGATTTAAATATACACCTTAGGGTTCAAAGAAGGTAATTAACATAAAAAATAGACAAGTGATGTCACAGAAGCTAAATTTGACAGACTTTTCCATTTTTTACTCTGTGAAGTATAACACATTTTCGCCAAGCACACATCACTTTCATAAATGAAAAGGAAAATACTGTATACTGTAGAGGTTCTTCAAGTTTCACCAATAGAGGTTGGAAACAGAATCACCAGTAACTGTAACAATATCCCTGTCACAGCTTTGAGATGCAAATCCAAGCTTCCAACACCCTACTCAGGGTGTTGGAAGCAATGGTAACTTAGATAGGAAATGAAGGACGTAGCTTCTCTCTGACCCCCTATATTACAGTGCTGTAGGGCTGCCTTAAGAGCTTTCTGAAACCTGATGGCTGAAATTATTCTATGCAGCCCCAACATATCATTAGAGAAGCAGAAGATGGAAGACAAAAGTTTCTCTGAAATGAGGCATCATTTGAGCCACTTCTCCTTCCATTCTACACATCTGAAGATGAAAGTGTCAATACACTATGGATTTTTACATGGAAGAGTTGACTCTTAAAAAACACAGTCATGTGATCTCCAGTATTAGCTTTCCTTTATTCCTACCTTCTTCCCTTAGTCTGATATGCTTCTGTTACCTTTAAAAACCTACCCGATAGTTATACATGATCAGTTCTATGTCCTCCTTGGGAGCTGGCAGACTGGTTATTATTACCTTTTATTGCAAGATGCTGATTAGCAAGCACCACCATAATTATTTAGGAGAACAATATTAGTTATTTCTGAGAGCTAAAAAAAAAAAAAAAAAAAAAATAGTAGACAGGCATCCAACAGTGCCCTGGCTGAAGATCTTTAATCTCTAAAACAATGGATAAGTTAAGTTTAGGAGCAACATTCAGATGGCTTTTTAATATTTGTAGTTAACAATGGAACCATCATAAAATATTTAGCTGAATGCCTAAGGATAAAGAAGTTTGCGATATTGATTTTACATAAGATAGCTTTTGTGCTTAAATGGTTACTTCCAATTTACACATCTCAGTAACCAAAGTCACTACAATGAGGATTACAGGAAAACCATTCCTAAAAATTGTTTTTGGAAGAGAATTGTGCTATGAAGGAAAACCATATAATACAATTTATAACTGCCTTATAACAGATTTAAGTACACAAAACCTCTTATCTCAGGCTTCATTTCATTTAACAATACATGCAGCTTCTTAAAGGCCAGATTTCACAAATTGCCACAAAACCTCTTAGTAGGCAGAATTTTAAAAGTGGAAGAAGTGTTATCATATTGTCTTTGATTTAGAGTTAACTGAAGTCTGGCATGAAACTGAAACCTGTCTCAATCAAAAAAGAAAAATATCTGGAAGTAAGAGAATTTAAGATCTGCCTTTCAACAAACAAAACAAAACAATCTTAGATACACTTCCATAAAAAGAGCAGAACAGATTTTTGGGTAGCAGGAGCTAAAATTAATTATTTCCTTTAAAGAAGAAAAAGGCACATTTGACGTTTCCTTTACCCAGACAGAACTGTTTAAAAGTCAAAATAGAAGCATAACACTTTGATCTTTTCATGCTTAAAAGAGTAATCCTCCAAAAAGGTTTGACTCTGACACATTCCAGAGAATTGAAGAATGGTCTGAGTTGGAAGGGACATCATCTAGTCCAACCACCCCTGGCATGGACAGGGACATCTTTCACTAGATCAGGTTGCTCAAAGCCTCACTCAACCTGGCCTTGAACACTTCCAGTGATGAGACATCCACAACTTCTCTGGGCAACCTGTTCCAGTATCTAATCGCCCTCATTGTAAATAATTTATTACTGGTCAAACACTGGAACAGGCTTCCTAGAGAGGTGGTTGATGACCCAATCCTGTCAGTGTTTAAGAGGCATTTGGACAATTCCCTCGATAACATGCTTTAACTTTTAGTCAGCCCTTACATGGTCATGAAGTTAGACTAGATGATCATTGTAGGTCCCTTCCAGCTGAAAATATTCTGTTCTATTCAATCTAAATCTACTCTCTTTCAGTTTAAAACCATTATCCCTTGTCCTGTCACTTACAGGCCCTGGTAAAAAGCCTTTCTCCAGCTTTCCTATAAGTCCCTTTTATATATTGAAAGGCAACAATAAGGTCTCCACAGAGACTCCTCTTCTCCAGACTGAACAACCACAGCTCTCTCAGACTTTCTTCATAGGAGAGGTGCTGCAGCCCTCTGACCATTTCATTGCCCTCCTCTGGACCCACTCTAACAGGTCCATGTCTTCCATCCACCCCAGAGCTCGATGCTGTACTCCAGCTGGGGTCTTACCAGAGTAGAGTAGAGGGGAAGGATCACTTCCCTTGACCTGTTGGCCGCGCTTATTTTTATCCGGTCCAGAATACAGTTGGCCACCTGGGCTGCAAGCACACATTGCAGGCTCATATCCATTTTTCATCCACCAGCATCTCCAAGTTTTTCTCCACAGGGCTGTTCTCAAAATCCATTCATCCCCTAGTCTGTATCTATATTGGTGATTGCCCCTACCCAGGCACAGTACCTTGCACTTGGCCTTGTTGAATCTCATGAGGTTCACATTGGCCCACTTCTCGAGCTTGCCAAGGTCTCTCTGGATGGCATCCCTTCCCTCAACTGCACCACTCAGCTTGGTGTCATCTGCAAACTTACTGAGGGTGCACTCCATTCCGCTATCTATGTCATTGATTGCCCTGGTTTTGGCTGGGATAGAGTTCATTTTCTTATTAGCAGCTGGTATAGTGCTGTTTGGGATTTAGGATGAGAATAATGTTGATAACACATTAATGCTTTTAGTTGTTGATAAGCAGTCAAGCACTTTTTCAGCTTCTCATAGAAGTTGAGAGGAAGCATAGACAGGACAACAGACCCAAGCCAGCCAATGGAATATTCCATACCATAGATGCCATGCTGAGTATATAAACGGGGGTTGGTTGGGGGACAGGGATCCATGATCACTGCTTGGGACAGGCTGGGCAATCAATCACTGGGTGGTGAGTAAACCACTGCATCACTCTTTTCATATATTCTTTTTTTGTTATTTTTTTTTTCCTCTTCTGTTACTGTTCTATTAAACTGTCTTTATCTCAACCCACAAGGTTTTTCTCCCTCTTCTCCCTATCCCACTGGGGGCAGGGAGAGTGAGTGAATGGCTGCATGGTTTTTAGTTGCTGGCTGGGGTTAAACCACTACATCGATTGTGGCATTAAATAGTACTGGTCTGAGTATGGACCCTTGAGGACACGACTCATTACAGTTTCCACTTGGAAATTGAGCCATTGACTGCAATTCTTTGGATGCAGACACCCAGACAATTCATTATCTATTTAACAGTCCATCAGTCAAACCCGTATCTCTACATTTTACTGGCAAAAATGTTGTGGGGGACCATATCAAAGGCGTTACAGAAATCCAGGTAGATGACATCAGCACCTCTTCTCTTGTACACTGATGCAGTCAGTCCATCATAGAAGGCCACTAGATTAGTCAGGCATGATCTGCCCTTAGTTAAGCCATCTTGGCTGTCTCTAATCACATCCGTGTCTTTCATATGTTTTGACATAACTTCCAGGATGACCTGTTCCATGATCTTACCAGGCACTAATGTGAGGCTGACTGGCCACTTATTCCTAGGGTCCTCCTTATTAGCTTTTATTTCTATCACTTTAATTCTGAACTGGCTCTGCTTTAGTCCCCTACAGCTCTAGACTCTGTCCTTGTCATATGCTACTTGACATTACTCTCATTATACAGCAAAATTCTCCAGCATTCCTATTTGCTGCCTGAAATACTCCTGCGCCCCTCACTTAGTTGTTCTTGGTCAAATCTACTGTTTCAATTCTAGAGATTCCACTTTCACTGATTTCCCTCTGAAGCTCCTCCACTTCACTCTTTGTAAAGGAATTTAAAAGCTCCATAGGACTTGTGGTACTTAGAAACATGAGCAAGACTTCTCTGCAGTTAAACCGCTGATCGATGCAAAGTACAATGAACACTCCTTTGTTTTGCTGAACCTTGGATGGGAGAGGCAAGTGATTTAGCTATTGAACAGTAGTGACTTTCTAGTAGGCTGTTGGTCTATTTGGCTGCTATCAATCATTCACCTGTGGCTGACTGTTTCTGTGATTTGCTTGCCAGTGCAAATACTGATTCCACTTGATCCAATACTAGATAAAGCAATATCAACAAAAGTCAGAAATCCAATCCTTAGCGACTACCAGTGCTTACAGATTTTTTCTTTTAAACTCCAAAGCTACTAGGAACTGCCTCCTGTTTGGTAATTTGTATTCTGAAAAAAAGAGTGAAATATTTCACTGGGATTGGCAGAGCAGACATAACATTTTTTAATGTACTTTTTCAAATGTCTGACTATCTCATTTGAGACTCTGAATAAATCTCTCTCTCTTTACTCTGACCAGACTGTGTGTTAAACAACTGTTTCAGGTGTATAGCTACTGACCCTGAAGAACCTGTTGCATCAAGCATTCAGCTCTTCCACACCATATTTTTAACATACTGCTGAGAGAAGTGTGGAACGGATTTCACAACGCAATACAATTCTAATACCATCCCATTACTACTCACATTGCTGCAAAGATGTCACAGCACATTGCCTTACTAGGCTGACTGAAAATACCTCTATTTTTTTCAATTCTCAACAACAAAACTGTCAGAAGTTGCATCTTTGTCTTTTAGCACGTGACTGTCTGAATGGCCAGAATGAACAAACCCTCTGAGGACTCACCTCCAATGACTTGTCCTTATGTAGTAACTTTTGAATAAGCTCCAGAATGTTTAGCTTGTTAATCACCAGTGCATCAAACACTGCATTCAAACCCTAAGCAAGCAAGAGAAACATAAGAGCATAAGATGGAGCAGCTAACCACAGATATTTTTAAAATACACATCTTAAATTCCACTTCTACTATGAGTTCTTGTGCATCTTAATTCTGATTCCAAACAAGTAGAGAGACACGTTGGTAGCAATGATGACAGAATGGTCGATTAAGAACCTGAGCTCAGATGAGTAGAATATCATGTTACTGTAACAGGGATTCTCCTGCTACATGGAATAACCTTTCACAGAATACCATGTATCAGCAAGCTAGACCCCATATGCATGGTCACAGCAGTATTCTGCTCTCCATCTTCTTTCCCAAATGTTTCACAGTGTAAATGTTGCAGTCAAAAAGTAAGGCTTCTGTCATTAAGGCAGAGTTTCTTTAAGCCTTCTACTTGTTTTTTGCTTTGGTTATCCTTTGACTGTCAGGTTTCAGAGATACTTTTTTTAAAGGGTACATAAATTATAAAGAAGAAACACTCAGAAAGATTCAATAGGGGTATCAGGCTTGCTTTTCTTGCAACTAAACCAATATACACAGTGGAAGTTGCTGAAAAAAAATAATTAATTAAAGTTCTATGTGACATTAGCCACTACACATAAAACTAGAGCATATTCTGTGCTTTGCAGCGCTACACTTAAACCTACTATCCCCAAGCAACCAACCAAAATATATCCAGGGGTAATTCTGTTGAGGTGATCAGCAAAATCCAACTTTAACATTTTCTCTTCAATGTTTCAGCAATCACCAACCATGAAAATCCTTGAATATTTAGCCTATATCCTAATAACTTTGGAAGTTACCTCAATATTCTAAAGACTGAATGGAAAAAAGACAGTACAAATAGTTCCAAGTGGGGCAAAGTTAGGACACTGGGAGGCCACAAGTGTCCCTCTGACAGTCAAAGGGAGAAGACAGAAGAAGATAGGTTAGAGAGTGGCATGGTTCCATGTAGAAAGCCCACCTGGCAGTTAAAAGGCTTTGGCTCACTTGCTTGGAGATAGGAAGGCATGAATCCTGCTGAAAAATACATTCAGCCTACAAACAATCTTTTTAATGTGTGATTTATCCCTTCATCCCTCTGACCCCTGCCCCTCAGCACAACAATAAATATAATCATCCTCCCAATGCAACAGCAAACAAATACAAAACCCAGACCCAGTAACAATTCTGTGTCTGCTAGCTTAAATTAGTACTTCCTACCGCTAAAGAAAATAATCACACCATGTTTTAAGAGAATTCCTTACAGACACCTTTGAAAATTACATAATTCTACAAACAATTATCCAAAAATAATGTCCTAAAGCAAGAAGTTTTCTGTAATTTCTTCTCTCTTTCTAACAAGGACAAGAGGGTCCTTGTTGCAAAAAATTCTGATTCTGTTGCTTTATCTATGTCAGTTAAAGCTACAAATCAGATTTATTTATAAGATACATGGCTATATAAAAGGTAAAAAATCACAGATGTAGCATTTCAGGTGGCCGATTTGGTCACCCAAAACAGAATGTCTTCACTAAAGTAATAAAAAGCAAGAGCACAATGAACATGAACAGTAACTATATCTGTTTGAATAGACAGATCCTTAAATAAGGGACAGAAGGAAGAGATTCAGTATTAGAAACAGATAAACAATGGCCCTACTTCTAATTACACTGTTCACAAAAGTAAGAGGGTGGGGCTTTAAAAATGCTCTCCTCCAGTTTTATCTTTGTTCATAAGCCCTCAACGAAGTCTTTAAGCCCGCTACCTTGACAATTACATTCAAAACCAAACATTAAATGAACACAATGCGCATTGAAACTAACACTGTAAATCTTTTAAATTTTGCGAAAAACCAACAGATATATGCAACCTGCTTACAAAAGATAAAATAAAGAATTCCAACAGATTGGCAGGAATACAATCAAGACAGATCTACTAGAATACTGCTTTTGGTCAAAATTAACTAGTTTTCTGAACAGAACACAAAGGTGTGCATGCGATTAGCTGTGAAGAAAATTAATCTTTGGAGGCTTTACAACTGCACCTGACAGATGCTGAGGTCAAAATTCAGTCAGTAATAGGATTCTTACCAGTACTGTAATTCCTTGTTCTTTGCACAGCATGGCTACTGCACCTAGGATAACACTCACCAGCACCCAGAATATAGAAAAATTATGTCCTTCCTTATCTGTGAAAATGAAGCATGCCATAACATTAGGTTTATACATTTAAAGGTAAAGGTAAAGTTACAAAAATTAGAATTTTAAAAACATACAGCATTTAATCTCACAATCTTTTCTATCAGTCAAGATCTGGATACACAGACTTAAAAAGCATAGGGCACCTCCTGCAATATGCTGGCATTTGTCCCTTTATTGCAGTCATTTTCTATTCTCAGAGACATAAGAAATCTCCCTGTTCGCTAGATGTTGTAGCCAGACTAATTAGAATGACAGAAGCTTCACATGGTTTCCACAATTCATCATCTGGAAAGGTTAATTTCCAATATCTAGACACATTTATCATCTTTAGCTAGAGCTCTATCATTACTGGCCACTCTCTTCCAAGCTACCACAAGAACAAGAAATTCTTTCTAATGGTTACACATGAAGCGTCACACACGCAAACTGTTTTAACTGTAGTCTAATCTACAAAGGCACAATGAGCTGCTTCTCCAGGGCTGCTGCATTTAGCAAGTACCTCATGTCATTTCATTAGCGCTGCAATGGAATGCCACGGAGCTCAAAAATTTCAGCATCTCAGCAGAGAAGCAGTTAGCTCTTGCACTCAGGAAGCAGTTTTACAGCAGGGTGAGGAACTCTGGGGTTAAGAGATCAAGAGTAACTACAGCTCCTACTCAAAGAAAGAGTCTTTAAAGACTGCACCATGTAGCTGATTTTGGGTACTACAAGCAGGCATTTCTGAGATTAGTATAACAATAAGCCCTACTTCAGCCAAGGTACTATCACACACACAGTACACGGGTACTTCACATAAAAACATATCTGTCACAACCTCTACTCCACAGGCGCAAGCAACAGAGGGAAGCACTCGGCTCATTCAGAGGCAGTTTCTTGATTCAAGCAACATGGGCTCTACAGGCATCACAAGAATCAAACTCTGACTTGGCACGTGAAAAAACAAAGTTGAACTCTACATTCATTGACTGAATCCCTTTCTTACTTT